>NW_016107355.1:4323496-4349264 GCF_001604975.1 Cebus imitator | reverse complement strand
AAAGGACAAAGGGTGGAAATGGCAGTACAATGTTTATACTATAGCTCAAACGGCACAATATTGTTTTTAGATAGACTGTGATATTATAGAGATGTAAGAACAAACACTTGAAAAATAAAATAAATTGATTTAAATACTAATCCACTAGTGGAGATAAAATACAGCAATTAAACCAAAAATATGCAGAAGAGAATGAAAAAAAAGAACAGATAGTAGATTTACATAATATTGATAACTAAATTAAATGTTCATGGATTAATGACCACTTTTAAGAGGCGAAAGTTGTCAAGTTGTTAGGCAAACAGGCAAAAAAAGACCCAGTCCTCAAGAAAACCTTTTTAAATTTTATTTTGTATGTGTATTTTTTATGTTTTTTTTTCCTCTCGTTTGCCAAAAATGATCAGAAAGTAGCCTGCAGCATTATTAAGTTCATATATATAACTATGTACATTTTACTTTTTTTAAGTTATAGATTTGGGGGGTACACGTACAGGTTTGTAACACGAATACAGTTTGTATTGGTGAGGTTTGGGCTCCTAGTGTTCAATATTAGGATGATATCTAATCATCCTAATGTTGAACAGTGTATCCAGTAGGTAATTTTTTTACACAACCTCACTTCCTACTCTTTCTCCTCCCCCTTGTATATTATTTCCATCTTTATGTCCATGTGTACTCATTGTTTAGCTTCCACTTAGCATTGAGAATTTTAGTAGCAACAACAAGTTGGAATATGTCTGTTATTATAGTGATTTTTTCTAAGAGCTATATCCTTCACTATTATCACTGTGTACTAAAGCAAAAATTACTTGTTAAAACCCTTATAAAATTGAGAATAAATCCTTCTGCATTTCTTGTCAGTTAAGATAGACCAAACTCCCTTGAACTTAGTAGCAGTTCAAAAATGGCTATTATACATTATTAGTCTAGGTTTATATTCAAGGAAATTAAAGTTTAATATATACATAATTCCTAAGGTCAAACAATAAACATGGGTATGACTCTGAACTTCTCTTTTTATTAGACCAAAATGTTATTTCACTTAGTTACAGTACATATTTTAAAATACAAGCATGATAAAGGTTACAATTTTTAACTTTTTAAAAAGAATGTCTTTATTAAGACAAGGCAAACACTTTTAAAAGTGCCAATTATTTGCTTTATGCCCATAAATTACTAGAGTCGAACTTAAACAGTCATGAAAGCTTTTCTGAAAAATTAACACTGATAAATAGTAAATAGTATGATATGATACAGAACATCAAAAAAATAAAGTATAATAAAAATAAACAAAATAGAGAATATTGTTCCCAGCTGTGATGGTTAATTTTAAATGTCAATTTGACTGAATTAAGGAGTACCTAGAGAACTGGTACAGTATTGATTCTGGGTGTGTCTGTAGAGTGTTTCTAGAGGAGATTGGCATGTGAATCAGTGGATGGATTGGAGAAGATCCACCTTCAATGTGGGCGGGCACCAATCAATAGAATAGGGGCCCAGCTAGAAAAAAATAAAGCAAAGGCAACGATTTTCTTTTTCTCCTGAAGCTGGAAAAGCTCTTCTCCTACTGCTCTTGAATATCATGAACCCAGGCTCTTCAGCCTCAAGACTTCAGGAATTACACTAGAACCACCTTCCATGTTCACTCCCACCCCCTGTGGCTTTTAGGCGTTTAGCTTTGGACTGAGAGTTGTACCACTGGCATCCCTTGTTCTAAGGCTTTCTGACTTGGACTGAGCCAAGCTACCAGCATCCTGGAGTCTCCAGCTTGCTGATGGCCTGTTATGGGACTTCTGTGCCACTACAATCATGTGAGCCAATTTACCTAACAAATCCCTTCTCACGTGTCTCTAGCCATCTATCTCTATCACTATCTATCTATCTATCTATCTGTCTGTCTATCTATCTTCCATCTATCTATCTGTCTATCTATCTATATATATTTGTCTATCTATCCTATTGGTTCTGTGTCTTGGAGGAAACCTAATATACAAAAAAAGTGTTTTTATAAGTACTATATTAAATTGCTGTACTGATTTACCTCTCTCAATAACCTTCTGCCATTGTTTTGAGAAATAATTTCTTTTATGCACTCTTCTATTAATGATATTCTTGTAGCTACTAAGTAAATTTAATAGTAATATTTGACTCTTTTCTATTGAATTAGCCTTCACATAGACTCTATGTCTTTTAAAGTATTCTATTTCCTGTATTTCTAATTAGACATTCCAGTCTATGAACACAACTTTTAATTGTCTTATATCCCCTCCCAACTCCCCAAGATTTAGTTACCTAATGCTTTACCTAAAATGATCTCTGCTTCAAATATCCTGCTTAACAGAACCTAAAACCATTTATTTGATTCTGATACATTTTTTGAAAATAAACTCTTAATTCATTATAAAACCACTTAAAATGTCATTCTACACATTCTTCCTTCTACTTATCAACTACTTTGCAATTTTCAACTCATTACATTCTAGTTTCTGCTTTGCTATATTATTGAAATTAACTTTCTGAGGGTACTCATTTATTTCTTAATTATTTCTACATTGTCCCTGTCTTAAGGCATTGTGAAAAAAAGAGAATGTGATGTCACCAATTAATGTGGATCTAAATATTGGAGTTATGAAAATAGATGGGTCATCTGTTACTAAAAAAAGAGCAATTTTTTAAAAACGGTGTTTCCAAATGAGTTACTATATAAATAAATTTTTAATTATTATGGACTTAAATGTTTTTTATTGCTTATAAGGAGAGTAAAAAGCAAGTAGTAGGGCAGATTCAATTATCTTTGAGAAGATTCAGAATCAAATATATTAAACTTAATTAAAAGGTTAAATAATACATCAATTAAACAAATTCAAAGATACCTAGAGATGGTTTGGGTCAATTAAATTTTACCTTGGAGAAATATTTATCAACAGAGGAACTAAGGAATATACAAGGATTTTCAACAAATGTGTGAATAAATATAGATTATACAGTCATCCCTCAGTATACACGAGTTATTGGTTCCAGGATCCCCACATATACCAAGTCTGTGCATACTCAATTCCTGGAGTAAGCCCTGCTGAACCTGCATGTAAGAAAACTCTGCTCTCCATGTCTGTGGGTTTCGCATCCCACAAATACTGTCATCTCAGTTTGATTGAAAAAAATTCTGTGAAAGTGGTACCGTCCCATTCAAATCCATGTTATTGAAGGGTCAACTGTATATCAATTAGGCTATAAAATGAAATATTTCAAGATAACATAAGGTAAATAATATCAAATTTAGGTATGGCAACCAGTGGAAAGAGTTTTCCCTAAGTATAGTTGTATGCGCTCGGGGGTGAAAAAGATGATCCCTTGGAGAAGTAAAAACATTTATTAGAAATTCTATGCTTTTATGTAGAAATTTAAAAGAAAATAAATCCAGCATACTACAAGTATTAGCAATACAAGATACTTAACAGATATACAAATCAGTACCTATTTGTACCTATATGTATTTATACACATATCTATTTGTCCAGCAACTATATTTCTACAAATATAACTTTAGTTCTTTACTAAATAGTGGTTGTCAATATTGCCTTTATTTTCTCATAGAGTTTTCTAAAAGAAAATGCTATTTATCTATGACTGACACAGATAATGTTATTATATTATATTATTTGTATATTAGCTTAAAATGATTATTTAAAACAATAATTACTAAGAAAATTAAGAAGGAAAACACATTAAGCAGATGAAGACCCCTGCTTCTATGATTTATATAAATTCTTTCTGTTAGCTCATGGCAGGGGAAAATTATGATTATATATTTGAAATAGAGCAATCAAAAATTTAGAAGAGATTATTTTAAACATTTTCATGATTTGTAATAACTATGGACCTCTCTTTCATATCTATAGTGTTAACGTATCGGCAGACATGGAAATCCCATTATTTTTATTGTTCTTTTGTGTGTGGTTTTAAAGATACATGAACTTTTGCCATAATAGCATAGGCATATTATTTATAAGTGTTTATATATGTTATTAATACTGAAAACATTATAAAAAGAATATAAAGTGATACAAAATTAGCGGGATTATTTTGTTTAAAATTATTCTTATTATTGAGAAATATATAAGGTTTACTGAGACACCCAAAGGCAATGAAAGTTTAGACTTATCCTTCATTGTTGAAAGAACTTGGAACCAGTGAGTAATATAATTACACATGTTGTAGATTTAATTAACCAACTGTATGGTAATATGTTATGGAGATTTTATGGCACAGAAAAGAATGTTTAAATAATTCAAATTGAATTCCTGTTGTCCTAAATGTATAGCCTGTCATTTATAATGCACGCCAAGCTGAAGGATGCACAATTCAAAAGTATCATGTGTCTATAATAAAAGATTCAACATTAATCCTCTGAATTACAGAGTGGTGACGCTCACATATTAGGCAAACAGCTGTAATCTATAATTGAGAGCAGACCCATGCAGTCAAAAGGAAGCATTCGTTAAAAGACAAGGAAATTGTGTTATTGAAAGAAAATCACTTCTAGTATTTTTAGCAAGCTCATAGATTTGTTAGCAAGAATTAGAGCATAGCATGGAAATTCTTATCCAATACCCACTGCCTTTTCTTCCAATCCTTTCTGAGGCTTTAATGTGTCTAACTAAATAATGATTTACCCAGGCTCCTTGCAGTTAAGCATGGCTATTCTGTTTTAACCAATGAGATGTAAGTGGTATGATGCTGCATAATTTTGGGAAAGCATTTTTATGATAAGTTAGGGCTGGAATAACAGGGATTATTCTAAATCAAAGGCAGGGGAGAATGAAAAAGAAAATTTTACCAATAACCATGTTTTATAAAAGGTTATAATTGTGTCTATTGCTGTTCATCTGTTGTTTTTTTCTGTCTTTTCATAGAGTTGTAATGTATAGAGGTAGAAGACATCAGTACATTCACAAAACAATACAGATGAGAAAGAAAGCCATCATGCTAAGATTGGTGGACTAGAAAAACAGAAACTAGTTTATTAAAATAATTTGTGATAGCAACTGATTCCAGCCTCTGTAACTTTGTTGAAATGTGAGATAAAAAAATAAACTTCTATCTGTTTAGTGAAAAAAATAAACTTCTATCTGTTTAGTCCACTAAAAGTTTTGTTTCCATTACTTGCCACTGATTATATTCTTGTATATAATTGAAGGTTGGTTTGGGAAACATTAATATATTCAAGGAATATTTAATCTGGTTTCAGCCTTACAATTTCTATAAATTCTTTTAAAACATGTGCTCTGGTAACATCAAATTGTCTTTCTCTTGTCATTTAATATCTTATTTATCATTTAACATATAGAATAAATGTCACATCAATATAGTTTTTTGATATTATGTTCAAAACCACAAAACACTATGCTTTTATTTTTGCCTATTTGTGGATCACATTTTTGTTACATGTTTATATTACACTCTAGTTTATTCTTTTCTCCTAGAAATTTCTAAAAGAGAATATATTGTATTTACATATAATATTTTCACATTTATAGTATTAAGAAAACATTAAATTAATAAAGGAATGACACCATAATTTTGATAACAAGGAAAAATTTGAGTTACATTTTCCTTAATTGTGAATGTGTTTAATTGAAACCAAGAGTTAGAAAAGTATCTAGAAAAAGTGTGAGATCCAAAGGACAAAGAAAAAAAAATTTGACTACTCAAAGGCTCTTATATAATCTATAAATTTTTGTTCAGCAGACAGTTCCATAGGAATAGTCTCACAGGTACTTTCCAGAGCATTGCAAATATTAATTCATTCAATCATTAAAATAACCTCGTGATGTACATACTACTATAACCAATTTTCAGAAGTCAGGATGAAGAAATGAGAAGGGAGGGAGATAATTTTTGATGTGGCCATTTTAGCAGCCTAAGTCCAACCACCAGAAATGCTGACTCAGTACATTATTTGTAAGCATTTAGTTGACTAAAACATGAACTGTATAATGGAATTCTCTAGGAAGCAAGGGTATCAAACTTTATCTATTTTAATGTAGACAAATGACTAAAATGATTTGGAAGTATAGGAATGCTGGATGGTATTTGTAATATGATCCTCTTATCCACTGTTAAACATATCCCCAAAGATGACCTGGCTCATGCTCTTGAGAAAGTTTATGAGGGAAGCACTAGCATCCTTGAAAAGTATTGCACTTTCTGTCTCCTAACAGCTGGAATCACGTAGGAGAGACTCGCATTGACATTTCCTCCTCGATTTTAACGGAAATGATGCATTATCAGATGTGAAGAAGCCAAATAGAAGCCTATAATCTCCAGAGATAAATTAGACCTCAGGCTTAAATGACATTTATGTCTGTGATTCAATAATACTGAATTCCCTATAACTAAAATAATTGGGTGGTTCCCTAAGGGACCACTTCATTTATGAAGAAACTAGAGGTTTTTCAGACAGAGATATATGGTTTGAACACTATGAATACCACTAGTCCTTCTTTCAATTTGCAACTATGAATAAGTTCACAGATCCAACATCTCTTAAATAGAAGAGAATTTATGTTATCTCCAGAAAAAATTTCCAATCATACCACAAAAATACATTTTCTGTAAGTCTTATTTCTAACTGTCCCCTAAAGGACCAACAGAATGTTACCAGGGTAACAGGGCTCTAAGGAGAAGGAAGTGAATCAATCTTAGAACTTTTTATACACTGCTCCGATATAATGATTTTTCTTCAGAATATGTTGTGCTACTGAGGTTTATTGGTTAGTTTAGAGCTCCTGAGGATCAGGCAATAAGAGCAATTTATCCAAAGAATGCCTTTTACCTCAGATTTATTGAGGTATCTTTGATAAATACAAATCATATCTTTTTAAGATACACAACTTACTTTTTGATCTATGTATACACTACAAAATGCTTACCGCAACCGAGCTACATATTTGTCACCATACCTATTTATGTGATTGTGTGGTCAGAATGCTTGAGTTTTACCTCTCTGCAGCCTTTAAGTATGCAGTACATCATGCTGCACATTAGTTCTCTAGAACGAATTCACCTTATAAATGAAAGTTTGTACACCTTGACCAACATTTCCACATATCCTCTACCTCTCAACTCATGATAGCCATGATTCAACTCTATTTCTACCAGTTTAACAGTTTTAGGTTCCATATACAAGGGAAACTAGAGCATATTTGTCTTTCTCTGTCTGACTTACTTTACTTGGCATGGTGTCCTTTAGGTTCATACATGTTACAAAAGACAACTTCTTTTTCAGGCTGAATCATACCCTATTGTATCTTATACCACATTTTCTTTATGTATTCATCCACTGAGGGACACTTACATTGTTTTCGCATCTTGGGTGTCAGAAGTAATACTTCAGTGAACATGCGAGTGCAGATACCTATTCAAAATAGTGAGTTTATTTTTATTAAATATATACCCAGAAGTAGGAATGCTGGGTCATATGGTAGCTCTATTTAATTTTTTTTTTTTAAAGAAGCATCATGCTGTTTTTCACAATGGCTGTACTAATATACATTCCCATCAACAGTGCACAAAGGGTCTCTTTTTTCTGCATCCTTGGCAACGCTTGTTATTTTGGAAATAGCCATCCTAACAAGTATAAGGTGATGGCTCATTGTGGTATTGACTTGCATTTTTCTGATGATTAATGATGTCAATCACCTTTTAATATACCTGTTGGCCATCTGTATGTTTTTCCTAAAAATGTCCATTTAGGTCATTTGCCATTTTTTTTTATCCATTGGATTTATTTTTTCTTTGTTAAGATGTATGAATTCCTTGTATATTTTGAATATTATTCTCTTATTAGATATTTGGTTTGAAAACGTTTTTCTTATTTCATAAGTTGCTTTTTAATTGTGTTGATTGTTTTCACTGCTATGCGGAAATGTCTTTGATGTTGTCTCACTTTACTTTTGCTGTTCTTGCCTATGCTTTTGATGTCATATCCAAAACTGAGATCTCCAAGTCTAATGTTAAGAAGACTTTCCTCTATGTTTTTTTTTAAGCAGTTTTATAATTTTAGGTCTTACATTTAAATCTATAATCAATTTTGGCTTAATTTTTGTGTATGGTATAAAATGAGGGGTCATTTCATTCCTTGGTATTTGAAACTTAGTTTTCCTAACTCCATTTATTGAAGAGACTATTTTCTTTCATTGTGTATTCTTGACACCATATCAGTTGAACTTACATGTGTGGGTTTATTTATGGATTCTCTATTTAGTTGCACTGGTCTATGCACCTGTATTTATGCCAGTACCATACTGTCTTAATTACTAGAGCTTAATTACTAGATCTTTATAATAGAATTTCAAACCAGAAAGTGTGATGCCTCCAGTTCTCTTCATGCTCAACATTATTTTAGCTATTTAGAATCTTCTGTGGTATCATATAAGTGATAAGATTTTTTAATGTTATCAAAAATGTCATTGGAATTGTGATGGTAGTGAATTGAATCTGCAGATTGCTTTGGGTAGAATGGACATTTTATGATATTAATTTTTCCAAACCATTCAAGTGGAATGGTTCTTTGTTTGTGTCTTCTTCAATTTCTTTCATCAGTGTTTTATAGTTTTCACCATACAGATATTTCATCTTCTAGGATGAATTTATTCAGAAGTATTTTATTCTTTTTAATATTACTGTAAATCAAAAATTTTAAAGTTGCTTTTCAGATAGTTAATTGTTAGTATGTAGAAATGTAATAGATTTTGTGTGTTGATATTATATTCTTCAAATATACTGAATTTGTTTATGAATTCTAACAGTTTTTTGAGGGGTGAAATCTAGGTTTTTTTAATATAATATTGTTATCTGTCAACAGAGACAATTCTATTTCTTACTTTTTAGTTTGAGTGACTTGAATTTGTTTCTCTTGTTTAAGCACTCTGGTTAGGACTTCCAGCCTATGTTGAATGGAGTGGGTATCCTCAACATTTTCCTCATCTTATAGGAATGACTTTGGTATTTTTACCATTGAGTTTAATGTTAGCAGTGAGCTTGACTTATATAGATAGCCTCTATTATGCTGAGGTAATTTCCTTGTATTACTAGTTTGTTGACAATTTTTATCATGAAAGGGTTTTGAATTTTTTCAAGTGATTTTTCTGCATCTATTGGTATGATCATGTTAATATTTATTCTTTATTCTGTTAATGTGACATATCATATTTATTGATTTCCTTAAGTTGAAACATTCTGTCATCCCAGGGATGCTCTTCACCCTATCATGATGTATAATCCTCTTAGTGTACTAGTGAACTCAGTTTGCTAGTATTTTGTATAGAATTTTATCCAACCAGGTATGAAAGTAACAACATTGTTGGTTTTTTTGTCCAACTGAGGCATATCATTCTGAGTTAGGCTATTGTGTATTAAAGTTTTTTAAACTAAGAAATGAATAGACTCTGAAGTACTTGCTAGGATGTTTATAGTTAGTACACATAGAAAATTATCATGCTAATAAAATTGAGGAAGTGTTAGATGATTCAGCCTTCAATATCAGTTAGCCCATACTAACATTATAAGCTTTAGTAAATCTCTGTGAGTCATATTGCCTAATTGTACAGTCAGAAAAATATCACAGTTGAAATATTTATAAGCAACAGAGAGGATAATATATATATATAAATCAACAGGGTGACTGGCTAACTATAACCATCTAGTGATCATTTTTTTTGTCTGTTATGTGTCCCAACTCCAGGCACTGAATTGGAAGATAACACTTGTAATTCAACTAAATGGCTTGGTAAACACTTTCAATGTGTTAGATTATAAAATATGATCACACATCTTCCATATCATGCTTAAACATGCAACTTAGGTTAATACATCACACATTTTGAAAGACTTTTTAAACTGAGGATTAGTTTGCTAATAAGGTTGAGTCACAGATTCTTCTTATCCTAATGCTTTTACCAGTATTTGTACTGAAAATTATAATTAGTTTGATAACGTGATAACTGTGGTGATGCAAAATCATTCCAACCTAATGAAGATGTAATGTTAACAAAGCAATAACCTTAAATATCCCTTGTCCATAATACTACTGTATACTCATAAAGTAGGAATGAGTTTATATATATATATATATATATATATATATATACACACACACACACATATATGCATATATAGTTATAGTCATAAAATTTTATGCATACATATAAATTCTATAACTACATCTATCTATCTATAAATATATATATAAATATATATGTATACAGACTGACTAGGTCTTCCCAAAAGTTGAATCTTTTCTATGTGAAATGAGTAGATGGTTACTTAGGAAAAAACCTCAGAACCAAATGCCACCTGTTATATTCAGGTAAGATAATGTTTGCAAAAATTTCAAGCTTTGGAGATGTACAATTTTAAGTTAATCAATAGTCACTTGTAAAGTAAAACATAAGAACACTGTAAAGAAAATACAAAAATACTGTAGTTAGTTAAAAATTTACATAACAAATTGATAAGATAGAAGCATTTATATGAATGTGGAAATATTTTTCCCCATAATTTAAGCCAAAACCATAATATGCAATTGGACTTCACCCTGCAGATATACTTCTGAATTGTAGATATATTTTATGTGAAGTAGTATTTGTAATGATCATTGCAATTACCTAACATCCTCTACATTACAGAAACAATTGTATAGTTAATTACCTAATAGAGCCCTTTTCTTCCTGAGAGGAATTCTCAAAAATGTTATTTTGAATAGTGTAGAGTTTCTAAAGAGTGGAGAATAAATCATAGAAAGATGTATAACAAATTAAAGAGTTAGAAAAATGCATAAATAAACCAGCAATGCTATTACATTGTTTTATATACCATTTCATTATTTGTTCATTCACAAAACATATATTTTGAAATTTATTTGCATGGTAGATAGTCTAATGTCAGAGATGTAAAAATACATAAACACTTTTTATTTTAAAATGGGAAGAAAAATCTCCACTTATCAAAAGATTTTGTTTCACTATGCTACACTATGAACAGTTTCAAAATATAAAGGAAATAAAATGTTGTAGCACAGGGACTGATCATGTTGAAACTAGTCTAAAATTTAAGAACGACTTTACGTTACTTCCTATGAGTGTGGCACAATACTCTGGTTATTTTCTCCACTTGCGTGATTCTTGAAGTTGTAAGCAGAATTTCAATATTACTAATTACTCACGTTACTTTTATAGTAATTAGATTTTATTTGTTAGGTTCTCTTACTAGTTAACATGAAAATGTTTTCCTTTTTATTGGCATTTTGGCAGCTTACTTTAGCAGGACTACTCATCATGACAAAAGCATTAATGTCAGCTCTGCAACTCACTGCTACGGTTTGCTTCAACAAGAATGTCAGAAGTGACAAGGCAGAAAGTGTTTCTGAGTGATGACATTCTTGTTGGTAATGGATTGGCTCCCGTGGATGCTGCTTCAGCTTTGATCTCTGAAACCTTTCATTTCTTAAAAAAAAAAAAAAAAAAAAAATTAAGACATCTACTGGCCTGTGGAAATTTTAATCTTTCTAACAAACATTGTCAGAATTATCTTTAGATGATTTAAATGTCAAGCTCACTCTATTTGTTGGATCATTTTGCAATAAAAGACCAGAGATTAACTACCATCTATAGCATTGAGAACCACTGCCATCTTTTATTTCTAAATATATCCTGGGGTGTGTAAATAGTAAGTATCCATGAGCAGCATGGTATTTTGAACTAAAATGTCACAAAGAGAGGAGATAAACATTTCCTGATATGCTACAGATTATTTATGCACCGTAGTCTTAGATTTCTTGTTCGTGATGAGAACACGCAGCACTACCTAGAAACCTCTCTTCATTGGTTTTAATCATGTACTTTAAAAGAATGCAAAGATCATCACTTAACGCATATCGATAGCTCTTTGTCAGTTCTTTCAACATATTCTTTATTTAACATAAATAATTTTAAAGAAAAAATAGCAATATTAACTAACACTTTCAAATTCTAATATTAAAGCCAATAGTTATCATCTATAATACTGATAATATTTTTATGTATCCTGCAAATAAAAAATTACTTAAGAATAAACAAATGCTTGGTGGCTAGGTTTTAATATATGTTACAGATTTTGATGATTTCATATATTCATTATGTTAATGAGAAATCAAGAATATATATAATTTTGATAGATAAAACTAAAAATATTTACAATAAATAGACTATATCAAGAGGGTATTTACATCAACACTTTGCCAAAAGAAGAAATGAGATTTAAAATCTAATATTGTTTGGGAGCGCACTGAGATACTCCTAATAGTGAACAAGACAGAGTTCGTGTGACTAAAAAACTTACTGTTAATTATCAACAGATAACAAACAGATACTGCCCTGATAATCAAATAACCTTACACACTAAGGTGTCACACTCAAAAATGAAGTGAGTTTCAAGAACTGTGACTACGTTACACAAATTAATCTTTACTTAGCCTTTTATGCTTCTTCTTAACTATAGGCAAATACCTGTCATTTATGAATGACTTCATCTTTTCTACAAGAAGAGTAAATCCAATCTATCTTTAGTCATCTGTCATATTCAAACCAATGTGACATTCAAAGTCCACCTTTCCTCTATCAGGTCTGAATTGTATAGCGTAGTATCCTACCTCAAGAGAGAGAAAGAGCAAAAATAAAATGCTAGTTAATGTACGAGTAACAAAAGTATATCTACCTGCTATAGTTCTCCTATCTGTACTGACCCTGAGGCTGTGGTTAGCATTTATTCATTTTGCTTCTATTACCTTGCACACAGCCAGCACCTAAGCTGGTCAGGTTTCTTTACCTGGTGAGGTGATTCAAACTTTCATTTTGAAGAATCTGAGTCCTCAGTGATCCCGGATTTATTCGTTTTCTATATGCCTTCATTAAACTTGGTGATGGAAGTAGTAAGAGATATCCCAGAGAATGTTACATTTTCCAAATGTATTTCTTCCTGTTTTAATTTGGTAGCAGAAAAGGAATGCTGTAAATAAATATAATTCCTCAGCTTATCAAATTTCACTCATTCAAGACGTCAGTTCACCTTACGTAGACATAAGGCACTAGTTCAATCATAACCCCTCTCTGTAAAGGTTCAGCAGAAAGACAGATATTGCTTTTCAAAAAGAGAACATAGTCATGTGCTACATGACAATGTTTTGCTCAGCAACATACCACATATAGGATAGTGGTCCCATAAGATTATAATCCTGCAATTTTAGTGTCCTTTTATGTATTTAGATATGTTTAGATATACAAGTACTTACTGTGTAACAATTGCCCACAGTATTCACTACGGTAAATGTAATGCAGGTTTGTAGCCTAGGAGCAATGGGCTGTACCGTCTAGCCTAGGTGCGTAGTAAGCTATACCATCTAGGTTATGTAAGAATACTTTATAAAGTTCTCATGAGGAAATTACCAAGTGACGCATTTATCAGAACATATCTCTGTCGTTAAGCAACACATACATATAGTCGTCACTAGAAGAATGACATTTGCATTATACTGTTGCAAAATCTTCTTCACAATCTGCACCTGATTATTGTGGAAGGCTTAAGGAATCCATAAAACATCGCTTATTTATGAATGGCACTATGAGCTCTGTTTTATCTGCTGGTTTATGAGGTCTAGTTTGCAGGAAACTTTCACTTTGATCTGAACCTGTTACAGAGACTAATTTCCCTCTGCGCTGTACTCAAAAATCTGCAGCTTCATCAGTTAATTGATAATGGGTCAGAACAGGTAACCCAATTTGGTTTATTTTGAGTCTAAAACCTGAAAAGACCCAAGATTAATTTTGCCTCTTCATTGTAGTGTTTGTGCAGTTTCTCTCACTATAGAGGGAATTTCCCAAAGCGTTCAAAATTGTTCGATCTCTAGAAACTAGTTTTGTGTTAGGACCTAGAATTCTCAGTACGTTTATCTCTTACCACTACCATGCAAGTATTTTACCAGAGTATTTGATTGGTAGCTACTTCTGCTTAATAGATCCCATCATTTGATATTATCAGTAATGGAACACCATGATATTCAGTAGCATATTTAGATAATGTATTCCATTACAACTAGTTTTCATATGTTTTCTTCATTTCTAATTCATTTATTCCTGCTCCAATATTTATTTTTTATTTTCTTCTATTAATTTTGAGTTTGGATTGCTCTTGCTTTTCTGGCCAGTCATGGTGGTTCACACCCGTAATCCCAGAACTCTGGGAGGGAGAGGTGGGTGGCTCACCTGAAGTCAGGAGTTAGAGATCAGCCTGACCAACATAGAGAAATCCCATCTCTATTAAAAATGCAAAATTAGCCAGATATTGAGGTCTATCTCTTTATTTAGCTTTAATACTTACTTTATATGTCTGAGTCTTCAGTGTTGAGCACAGATATATTTAAAATTAATATATACTCTTAACGAATTGACCCCTTTATCTTTATAAATGAATAAATGACCTTCTTTGTCTCTTCTTACAATTTTTGTCTTGAAACCAATTTTGCTAAATACAAAGGCAATGCCTATTCTTTTTGGTCTCCATTAGCACGAAATATCTTTTTTCTTTTTTTTTTTTTTTTTTACTTTTTTTTTTATTATGTTTGTTTTTTTTTTTTTATTTTAGATATTTCAAGATAGTATTTCTTTTTAAATTATTTTAATTTATTTTAAGTTCTGGGATGCATGTGCAGGATGTGCAGGTTTGTTACATAGGTAGACCTGTGCCATGATGGTTGCCTGTACCTAACAACCCATAGCCCAGGTATTAAGCCCCACATGCACTAGCTACTTATCCTGATGCTATCCCTCCCGATTCTACCCTCAACAGGCCCCAGTGTGTGTTGTTCCTCTCTGTGTCCATGTGCCCTCATTGTTCAGCTGTTACTTCTGAGTGAGAACATACAGTGTTTGATATTCTGTTCCTATGTTAGTTTGCTGAGAATAATGACTTCCAGGTCCATCCATGTCTCTGAAAAATATCTTTTTTCATCATTCTATTTTCAGTCCATGTGTATCTTAATAAGTGAAGTGTGTTTATTGTAGGCAAAAGATAATTGGAGCTAGCTTTTTCATCCATTCAGACACTCTATGTGTTTTTATTGGAGAGTTTAGTGTGTGTATATCCAATGTTCTTATTGTTAAGTAAGGACTTACTTCTGGTATTTTGTTACTTGTTTCTTGGTTGTGTTTTGGTCTTATCTTCCTTTTTTCCTTCCTTCCTTTCTTCCTTTAAGTGAAGGTGATTTTCTCTGGTAGTATAATTTCTTGCTTTTTATTTTTTCTTTTTTTAATGGTATGTTTTTCAATTTGATGTTATCATGAGGCTTACAGATACTATCTATCTTATAACTCATTAGTCTAAACTGAGGACAACTTAACACATTGCATAAACAAACAAGCAAAAAGAAAACTAATAAAAAAATCTACACTTTATCTTCATCCTGCTGATTTTTAACTTTTTGTTCTGTCTCTTTATTTTTATGTCTTATTGTACTATGTCTTAGAAAGTTGTTGTAGTTATTGTATTTGATTAGTTCATTACCTAGTTAAGAATAGTTTACAAACCACAATTACAATGTTATAATATTCTGTATTTTTCCAGTATGCTTACTATTACCAGTGAGTTATGTACATTTAAATGATTTTTCTTGCCAATAACATCCTCTTCTGATTGAAGAACTCTCTTTAGCATTTAATGTAGAACAGTTCTGGTGTTGATGAAATTCCTCAGCTTTTGTTTGTCTGGCAAGTTCTTTATTTCTCTTTCATGCTTGAAGATTAGTTTTATTGAATATACTATACTAGGATAAAGTATTTTTTTCCCTCAGCACTTTACATATGTCATGTCACTCTCTCCTGACCTGTGGGGTTTCCACTGAAAAGTCTGCTGTCAAATTCATTAGAGGTCCATTGTATGCTATTTGTTTCTTTTCTCTTGATGCTTTTAGTATCCCTTCTTTATCTTTGACCTTTGGGAATTTGCTTATTAAATACCTTGAGGTAATCTTATTTGGGTTAATTCTGCTTGGTGTTCTATAACAAGTTTTTTCTTGATTGCCTCTTTAAAGCCGGTAACTATTGGATTTGTTCTTTTGAAGATAAATTTCAGATCTTGTAGTCATGCTTCACAGTTTTTCACTGTTTTATTTTTTTAATTTCATCTCCTCTGACTGTGTATTTTTAAGTACACTTTCTTCAAGCTCACTAATTCTTTCTTTTGCTTGATCAATTCTGCTATTAAAGGACTCTGATGCATTCTTCAGTATGTCAGTTACATTTTTTAGCTCCAGAATTCCTGCTTCAGTCTTTTTATTTATTTCTATCTCTTCATTAAATTTATCTGACAGAATTCTGAATTTCCTTTCTATGTTTTCTTGAATTTCTTTGAGTTTCTCAAAACAACTATTTTGAATTATCCATCTGAAAGGTCATATATCTCTGTTTCTCCAGAATTGTTCCCCAGTGCTGGTTTATTTAGTGAGATCATTTTTGCGGATGATCTTGATGCTTGCAGATGTTCATCAGTGCCTATGTCTTGGAGAGTAAGATATTCATTACAATCTTCACAGTCTGGACATGTTTTTCTTGCCCTTCTTGATAAGGCTTTCCAGGTATTCAAAGGGACTTGGGCCCCAAGCTCTAAAATGCTGTGGTTTTTGCAGACTTGTAGAGATACAACCTTGGTGGTCTTAAACAAGATCCAAAAGAATTCTCTCAATTACCAGGCAGAGATTTGTGTTCTTTTCCCTTACTTTCTCCCAAACAAATGGAATCTCTCTCTCTGTGCTGAGCTACTTGGAGCTAGAGGTGTGGTGATCCCAACATCCCCATGGCCACCACCACTGGAATTACACAGGGCTTGCCCAAGACCCACTGTAGCCACTACCTACCTAGTTATCACCTATGTTCACTCAAGAGCCTATGGCTCTATGACAAGCAGGTGGTGAAGCCAGCCACGTTTGTGTTCTTCCATAATGGCAGCAGGTTTCCTCACCCTCTGGTAGGGTCTAGAGGTACTATCTGGGAACCAGGTATTGGAATTGAAAAGTTTAGAGTTTGCCTGATGTTCTAAGCGGCTAAGCTGGTGCTTGGTCCACAATATAAAGTTCTTCCCATTCTTTCCTCCTCTTTCCACAGGAAGAAGCACCTCTCTCTGTGACCTCCACCACCACCAGCCAAAGGAAGGTTTTTCTAGGCCACTTCCAATGTTCACTTAAAGCCTAAGGGCCTGTTGATCAGCTTGTAGTAAATGCTGCTAGACCTGGGACTCACCCTTCAGGGAAGTAGGCTCCCCTCTGGCCAAGGGAAGATCTAGAAATTATGTCAAAGAGCTGAAACCTGAACTCAGGGAACCCCGGAGACTTCCTGGTGCTCTGCTCCACTGTGTTCAAGCTGGTACCTAAGGTGCAAGACAAAGTCCCCTTTATTTTTCGCCCTGTTTTTCTCAAACACAAGAAGTCTTTCCCTGTAGCCACCATTGCTGGGAATATGCCAGGTCACATGTGAAGCCAGCATGTCTCAGAGTCCAAGGCCTACAACATACTACCAAGATATTGCTTTTGTTTATTTAGAGCCCAAGGGTTCTTTAGTTGGCAGGTAATGAATTCTGACAGGACTGGGTCCTTCTCTTCAAGGCAGCAAGATCTCTTGTGGCCCAGGGTATATATAGAAATATCTGTGAGCTAGGGCCTAGAATGGTTGCCTCATGACTCTGCCTGGTGCTCTATCCTACTGTGGCTGAGCTGTTATCCAAGATGCAAAGAAAAGTCCTTTTTGCTCTTTGCTCTTCTTTCCATAAGCAGAAGGAAGGAGTCACTTTCATTTCTGTGAGATGCGCTGCCTGGGTTTGGGGAACAGGAGGTGCAAACAATGACTTAGCCACCATGGCTGGTATCTCCCTAGATCATGTATTACCCTAGTCTACTGGCTCTTAGCCTAGCCTAGTATTAATTGTTTTCTAGGAATTTCAGTCCTTGTGTCCTGGACTGCCTTCAAATTTACTTAGGACCCCAGAGTACTTTGGCCTGTGGTGGAAAATCTTGCGGAGAAAATTGAGTTCCAACTGCTGGGATGGACAATTTCCCTCCGGCTGGGTCTGGTCTAATGCTCCCTCCATGTGCGGGTGCTGGCTGAGTCCAACATGACTTTGCTCTGCACTGCGACAAGGCAGCACTGAGTTTAATGTAAAGTCCCCCAGTCTCTGTGCTCTCCCTCCCCTAAGTGCACAGATTCTCTCTCTACACAGCACAGCCACTGACAGAGGAAAAAGAAGAAGTGGCATCAGAAATTCAAGACTGCCTCTCCTCTCCTCTTCAATGACTCCTTCAGGGACATGAAGTTAAAACTGAGTACTGTGATTGCTTACCTGATTTTTGGTTCTCACGATGATGCTTTTCAGTGTGTATATATTTATTAAAATTTGGTGTTCCTGTGAACATTGAGGGTGGAGGGAAAAAACTGTGTAGGCTTCTCCTCTGTCATTTTACTCTTTCTTCTTTTGTCATATTTTGCAATGCCTTGTAGAAAGGAGTGTCCTCTGGCCCTTTCTGTGAACACCTATTAGTGAAAGGCAAGTTAATTTTACATGATAAATTGAATACACTATTTGCATCTCCACATTTTTTACTCTATATTAGACTGAGTTCTGGCTTCTTACATCATGTAATGTAAATGACACTCTTAAATCCAGACTTCATTTATTGAACCAGACAAAATATTAAGGTTACTTCCATCTGCCTGAGCTAGTATATTACATTGCCAAATATAATTAATTACCTTTGTATAGATAATTTTACTCAAATTCAGCCTTATCTTCCAGCCAATTTCTCCTACAGTATATTCCCTCACAAGCTCACACAGTTTTTGCTATTAAGACTTACAAGATCTTGCAATTCATTTAGCATGTAGGCAATTTCTTCCTGCACAAGACTGTATATAATTCTCCTCTAGGAATCAGCCTTATCTTATAGGTTAGGAGATCATAAGGATGAGTGATTTGTGTTTCAAAGATTTTCTATTCATCTTATCCACATTAATGTCTGCAAGCCAAACCTACGTTAATCCCACTTACCCCATAATGCCAAAACCTTATCTTAATAAATTCGGCAATTTTAGGTATTAAACTTGAATTTTAATTCAGCGATTACCACATTCAAATTGGAGCATGACTCTCAAGTATATGTGACTTGAATATTTAGAAAGTAAGATATTGTTTTTAAAATCTGCACAAAGTGCTCTGTATTTCTATTACTATGTTAAGCAGAGAATTTAAAGCCCAAGGCTTATGCTTATTTAATTTCTTACAGCTCTGTAATGTAAGCCCATTCTACAATCTTTGTAGTCACAATTTCTGCTGCATCAGCTTTATGCAGTAGTTATCAGTTGTATGTAGAAATTTTACTTGATTTTCCTAAACTTTTCCTTCATCTACGATGTCACTTGTGCAACAATATGTAATAACCTTACTCACATACAAATTATTTCTGTCATATCACCCACAAGGAAGCTATAATGTGCTAATGCTCAGAGTTGAGTAACCTATCCCTAGAACTCTGTGTTACAGTTTGTTTTCTGGGACTACTTGTGGTAAAAATAAGTGTATGAGTAAGGTCAATTCTGCTGAACAAAAACCACATTGAATGTAGTCCCAGCTACTTGGGAGGCTGAGGCAGGAAAATCACTTGAACACAGGAGGTGGAGGTTGCAGTGAGCCGGGATGGCTCCACTGCACTCCAGCCTGGCAACAGAGTGAGACTCTGTCTCAAACAAAAAAACAGGTTGAAGAGACGATGTAAGGTGCAGTTTTACTGCACTCAGGACGTGGGTCATTCAGTGGAAAGTGAAATAAAGGCAGTCTTTCTGATGAGAATTGAAGAACACAGAATAAGATAGGGGTCCTGAAGCCCCAGCCATGGACCAGTACCAGTCCGTGGCTGGTTAGGATCCAACTCACACAGCAGCAGGTGAGCATCTGGCGAGCGAGCATTACTGCCTGAGCTCCAGCCACTGTCAGATCAGTGGAGGCGTTAAATTCTCATAGGAGCTGGAATCCTATTGTGAATTGCACATTCAAGGGATGTAGGTTGTGTACTCCTTGTGAGAATTAGCATAAGTGATGATCTTAGGTGAAATGGTTCCATCCCAAATGCATGAACCCCCTTTCACCCCCACCCCCAATCCGTGGGAAAATGGTCTTCCATGAAACCAGTCCCTGGTGCCACAAAGGTTGGGCACCTGTCCTCTAATAGCCACTGTTCAGTTCCAGATAAGAGCCAGTTGCATAGGGGCTTGTGTGATAGATACTTCAGACACAGAGCGAGTTAGGAGAATTAAAATGGATAGAGCTGTAGGCCAAAAAGTACATAATTAAAATATATCTTTCAAAGACAGCCATCAGAAAATATTCTATCATGGACACAAAAGAGTAAAACAATACAGAGTTAATTTGTTTTAGTAAATTGGAGTCTATGTGAGTAGTGAAATAAAAATATTAATTTTATACATATTTAAATTATGCAATTTTATTACATGAGACAAAATACATGTAAAGTTAAGACTTTATTTAAATTTCATTTTTAACCTTGGAGTTATCCTACTTATAAGAAATTTTGTGCATTCACTAACTTTCTACAAGTTCTATTATTTTAACTCTAATCAATGTCTGACCTTAAACATTGTTTTTCTCTTAAAAGAATTGTCATATTTCAACTGTAAGCAAAATGGAGTAACAGTGAATAAATTCATCTTTCTTCATTTAACAAGCAAATGAACGATTATGAATAAACGCCTCAAAAAAGGAGGATCCCTGAAAGATGGAACATAAACAATGTATGCAATTTCCATGACTGTATCAGCATCCTATTACAGTTACCAGTTCTCTCACATGATTCTTATTCAACATTATTACAAGTTCTAGCCAATGTAAAAAGCCAAGGAAAATAAATAAAATGCATGTAAAGTATAAAGAAGGGCCTAAAGCTATCCTTATTTTCAAATGACATGACTGATTTTGTGAGACTCCAAAGAACCTACAAAGCAAGAATTAGAAAACTAAGTCAGGTTAGCAATGTTTTAATATAAAGTGGCAATTTAAAATGTCAATCGTATTTTATATTTTAGCAATGAAACAATGAAATATGAAATTAAGAAAATAATTTATATTACTCTGCACATGTATACATACATATGCCTACTTCCAAAAAACATAGTATTTATGTTTAAATAAAAAACATATGACATATGTGTAAGATCTCTATGCTGAAAAACACAAATCACTGATGAACAAACCAAAAATATATATATATTTACATATTTATATAATTTGTATATACTATGTTCTTGAATTGCAAAACAATATTGTTTAGGTGTCAGTCCTCCCCAAATAGATTCGAAATGTTAATATTCAAATCACAGCAAGTATATTTATAGATGTCAGCAAGCTAACTCTAAAGATTAGACAGAAAGCAAAGGGACTCCAATAGTCAAAACCATTCAGAAAAAGAATGAAGCTTGTTGACCCCCCCCTACCCAATATCAAGACTTACTAGGCAACGACTTTAGTGAACAAAATAATAGTGTTAATCAAGGCTAGCTACAGATTATTCAATCAGAATAGATAGTCTATGAATAGACCAATATAAATATAGCCAACTAATTCTTGACAAAACTGTAAAGGCAATTCAAGCGGTAAGTAATAATCTTTTAAGCAAATGGTTTTTAGAGAACTGAATTTATGTATGCAAATAATAAATCCCTTAGTATACCCCACATGTTACACAAAAATCAACTCTGGTGGTTCATAAATCCAACGTAAAAGGCAATACCATAGGATTTCTAGAAGAAAATACTCAGTGTGATTATGAGATTTCACATATAACCGTAAGCACAATCAACCAAATAATAATGTATTAAATGGATTTTGACTTAAAAAAAAAAACTTAGCTTTTGAAACTCATTGTTAAAATCATGGAAAATTATAGCACAGACTGAGAAATTACATGCGAGTTGCATACATATATGCTAAAGGACGTTTATCTGAAATACATACAGATTAAAAAACAGTTATAATTAAAAGTAAAGAAACAAGACTAATAAATATAATAAATATTGGGTTAAAGAAAATATGAAAAGGTACTATACCAAAAAAGATACATAAAAATGGAGCAATTGAATAAAATCTCATTCAACATTAATAGTTGTTAGTAAAAAAATAAGCTATGAAACTCACTGTATATCAAAATATGAAATAAGAGCAATAATTCCTTGCAAAAGGGAATGCAAAATGGCATTGCTACTTTGGAAGATAGTTTGTAGCTTCTTATAATATTAACTAGTACCATAAGACCCAGAAATACTATTCCTATGTATTTATCCAACTGAATTAAGTACTTATTTTCACACTGAACTGTACAAGAATGTTTATAGTACATTTATTCATAATTACTCAAACTGAAAATAACAAAGTTTACTTTGAACTGCTGAATAGGCAAACAAACTGTGGTGTATCCACATAGTGGAATATCATTCACCAATAAAAAGGAAGGAGCTACTGATTCAGGAAATAAAATGGATGAAACTTAAATGAATTTTGCAGGATTTGAGGCTTGATCCTAACCGACAGGAATATGGCTAAGATTATGCCACTCCTGAGCTGATGTTATATACTTATGGCTTTCATTTTATTAGATGATTCCCTCACAAGAAAGTTGCCACACTGGGGAGGAGTGTGACACTGGAACTGAACTAAGGATGACCTCCCACCACCAAAAAGTCCAACAAAAGACTAAGTCAAACTCCGTGCATGTGGTGAGGAAGTAGATCCTTCTCCCAGTCAGACTCTCAGATAGTGTTGGTCCTGGCCGACGCCTTGATTAAGTCCCATGAGAGAGACCCTGAAGTAGAAGAGTCTCCAGTCAATGATCAGATTCTTAAACTATACACATATACATGTTGCTAAGCTACTAAAATTGTAGTAATTTGGTATGCCGCTAGAGATAAGTAGTATAGATTGTAATTATATAAATGTTTCCTTTCAGGCACCTAAGATGATGTTTTAAATGACACTGAAAGACGTCAAGATGCCAACAGCATTTAACAGCTTCATTGTCCCCTTAACATTTCCAGTCACTAATTTTCTCAGTGCAATGATATATGCTGCTCAGCTAAGACACCTTCACAAAATGTTTAAATAAAAAGGAGAAACTCTGATTTTATGACTTTGTACTTAGTGCAGAATATTGTTTTGTAACTTACTAATAAGATTATAATGAGCAAGTTACCATTCAGAACCACCAAGTTCAATTCCGAATTGCTAAGAGAGATTTCATTCTACAGCTTCAAGTGGAACTCATCAGAAGAGTTACTACTTCTAGCATTCCAGTTTCTAAAAATAAATCAATGAAATATGGATCATGTGCAATATAACATCTTCATGAAATATAAATTGTATGCTCAGAGAATAAACAATGTGTTACAAGAAATGATTAAAATGAAGCAATTGTTCCTTCCATAAAACCAACAATCACAGAAAACGTGTCAACACAGGATTATGTTCCTTCAGTTCACTATAGCTTCTAGGACTCCAAAAGTATTTAATGCATGAGCAAGAGAAACTGGCTGCTTTGTGATTTCTATTCTCTGGTTCATGTTCACATTTGCATCAGTCTAGACAATCTAAAAATATTTTAAGGCTTGGGCATTTTTGACATAATTTTGAAATGCATTTTATAGTTTTTAATTACGAAGCACGTCACTGATTTTAATTTTGAAAACAACACAATACAAAAAAATGTAAATTATAAAATGGACTCCCTATTCTCACTAGAATATTCCAAACCTGTCTCTCTGTCTGTCTATCTGTCAATCTACACACATATAATACAAATTCTTCCACACACACAGCTATGATTCCTAGTGTCTTGGAAGAAGACTCGGTATTACCACATATAGATCTCCTTCAGAATTATGTATATAATTTTTAAATAATTTACTGTATTTTTATACAAACAGTTATCTCTCCTAAATTTTTCCCATTTTCTAGCTATCTTTTTTCAATATTTTAGATTTTTGAACAAACTCCTGTGACTTATTTATAAAACATTTTGTTAAATATTTTATTATAACTGATATATAATGTTTATAATACAGTGGCTGCAGATGCTTGGCTTATAGGATTGAAAGGAATAAGATGAGAAGAACAAAGACTTCTAAAAGGCCTTTTGTCTCTTGCCGATTATCAGAAAATTGTCCAACAACAGTATGGACAAATGACTTGCTCACATAGGTCATTCAGCTTCTGTCATTTAGGTCATCCTAATCTTTGTGCAATGGCCCTTTGAAAATGGCAGCTATTGAAGCAGAGACAGGGTAGGGCATGAACCCAACTCTGTGCTACGTCTTCTTCTAAATCTATTTAAGGTCTATTTTAAACATCGTTGGGAATGCTCACTCAATGATCAGCCAAGACTAATGCTGTGTCTTCAATATGATACAGTTCAGCTATTTGGTAACACGTTAATTGTTTTTATGTTCCTTATATCCTAGAAAAAAACGCAATCCATCCATACTATTAGTATATTTAAGGCTTATTCAAGGTATGACTTTGGCTTTCCTGACTCAGTGCCTCAGCAAACTCCAGCATCTAAAAGTATGTGAAGTATCTGAAATATGGTTATGGGATCATGCCTAGCATTACTTTAGACCAAGGGGTCCATTTAATAGTTAAAAAAAAAAAACAAATTACAAGAGGCCAGAAGCTTTGGCTCATGCCCGTAATCCCAGCTCTTTGGGAGGCTCAGGTAGGGAGATTGCTTGAGGTTTGGAGTATAAAAGCAGCCTAGGCCTCATACAGAGATCCTGTCTGTACCAAAAATAATTCTAAAATATGGTTGGGCATGGTTACCAGCACTTGCAGTCCTAGCTACTGAGCAGTCTGAGGAGCGATGATTGCTTAAGCCCAGGAGTTCAAGGTTACCACAGTGAGCTAACAGACTGCCAGTGTACTCTAGCCTAGGTGAAAACAAACAAATAAACAAACATGGTCACAGTGGCTTAAATCTCAAATCTCAGCACTATGGGAGGGCAAGGCGGGTAGATAACTTGAGTCTAGGAGTTTGAGACCAGTTCCAGCAACATGGCAAAACCAAACTCTACAAAAAATAGTGCCAGCAATCCAGGAGGCTGAGGTGGGGGATCAATTCAACCCCGAGGGTTGAGGCTGCAGTGAGGCTGTGATGGTACCAGTGCCCTCCAGCAAGACCCTGTCTCAAAAAAAGAGAAAAAGCAAAAAGAATTTCTAGAATTGACATATAAACATGGAATTGTTTGATACTACCATCTACTTCTGAAGGCTATTGATTTATTAGAATGTCGGAATGGCCTTTGAAGGTGCAGTTAAGATGCCAATTTGTGAATGATAATTCTGTATACCTGAGTGCTCTTCTACAAAATGTGACATATGTTTTGAAGCAAAAGACTTTAAGCATAGCTGTATTCCTCGGAGCTAAATATATGGATCTGGAAAGCAATGAGCACCAGTAGAAACCCAGTTACCATTATTTCCAGTAACCCACTGGGAAATGTTGCTTCCCACCTCTACAACTTTAACCTCTATCAGCCTAAAGACTCCATTTACTAAAGAGCACTTCTAGCAAATTACCTGGCCAAATTTCTTTTTTCTTTCTCTCTTCCTTCCTTCCTTCCTTCCTTCCTTCCTTCCT
>NW_016107355.1:4312921-4322996 GCF_001604975.1 Cebus imitator | reverse complement strand
TTTCTTTCTTTCTTTCTTTCTTTCTTTCTTTCTTCCTCTTTCTTTCTTTCTTTCTCTCTCTCTCTTTCTTTCTTTCTTTCTTTCTTTCTTTCTTTCTTTCTTTCATATATTTAACTGCTTTTTAGGTTTTGGGGTACATGTGAAGTACATGCAAGACTGTTGAATAGGTACATACATGGCAATTTCTAATCAACCTAAAGCTACAACAGCTTTCTAGCCATCTTGACACCTCATGATAGTAAAGCAGCTGAAAAAAAAAGGAGTTTCCCTAAAATGGATCCTGTTTATCACAAGAAGAGGAGTACTACTAAATAATTAAGACATGAAAGACCTTGTTGAAACTTGAGGGGACTTACTGAAGTGATTCTTGGTGCTCATGTGCTCCGTGATATCTGTGAATGAACATTTACAGC
This sequence comes from Cebus imitator, assembly GCF_001604975.1. Taxonomy (NCBI): domain Eukaryota; kingdom Metazoa; phylum Chordata; class Mammalia; order Primates; family Cebidae; genus Cebus; species Cebus imitator. Next base: position 4,322,583 of record NW_016107355.1, on the reverse strand, counting down.
AAATAGTTTCTGATAAGGGCACAGTAATCGGGGGCTCACTCTTCAGGTTTGAATATCTGGATCACACCATTGTACAAACTGACTACACTAGCAGAAGTGCTGACTGGAAGTCAAGGAAATATAAAATGCGTTGTGTAGGAGAAAAAGGTACAGTATCAGTTAGGACCCTCAGACCAATTTTCTCAACACTTGTCCTCTAACCTTCCTCTTCTATGTAATTTTAAAGTTTATTATTATTATTTTAGAAAGTACAAAAGGCCATCATCTTGAAGAGTGATTCATGAACTTGAGTGAATTAATAGGAAACAATTTTCAGATGAGTGTATCTGGGTGTGAAAAGTTGTGCAAAGTTGTTGACACTAGAACTCTCTGCTTATATCATCTGAACACTCACCTATACGAAATTAAGATTGCTTTTATGTTACTTGCATCTTTCTGCCTGAGGATTTTTTCTGGTCATTATATTACACTTGGTCTAGGTGCATAACAAGCCAAAGTTGCCACATATTTAATGTCCCCAAAGTCAGTCCTCACCTAGTGATGAGTAGAATGTTGTTAGATATAACCCATCTACCTTACTCCTCAGTTAACATAATTCTGAGGCACAATTTTACTCTTTCCCAGAGTCCCCCAGCCTGGCCTTGCCTAGTTTTTGGAAAAGTTTAGCTGCTAAATAGTACATATGTTAATACCTTCCTTTTTTTTGACAGAGTCTCACTCTGTCACTTAGGCTGGAGTGCAGTGGCACTATCATGGTTCCCTGCCACCTTGATCTCCCAGCCCTCTCACCTCAACATCCTAAGTAGCTGGGGCTACTAGTGTATGCCACCATTCCCAGTTAACTTCTGTATTTTTTGTAGAAAATAAATATATTTATTTTGCACAGAATAAATACAGTTATGTATAGAGTAAATCTACACATAGATTTCACTATTTGCCCAGCAAAACCTTATCTCTATAAAAATACAAAATTAGTTTTTGAACTCCTGGGCTCAAGTGAATGACCCACCTTAGCCTCCTATAGTGCTGAGGTTACACGCATGAGCCACTGCACCTGGTCATTATCTTGCTTCCATATTTCCTGCTGGTGCTTCTTGAAAGCCTTTCCAAAACAAATTCTTTGTACATGTGTTCCTTTTTTCAGGCCATGTTTCTGGGTAAACTTCAATTACAACATATGTGGTTATGCATAATACTGGGTAAGTAGTAGAAACAATGAGCATTTTTAGTATGAAAGTTCCTTCCATTTTGAGAAATGTGCTAGAATAATTTATTTGATAGTACTTCCTCTCAATTGTGTCTATTCTCTTTCTGTAACTCACTTTATTCTTATATTGAGTCTCTTGGCTGATCTATTTCTTAACCTATTAAATATCTTTCTCTTGTATTTTCTATATTCTGGGATAGTTCCACAAACTTACCTTTTGACATTTCTGTTGCATTTTTGTCTCTGAAATTATATTTTTAACACATAAGAGGGTTTTTTTTCCCTAATATTCCTTTCATATACATTTATGTCCCTTTTTGAGAGATCCATTATTTCCTCTGAATACTCAATTTTAATAAAATAACTGTTTAAAGTTGCCATCTCTTTGTAAAAATCCTTGTTTTTCCCAGTTTTTGAATTTTTTTCAGTCTTTTCTAATATGGGTTTAATTCAGATGTCTAATGATTCCTTGTTTTCTGTTAATATTTGAGAATGAATTTCTAACTATTGATTAGATCTCCTGAGTATGGATAATGCTTGTCTTCTAATGGCTTCAGTTAAAATAAGATATATGGACTCTTTCACTGGGAAATCTCCAAGCCAATTTTTACTTCATATCTTTTTTATCTGCTTTGAGGCAGTAAGTAATATCTCCAGAAAAATACATTTTCATCTTCTATACATATTCTAGTATTGCGTTGCCTGGAAGTCTTACATTTCGTTATGAACATCCTTGCTAAACACCTTGTTTTCAGCAAACCGTTCATATCCCTTAATCTTACCACTTTAATAATACTTTCCTATAGCTTTCCAAAGATTAGCCTTATGTAATTGTAACGGGATGGGATGAAATGTTTACTGGCGCTTCAGGGTTAGGTAGAGGATCTGGTATTCTATCTCCTTCTTAAACAGATTTTTATCCAATTCTTCCATTTTAATTCCCACCTTCAACCTCAATTTGAAGTTCTTTGGATTTCTTTGAGATTCTGGAGTTCAAATTTATTTGCTTCCAGAGTTTCCCATTACTGATTAAATACACGGTTTTTTTTTTAGAACTTAAAAACCAGTGCTGTTCTTTATTCTGTTTTCTAGTTTCTATTGTTTTTCAATATCCTGTTCTCTTTGAACTTACAGATTTACATCATGTTTGAAAGAGAGTTTTACAGCTATCTTAGTGAAGTAGAAGAGGGAAGACAGACACATGAATGTTTTTAATTTATTATAATTTACTAGGACATATATCCAGTATTTCCTTTACTTAAGAGTCAAATAATACAAAAAGTTAAAATTTATACTATGTGCAGGCCTTTGCAATTTTAAAAATTCATTTTGTTCAGTGACTATTAATTTTATAAACTTGATACATTTTCTATTTAATATGCAGCAACTTAGTTTATCTTTTCAATAAAAATAAAAAGCTGTTCTTGACTAAACAGTTTCCATTATGATAAATACTCACTGCTTAAAGAAAAATATACAAAAATGAGTGTTTGAAAAATTCCATCTTTGAGTTATTATGTTTACTTTCAGTTGTACTATCCAGCTCTTGATCTTGGCGATTTTTTTTTTGCTCTTGAAAAAGATTACTAATCAGCTCTCATTCAGTTTAAATCAGAAAGCAGTTATTCAGCTTAAATTCGGTATCATTATTAGATAAGTTAGAATGGTAAAGTTGGTCTAAAAGTTATGAACAAAAGATATCGACTGAAGAAATAAAGTCACTGAAGATGCTATTAAATGCTCTCAGATTAAAGAGTACATCAAATAAACTTCTAAGAAACCTTTAACATTATTTGACCCATCTTTAAAAAGAAAACACCAAGCATCACATTTTGTGATTTAAGTTCAAAACTAAGGTTCTTTATTATAAGATTACTTTATTTTCAAATTTAGAGTAGGGGAACTTAATTTCAGTCATGGATATGTATCAATTTCACATATAACCATTTTTAAATTGTTGATCTCATTCAAATGTATTTACATAGAACAAGAAGAGGGGGAAAGATTATTCATACACTATTGATACGATGAATCAATATTGATACAATGAATGTGAACTAAATAATAAAATACTCAAGGATTTTTCTGTCCACTAAATCTGTATGACAACAAATGGACATCATGGTCTTTAAATTTAATTCGCTTTTTAAACAGTTCAAACATGTACAGTTTCATGTCTTATATATAAAAATAAGAATTTGAAATACTGAGGCAGATTACTAAATAAAACTTTCCATTTCATTTTATGAGTTGTCATCTTACCATTCATATTATGGCCAGTGTTATCACAAATATTAATCAACATATTATATTCAATTCTGCTTTATAAACATAAATAAATCAAGTACATGGATAAAGGAATACAAAAGAAGACATGTATGATGAATGATATAATCAAATGCAAGATGTAGCCTTTAATCATACTTAAAAGATTATGGTTAGTACTAAGTTCAGTTAATTTTATTCAACATAATGTATTAAGAAATGAAATATCAACTTCTTTTTAAATTTATGTACTGAACACAAACTGCTACCATAGCTAACATCCATATAATACAACTTCTGTCAAATAATTAATACTTAAGTGCATTTCATAGAAACTTTAATAGTTTCAATATTATCCAAGTTGTTTCCCTCTGTCACAGAGGCATATACTTGTTTAAAGAGCCATATATCTTGGATATGTGTTCTCATGCTGCTGTGAAGGCATACTTGAGACTGGGTAATTTATAAAGAAAAGAGGTCTAATTGATTCACAGTTCCACATGGCTTGGGGGACCTAGAATCATGGTGGAAGGCACCTCTTCACAGGGTGGCAAGAGAGAGAATGACTGCCAGCAGGGGAAATGCCAGATACTTATAAAACCATCAGATCTCATGAGAATTCACTCACTATGACAAGAACAGCATGGGGAAAGCTGCCCCAATGATTCAATTTTCTCCCACCGGGTCTTTCCACAACATCTGGGGATAATGGGATTACAATTCCAGATGATATTTGGATAGGGACACAAAGCCAAACCATATCAGTGTTCAAAGTAAAAGAACAATTTTAATAATTAGTATGAATAAGAGTTTAATAAATAACAATACATAAAATTAAAAATCCTTTCTCTTGACTAGTACTTAGTTACATGCTGAATATGTAATATTGAACTTTAAAATAAATCAATATATTTTCCACAGAAAAAAAGACAATAATTTTTTGAAGATATGTTAATCACTTACTCTTAATGTTTTCTGGCCAAAGTAATGAGATTAACTATTTGTTGGCATTACCTGTTTTATTTTTTAATTTATTAGTTTTTGAGTTCTAAGAAATAGCTAAGATGTCCATCAAGAATCAATTACATTTGAAACCTGATTTATAAAAAAGATATTATCTAGATTAGTATTAATAGTACAGACCTTTTAAATTTTGTTTTCCAACACTCACAAATATTTACTGATCTGTCTGAGAAAGGAAGAATTTCTGATTAAAACAAAGTTTCCTATAGCTTTATTGATAATTAGATCTAGTTGACAATTTCGCAAAGAAAAACTTATATGATTGTCCTATTACGATTCTCCTTTAAATAAAACAATAAGGCCCCAGGCAAGATGGCCAAATAGGAAAATCTCCAGTGCATAGTTCCCAGTAAGATCGACACAGAAGGTGGGTGATTTCCATATTTCCAACTGAGGTACCTGATTCATCTCACTGGGACTGGTTGGACAGTGGGTGCAGCCCAAGGAAGGTAAGCCAAAGCAGAATGGGGCAACACCTCACCCAGGAAGTGCAAGAGGCCAGGGAATTCCCACTCCTAGCCAAGAGAAGCCATTAGGGATGTTTCCTGCACTCTGACCCAGATACTGCACTTTTCCCACAGTCTTCACAACCTGCAGACCAGGAGATTCCCTCCAGAGCCTACACAACCACTAGGGCCTTGGGTTTCCAGCACAAAACTGGGTGGACATTTGGGCAGAAACCAAGCTAGCTGCAGTTTGTTTTCTCATACTACAGTGGCAACTGAAATGACAGTGAGGCAGAATCATTCACTACCCTGGAAAGAGGACTGAAGCCAGGGAGCCAAATGGTCTGGCTAGGTGGGACCCACCCCCACTGAGACCAGCAAGCTAATATTCACTGGTTTGAAATTCTCACAGCCTGCACAGCAGTCTGACCTCAACCTGGCACTTTCAACCTCAATGGGAGAAGGGGTGACTACCATTGCTGAGGCTTGAGTAGGCAGCTTCAACCCCAGAGTGTAAGCAAAGGTGCTGGGAAATCTGAGCTGGGTGGGCCCGAACACAGCTTACCAGCTGCAGGCACTGGCTCACTAGATATCCTTGCTAGGCAAGGCATCTCTGAAAAAAGGCAACAGCCCATCAGGGACGGACTTATAAATAAAACCCCCACGTTCCTGGGACAGAACACCTGGGAAAATGGGCAGTAGTGGGTACAGCTTCAGCAGGCCTAAACATCCCTGCCTGACAGCTCTGAAGATAGAAGCAGATTTCCCAACACAGCATTTGAGCTCTGATAAGGAACAGATTACCTCCTCAAGTGGCTCCCTGACCCCATGTATACTGACTGGGAGACACCTCCCAGTAGGGACTGACAGAGACCTCATACAAGAGAGCTCTGGCTGACATCTGGCAGGTACCACTCTGGGATGAAGCTACCAGAGGAAGAAACAGGCAGCAGTCTTCACTGTTCTGCAGCCTCTGTGGGTGATTCCAAGGTAAGCAGGGTCTGGAGTGGACCTCTAGCAAACTCCAGCAGAGCTGCAGCAGAGAGGCCTGACTGTTAAAAGGAAAACTAAGAAACAGAAAGAAATAGTTTCAACATCAACAAAAAGGACAGACACACAGAGACCCTACCCAAGGGTCACCGACCTCAAAGAACAAAGGAAGATAAAGCCATGAAGAAGGGACTAAACCAGCACAAAAGGGCTGAAAACTCCAGAAAAGAGAACGCATCTTCTCCTTTAAGGTAGCCAGCAAGGGAACAAAACTGGACAGAAAATGAGTTTGATGGATTGACAGAAGCAGCCTTCAGAAGGTTGGTAATAACACACTTCTTTGAGTAAAGGAGCATGTTTTAACACCATTCAAGGAAGCTAAAAGCCTTGAAAAAAGGTTAGATGAAATGTTTACTAGAATAACCAGCTTAGAGAACATAAATTATGTGATAGAGCTGAAAAACCCAGCATGAGAACTTTGTGAAGCATACACAATTTCAATAGCAGAATTGATTGAGCGGAAGAAAGGGTATCAGAGATTGAAGATCAGCTCAATGAAATAAAGTGAGAAGACAAGATTAGAGACAAAAGAGTGAAAAGAAATGAACACAGCCTCCAAGAAATATGGGATTATGTGAAAAGACCAAACCTACATTTGATTGGTGTACTTGATAGTGAAGGAGAGAATGAAACCAAGTTGGAAAACACTAGTCAGGATACTCTCCAGGAGAACTTCCCCAACCTAGCAAGGCAGGCTAACATTCAAATTCAAGAAATACAGAGAACACCACAAAGATACTCCTCGAGAAGAGAAACCCCAGGACACAACATCGTCAGATTTACCAAGGACAAAATGAAGAAAAAAAGGCTAAGGACAACAAGAGAAAAGTCAGGTAATCCACAAAGGGAGGCCCATCAGACTTATAGCAAATCTCTTGACAGAAACCCTATAAGCCAGCAGAGAGTGGAGGCCAATATTCAACATCCTTAAAAAAAAAAAGAATTTTCAACCTAGAATTTCATATCCAGCCAAACTAAGCTCCATAAGCAAAGTAGAAATAAAATCCTTTATGGACAAGTAATTTTTGAGAGATTTTGTCACCACCAGGCATGCCTTATAAGAGCTCCTGAAGGAAGCACTAAACATGGAAAGGAACAACCAGTACCAGCCACTGTAAAAACATACGAAATTGTAAAGACAATGGACACAATGAGGAAACTGCATCAACTAATGGGTAAAACAACCAGCTAGCATCAAAATGGCAAGATTAAATTCACACATAACAATATTAACCTTAAATGTAAATGGACTAAATAACCCAATTAAAAGACACTGACTGGCAAATTGGATAAAGAGTAAAAACACATTGATGTGCTGTATTCAGGAAACCCATTTCACATGCAAAGACATATATAGGCTCAAAATAAATGAATGGAGAAAGATTTACCAAGCAAATGGAAAGCAAAAGAAAAGAAGGGGTTTCAATCCTGGTCTCTGACAAAACAGACTTTAAACCATCAAAGTTGAAAAGAGACAAAGAAGGACATTACATGCATTTAAAGGGATCAATGCCGCAAGAAGAGCTAACTATGCTAAATATATATGCACCCAATGCAGGAACACTCAGATTCATAAAGCAAGTTCTTAGAGAGCTACAAAGAGACTTATACTCCAACACAATAACAGTGGGAGACTTTAATAACCCACTGTCAATATTAGACAGATCAACGAAACAGAAAATTAACAAGGATATACAGGACTTGAACTCAGCGTTGAACCCAGTGTACTTAGTAGACATCTACAGAACCCTCCACCCAAAATCCACAGAATATTCATTTTTCTCAGCAACACATCACATCTATTCTAAAATTGATCACATAATTGTAAGTAAAAGAACTCCTCAGCAATTGCAAAAGAACAGAAATTATAACAAACAGTGTCTCAGACCTCAGTGCAATAAAATTAGAACTCAGGGTTACAAAACTCACTCAAAATATCAAATTATATGGAAGCTAAATGAAGTGCTCCTGAATGACTACTGGATAAAAAACAAAATCAAGGCAAAAATAAAAATGTTCTTTGAAACCAATGAGGACAAAGCCACAACATACTAGAATTTCTGGAACACATTTAAAGCAGTGTGTAGAGGGCAATTTATAGCACAAAATGCCACAGGAGAAAGCAGGAAAGATCTAAAATTGATACCCTAACATCAAAATTAAAATAACTAAAGAAGCAAGAACAAACAAACTCAAAATCCAGAAGAAGACAAGAAATAAGATCAGAGCAGAACTGAAGGAGACAGAGACACAAAAAAATCTTCAAAAAATCAATGATTCCAGGAGCTGGTTTTTTGAAAAGATCAATAAAATAGATAGACTACTAGCCAGACTAATAAAGAAGAAGGGAGAGGAGAATCAAACAGATGCAATAAAAACTGATAAAGGCAGTAACACCATGGATCTCATGGAAATACAAACTAACATCAGAGAATATTGTAAACACCTCTACACAAATAAAACAGAAAATTCAGTAGAAATGGATAAATTCCTGGACACTTACACCCTCCCAAGACTAAACCAGGAAGAAATCGAATCCCTGAATAGACCAATAACAAGGTCTGAAATTGAGGCAGCAATTAATGGCCTAACAACCAAAAAAAGTCCAGGACCAGACAGGTTCATGACCGAATTCTACCAGAGGTACAAAGAGGAGCTGGTACCATGCCTTCTGAAACTATTCCAAACAATATAAAAAGAGTGAATTCTCCCTAACTCATTTTATGAGGCCGACGCCATCCTGATACCAAAACCTGACAGAGACACAACTAAAAATGAAAATGCCAGGCCAAAATCCCTGATGAACATTGATGCAAAAATCCTCAATAAAATACTGGCAAACCAAATCCAACAGCATATCAAAAAGCTTATCAATCATGATCAAATCAGCTTCATCCCTGGGATGCAAGGCTGGCTCAACATATGAAAATCAATAAACATAATCCATCACATAAACAGAACCAAAGACAAAACCACATGGTCATCTCAATAGATGCAGAGAAGGCCTTAAAAAAATTCAACACTCCTTCATGCTAAAAACTCTCAATAAACTAGTTATTGATGGAATGTATGTTCAAAAGAGTAACAGCTACTTATGACAAACCGCAGCCAATATCATACTTAACAGGCAAAAGCTGGAACATTCCCTTTGAAAACTGGTACAAGATAAGAAGGCCCTCTCTCACAACTCCTATTCAACATAGTATTGGGCATTCTGGCCAAGTCAATCAGGCAAGAGAAAGAAATAATGGGTATTCAAAAAGGTAAAGAGGGAGTCATTAGTCTTTATTTGCAGAAGACATAATTGTATATTTAAAAGACCCCATCATCTCAACCCAAAATCAACTTAAGCTGATAAGCAACTTTAGCAAAGTCTCATGATACAAAATCAATGTGCAAAAATCACAAGTATTCCAATACACCAATAACAAAAAGAAAAAACAGAAAATCAAATCATGAGTGAAGTCTCATTCACAACTGCTACAAAGAGAATAAAATGCATAGGAATATAACTTATAAGGGATAGGAAAGACCTTTTCAAGGAGAACTACAATCAACTGCTCAAGGAAATAAGAGAGGATACAAACAAATAAAAAACATTTCCATGCTCATGTTTAGGAAGAATCAATAACATGAAGGCCATGCTGCCCAAACTAATCTATAGATTCAAT
>NW_016107355.1:4270398-4312834 GCF_001604975.1 Cebus imitator | reverse complement strand
GGAGGCATCACACTACCTGACTTCAAACTATACTACGAGGCTACAGTAATGAAAACAGCATGGTACTGGTACCAAAGGAGATATATAGATCAATGGAACAGAATAGAGGCCTCAGAAGTAACACTGCATACCTGCAATCATCTGATCTTTGACAAACCTGACAAAAACAAGCAATGTGGAAAGGATTCTCTGTTTAATAAATGGTGTTGGGAAAACTGCCTTGCTATATGTAGACAGTTGAAACTGGATCCAATCCTTACACCTTATACAAAAGTTAACTCAAGATGGATCGAAGATTTAAACATAATACGTAAAACCATAAAAACCCTAGAAGAAAAATAAGGCAGTACAATTTAGGACATATGCATGAGAAAGACTTCAGGACTAAAACACCAAAAGCAATGGCAACAAAAGCCAAAATAAACAAATGGGATCTAATTAAACCAAAGAGCTTCTGCACAGCAAAAGAAACTGTCATCAGATTGAACAGGCAACCCACAAAATGGGAGAAAATTTTTCAAATCTATCTATCTGACCAGGGACTAATATCCAGAATCTACAAATAAGCAAACTTACAGGAAAGAAAAAAAAAACCATCAAAAAGTGGGTGAGTGAAGGATATGAACAGATACTTTTCAAAAGAAGGCATTTATTCAGCCTAAAAACATATGGAAAAAAAAAAAAAGCTCATCATCACTGGTCATTAGAGAAATGCAAATCAAAACCACATCGAGAAACCATCTCAGGCCAATTAGAATGGTGATCATTAAAATTCAGAATCTACAAAGAACTAAAACAGATTTGCAAGAAAAAAACAAACAAACCCATTCAAAAGTGGGTGAAGGACATGAACACTTTTCAAAAGAAGACGTATATGAGGCCAAAAAACATATGAAAAAATGCTCATCACTGGTCATCAGAGAAATGCAAATCAAAACCACATTGAGATACCATATCATGCCAGTTAGAATGGTGATCATTAAAAAATCTGGAGACAACAGATACTGGAGAGGATGTGGAGAAATAGGAACACTTTTACACTGTTGGTGGGAGTGTTAGTTAATTCAACTATTGTGGAAGACAGTGTGGCGATTCTTCAAGGACCTAGAAATAGAAATTCCATTTGACCCAGCAATTCCATTACTGGGTATATATCCAAAGGTGTATAAATCACTCTATTATAAAGACACATGCAGACGTATGTTCGTTGTGGTACTGTTTACAATAGCAAAGACCTGGAACCAACCCAAATGCCCATCGATGATAGACTGGAGAAGGAAAATATGGCACATATACACCCTGGAATACTATGCAGCCATAAAAAACGATGAGTTCATTGTCTTTGTAGGGACATGGATGAACCTGGAAATCATCATTCTCAGCAAAATGACACAAGAGCAGAAAGTCAAACACCACATGTTCTCACTCATAGGCAGGTGTTGAACAATGAGAACACATGGACACAGGGAGGAGAGCATCACACACTGGGGTCTGTTGGGGGGGAATGGGAGAGGGACAGCGGGGGGTAGGGATGTTGGGGAGGGATAACATGGGGAGAAATGCCAGATATAGGTGACTGGGGGATGGAGGCAGCAAACCACATTGCCATGTATGTCCCTATGCAACAATCCTGCATGTTCTGCACATATACCCCTGCATGTTCTGCACAGGTACCCCAGAACTTAAAGAGCAAGTGCAATTATATATATATATGTGTGTGTGTGTGTGTGTGTGTGTGTGTGTGTGTGTGTGTGTGCATGCGTGTGTGCGTGTGCGTGTGTGTGTGTATGTGTCAGGAGACAGATGCTGGAGAGGATGTGGANTGTGTGTGTGTGTGTGTGTGTGTGTGTGTGTGTGTGTGCATGCGTGTGTGCGTGTGCCTGTGTGTATGTATGTGTCAGGAGACAGATGCTGGAGAGGATGTGGAGAAGTAGGAAAGCTTTTATACTGTTAGTGAGCGTATAAATTGTTTCAGCCATGGTGGAAGACAGTGTGGTGATTCCTCAAGGACCCAGAACTAGAAATGCCATTTGATCTGGCAATGCCATTACTGGGTATACACTCAAAGGATTATAAATTGTTCTTTTTAAAGGCGCATGCACATGTATGTTTGCTTGTTTGTTTTTTCAGCACTATTCACTATAGCAAAGACTTGGAACCAACCCAAATGCCCATCAATGATAGACTGGATAAAGAAAATGTGGCACAAACACACCGTGGACTAATATGCAGCCATAAAAGAGGATGAGTTCATGTCCTTTGCAGGGACATGAATGAATATGGAAACCATCATTCTCAGCAAACTAACACAAGAACAGAAAACCGAACACCACATGTTCTCAATCATAAGTGGGTGTCGAAAAATGAGAACACATGACACAGGGAAGGGAACATCACACACCGGGGACTGTCAGGGGTTGGAGTCTAGGAGAGGGATAGCAGTAGGAGAAATACCTAATGTAGACAACGAGGTGATGGATGCAGCCAACCACCATGGCATGTGTATACCTATGTAACAAACCTGCTGGTTCTGTCCATGAACCCAAGAACTTAAAGTACAATTTAAATATGTATATATATACACATATTATTTTTACACTAAACAAGTCCAAGAGCACAGACAATCTTAAGGTAAAACACTTATTTTATCTAACGATTGATTTAAACTCAACCTACACACATGTACTTCCTCACTCTGTCTGCTGAGAGGGCTTAGGAACAATAATACACCAGCAACAATGAGCATTCCTGGCACCCAGGGCCTCACAGAAAAAAATGTATTATTCTAGGACTGGGGAAGGAGATGCATAAGATGATTCTGGAGGATATTATAGCACTGGAAAGCGAAGAAATGCTCCCACGAGTGCATATTGATGTGGAAAAATGATTAATTAAACAAGTAGGGAGAATAGACAAATCTCAGCAGAAGAGCCAGGTGATCCAGGTTAGCATCAGTAGGTTATGCTGATAGTATTCACACTTGATAATAGGTGATGTAAAGTGTATTTTACCTATCTGGTCTTCCTTCCCAAAGCCCAGAACCCTATTCTAATAATGAGAAAACATCAGACAAATTCCAATAGAGTAGCATTCTGCAAAATAGCTGACCAATACTGATCAAAACCATTAGAATTATGAAGAAAAAGAAAGATCTGAAAAACTGTCACAGCCAAGAGGAGCCTAAGAAAATTTAATAAGAATAATTTATTCATACTGGTTTATTAATTTTAACACTGTACCATACTAATGTAATAATAACAGGAGCAAGAAGATATAGATTGTATGTGAACTCTCAGTACTGTATTCTCCATTTTTCTCTAAATCTAAAGCTATGCTAACAAAGTCTATGTTTTAAAAAGAAAAAAATGAATATGGTAACCAATTCTTTTATATAGACTACATTTATTGTGCATAAACCCTGGTAGTAAATTGATTTCCTCACTGAACTTCCTTTTTAAAATTCTTTTCTCAGATCTCTTACCTTGAATCGATATACACATATTTAATGTCAAAATATCAGAAAGACAATCAAATAAAGCTACCTTTTATCAAGTATGAGAAAATAATTGTTGATTTATATAATCAAATAGAAATTAAATAAGAGAACAGTATGAGATTGAAAGTTATACTGTCACTTTTATAAAATAAAATCTGATACCAATTTTCTTATTACAATATCTGGTTCTGGTTCACAACTTGTTAAATAGATTTTTCATATGGGTTTTATTCATCACTGCATAAGAATGAAGGACAGTTCTGAAATAATGAAAGTACATTTCACTATTTACTAGAGGATAGTCACTTTATTTGTGATATAAGACTATGTGTTTGTGCATATATGAACAAAATTTTAGCAGTGGCTTGCCTAAGATTCAACTATTAGAATGAATTATCAGAATTGCTTTCCTGATGCCAAAATTGCAATGCTAACAAAATTATAAAGACAAAATCCAATATGTAAACAAATGTTGTTTTTCATAATTTTTGACTCTGGGAATTATCTTGAGAAGCCAGATACCTTTTTTTTTTTTTTTTTTTTTTTTAATAATTTCAACTTTTATTTTAGATTCAGGGGTACATGTGCAGGTTTGTTACACGGCTATTTTATGTGACACTGAGACTTGGGATGGGAATTTTCTCATCACACAGACAGTGAGCATAGTACTCAACAGGAAGTTTTTCAGCCAGCCATCCCTTTCCCCTCCCTACTCCTGTAGTCCCCAGTGTCCATTGTTCCCAACTTTATGTCCATGTGCACCCAAATTTTAGCTCCCACTCATACATGAGAACATGAGATGTTTGTTTTTCTTTTCTTGCATCAATTTGCTTAGGATAATGGCCTCCAGTTACATACATGTTGCTGCAAAGGACATGATTTTGTTCTTTTTTTAGACTGCATTGTATTTCCTGGTGTATATATACCACATTTTCTTTATTCAATCCACCTTTGACAAGAAACTAGGTGATTACATGTCTTTGTTATTGTGAATGGTGCTATAATGAACATACGGTTGCATGTGTCCATTTGGTAGAACAATTTATTTTCCTTGGATAGTTCTGTATTTCATTCTTTGAGAAATCTGCAAACTGCTTTCCACAGTGGCTGAACTAATTTGCATTCCTACCAACAGTGTCTAAGTATCCTCTTTTCACTGCAGCCTCTTCAGAATCTGTTTTTTAACCTTTTAAAAATGGCCATTCTGACTGGCATGAGATGGTATCTCATTGTGGTTTTGATTTGATTTATCTGATTGTTAGCTATGTTGAACATTTTTTCATGTCTGTTGGATGCTTGTATGTCTTCTTTTGAGAAGTTCCCATTCATGTCCTTTGCTCACTTTTTAATGGGGTTATTTGTATTTTGCTTGTTGAATTAAGTTTCTTATAAATTCTGGATATTAGACCTTTGTCAGATGCATACCTTGTGAAAATTTTTCTCCCATTCTGCTGGTTGTCTGTTTATTCTGTTGATAGTTTCTTTTGCTGTGCAGAAGCTCTTTAGTTAAACCAAGTCCCACTTCTCAATTTTTATTTTTCTTGCAATTGTCTTTAAGGGCTTGATTATAAATTCTTTGCAAAGATTAGCATCCAGAATGGTATTACCTAAGTTTTAAAATCTCCTTCACATATGAATTCAATTTAACTGAATAATATAAAATAGTCACATTCAATAAACAATTTTTTTGCTTTTAGAAATTTTTTAATATAATTTTATATGCCTTTAGAAAAGTTGTAAAATAATCCAAAATAATGACAGACAAACATGTGTTTATTTTTTCCTAAACTGTTAAAGAATAAATTGCACATCTGATAACCATCTACATGTAAATCTTTTGGTGTCTCTTTGCTATAAATGAAGTACACATATACCAATTACATTAACGCAGAAAAACATTTTGTCTAATTTAATCAGGCTTTTTTGAGATTCTGTATATTGTTTTGATAATATTCATAATCCAATAAAATTTAATATTATTTATTGTATCATTTGTCATATCTCTGTTTTTTTTTTGTTTTTTGTTTTTTTTTAACATGGAAGAATTTCTGTGTCCCTCTTTTTTATATATGACCTTGATATATTTGACAGGCATTTACCTTGTACAATGTCCCAACTTCTGATGTACCCTTTCATTCTTGATGTGAGTAATTCAGGTTTTACTGTTTTTGTTGATCAATATTCAGGTTTGCCAGGTGTTTGTTAATTTAATAGTCTTCCCATAAAGCCAATTGTTGGTCCTAACTGATTGTGTTCTGCATTTGATTTTTATTTCAATGATTTCTATTTCCTTACTGCCTTTTCTACTTTACTCAGGATAAATTTTGTTCTTTCTCTTTCACACAATTACAGATTTAATGTTATCTTATTTATATTAATTTATCATTGGCTTTATTATATTTATTATTTAGTCATCTAGCATCAGAAAAAATAAAGCCTTTGTTTATAGGCTTTTTCTATGGCCCAGAATATGTTTATTTCTTTAATATTGTATTCAATAAACATAAATTTGCTCAAGTTGTTGACAGGGCTTTTCAAATCATCTAATTTTTTTGAGAATCAGTTCACATGATTGTTCTATTATAACAATTACAACAATGTTTTAATACAATTGTATGCTAGTACAACAGTGTTACTGAGAGAGGTTTGTTAACATCTGTGGTAAGAGATAAAATGTTATGACACATAATAAACAACAGGTAATGTAAAAAAATAAAAATATTATTTATTGGATAGAACTATTTTATATTATTCAGTTAAATTGAATTGATATGTGAAGATTTGGAATATTTTTCTTTTCAGTTTTGTTAATTTTGTTCTATATATTTACATTGTAGGTTTATTTATATGTACATTTAAAATGCAGACTTTGTATATCTACTTGATGAAATTAACATTTTCAATCTACTGTCAGTTTTACCATACATTGTACTTTGCAGGATTTACTATAGCCTTACCACTCTATTTGTTTTTATTTATTTAATATGCCTTTTACATGCTTTAACTTTCAACACTTTTATTTACATTTAAAATGTGTATCTTTTACATTTCATGCAACTATGATTTATGTCATATCTGGTTGCCAAATTCTAATTAGTGCATTTAGTTCAAAGTAAGGTTTAAGTTTATATATGCCATATTACTATTTGATTTTTTTTGCTCTATCTTTTTTATGCTCCATTTCTCTCATTTCTTGCTGCATTTTTAGTTGTCAGCGTTTTAAAAGCTATAATTTATTGATTACTACATAAAACTTTGAAACATGTGTTTCCTATAAATAAGTAATTTTACATATTCACATACAGTATAAACAACATAAAACGTTTTAATTTTATTTCCTAAGACATCTTGTCATGTATAATAACATTGTGCACTTAAAATTTTTAAAATAATATTATTGTCATATTTAGTTGATGTTAATTTGATTTCTTTCAAATTCAGCCATTCTTGTGATCTTGATTTTAATTTTTTTCTATCCATATTGCTGAGACTCTACCTGGGATTATTTCCTTTAAAAAAACTATTTAAAACATTTTCCTTGGTTAAGTACTGCTGACAAATTGTAAACTTGGATTCTCTGAAAAAATTCGGTATGCCTTTATTTTTATTTGTAATTAATTCATATATTTCCTTTTAAGACAGGTTTTGACTTTTTGTAGAATCAGGTAGTTAATAATTTTTTTAGAGCTTTGATTATTTTACTCCATTGTCTTTTATCTTCCATTGTTTCTGTTTGGATGCCAGCCATAATTTTAGGTCCTTTGACAAATTTCTGTATAATCTGTATGCATCCTACTTGCGATTTTTAATAATCCTTTATTTTGTGGTCTAATTTCTTTTATTAGTTTTGGAAACATTAAAATATTATCTCTATATATTGCTCCTTCATATTATTTTCTCTGTGAGATTTAAATTGTACATGTAATAAATGAATGTATAATATCACATTTATTTCATTACTGTTCTTTTTATTTCTAATATTTTTTGCCTTTATCCCCAAAATTTTACTTTTACTAATATTTCAAGTCAGTATTTCTTTTTTATTTGTGACTAATATACTGACATTATCATTTAGCTGATTTCTAATTTTATATAATGTTTTTATTTTCATTTTTAAAATTTTTATTTGTGTTACTTTTATATTTTAGAGCTCTATGACAAAAAGATACATTTTATTCTTTATATTACAATTTAATCATATGTATTTTAAATATGGTGCTTCATATCCTCTAATATTTGGATAATTTAGGTTTATTTCCTTTATATGATATGTTTTCAAGGGGTTATAAATTACATCTTATTTCTATTTCTAGCTATATTTCATCAAATACTTGGTATTATAAATACAGCTTGTATAAACTCTATATTTCTATTAATAATTTTTTCTTTAAAACTTTTTTTTCAATTAATAAGCTAATAGCTAAAAAATTCATGTGGGGCTATGGATAATTTAATGTTTGGCCCTAATTTGAAGGTTCATCTTTCTCTGTTCAATGATAGGGCTTGGACTTTCTGGATTGAAACGAAAAACAACAACAACAACAAAAGCCAGTTGCTTAGGCAATGGAGGAATGAAAGAAGTTTCATGAGAGTCAGAGCTTATTAAGTATATCCCCTCAGTGTCAAATCTGCAGAAACCTTCTTTCAAATTTTTAAGATTTCTTTCTCTAATTTTGCTGTTAATAATTGTTCATTGGAAAATATGTGAACGTTTGCTGCTTTCCTTTTCTTAACTTCTAAAATCTCATTAACTCCCTAGCTCTGTGATGTTTTCAATCCAATTTTTTAAATATTTTCTATAACTTTTATATGTGTTCACACTGAGAAGAGTTATAAACAATCCAGAAATAGTAAAACTTCTGAAAGTAAAACATTGGTCAAGGGTTTGCAATTTACAGTTTTGATCTACATTTTATAATTATAATTTATAATGTATAAGGTCATATACAAACCATGGAGACCCTAAAGTAGAAACTTTATAAATACCTTAACTTCTTTCAATACAATTTCTAGATCAATTTTATTTTGACAAATAATTTTGAATCACGGCACTACGTGTTAGAAATAAAGTTACAAATCATTTAAATATGTAATAAAAATATTTTTCATGTTTTCAATATGATCTCTATATGCTGCTTTTTCTCACATTTCTAAAGATAATCATTATTCAAAATATGTATTGATTAATTACAATTTTAAGTATAAAATATTCCATTTGAAATTACCAACCTAAGATAATACAATTGATATCATGTCGTTAAAGGCCAAAGTACATTTCATTTACAATAATTTAATTGGCATCCTTAATCCAAAATTTAAAAAAAGATAATAGGCCATTATAATTCTTCTCTAACGAAGCTACTAAAGCAGAGACAGTTTTATGTTTGAACCCTTGAAACATGCATCATTTATAAGTGTATGCTTTTTCCCAGATGTGCAATTCATGCTGAAGAACAGTTCTTGGAATGCTTTTGCAATAAGGTCCTTTAACTTCACAAAGAATCATTCAAATAAATATTCTGGGATTACTTTTGTGCCTGTGTGTGTGTGTGTGTGTTTCTTCCCAAAATGGTATCTCTTCGTTCTAATGGTTTGCTTTTACATAAACAGTTTTTACAACATATATGTTACTACATATAACTAAAAATTTGGATGTATAAATATCAGGTGCTCCATCTAAGTACAATTTTGTTTTATTATTAATTTTATGTTGATATCATTTTTTATCAACTATATTATGCTTTTAATATGAAAAATATGGTTTTATTTGCAGTGACATGAAACCTGGAAGAGAAGTCAACAACAAATCATTATTATTTTAATGATCTAATTTTTTTAGTTCATTTTACTATGTTCTTTCATTCTTGTTTCCATTATCAAAAATAGGACATATATAAATGAACTTCAAACATAGATTAGCTTAAAAATCAGCCTATTAATATGTATTTGAATTATTTTCTCATTTTAAATCCCCACACATTTTTGTACCCTTTGTCATTTCCAGTGCATATATTTCTAATTATAGAACACTTTAGTGGAGAAAAAAAATGCTACTTGTTTATCTGAAAACTGTCTTTCTACATGAAATAAAGATCAAGGTAAATTTAACCAAAAATCTGTAAAACCATCTATATATTTTAAGTTGTAAAATTTTGCTTTTAGCTTTTTCCCAATAGCAATAATTGCTAACAACAATGTTATAAAAAGCTGTTTATCAAAATTGGTAAATTATCATAGAGAAAAACAGTGCATGCACAGTTAAACCAAGCAACATAAAATGAAACCATATAATAAAAACATGTACGAATGGCAACTTTGCAGAGTAATCAATAAGGACAAAACATATTCTTCCATGACAGATGCAAATGGTATCATTTGAAATGCATTCACGGGTAAATATGAGACAAGCATTATTGTGATAAAATATTTTCTAAGTTTAATATTTCATCATATTAAAAAGTTCTTCATTCTGATTTGTTATTAAATTTTGTGTACTTAGTACAAAGCTCAATATCTTGAATATGGTAGAAACAGCTGTATACTTCAGATATTTTATTCCATTATATTTTATTCCATCATATTTAATTATATTTATTTTCAGAGATAAATGTATCAGAAATATTATTAAATATAAGTATAGATCCACATGATTTTTCATACCAATAGAAAGGCTTCTATGTAAGCAGAGAAACATGAACACTATTTTTTCTTTGAAGAAACCTCTATAAAATAATTATAAGGGGATTTTTTTGATAATGCATTAATCTACAAAGAATAAAGGCTGTGGGTGAGCAAATTTAAGCATAAGAGATACATAATAAAAAGAGCTACAAACATGAAAGTTTTATGCACATGTTTTAACTGGCACATTGGACCTGATAAAGCAAAACATAAATGTCTAATAGGAGAAAGAAGACCCTAGAAATAAACTGTATCATACAATGGAACTCCAAAGGATTTCAGTAATTTTGGGAACTATATATACCCATTTAAAAGCATGAGTAAAAGTGTATCTGAAAACAGGGGCATTGTTTGAATCCTACAAATAAAATTATTAGGTGCCTTTTCTCTACCTGCCAGAACTTTGGAGTTTTTCTCTTTGCAGGCTTTAAAACAGCAATGCAGTAGATTAAGGAATTTTAACTTGGTGAAGACAGAGATGTTACATAGGAAATACAGGGAGTCATGTGTGTAGGGATCCATGAGCCCCACACATTGGGCACCAGAATGTAGGGAGCCAGCCCTACATCACCTATGGGTGCCCTGAGTTCAGTGGTGACAAAGGAATGAGAAAAAGACAGATTAAGAGAGAAAGTGGGACCAGGGGGCCATCAGTTATTACTTTGGAGGAGACAGTGAAGGCCCCAAGCTCTGATCATCCACACTATTTATTGATTACAATCACTTTGATCTATAGGATGGGGTGGAGTGAAGGTGGAGTGATGGTGGAGTGAATCAGTGAGCCGGAAATGGTGTATCATCTTAACAATTGATAACAGTGGTGGTTTGGGAGTTTCATAAAACCAGAACATGTGGTTATCTTTAGCTTATTTTCTATGTACAGCTGGTGGAACTCAGGCCTTACAAGGAGCTTACAAGTCTGACTACATCATAGTGCTAAGAAGAGGTTTTACGTCCTTGAGCACAATGTTTCTGGTAACAGAGCCTAGGTCACTCTGCACCAGAACATGAGGCATGGAGATGCCTTCCTCCTCAGAGGCCTCTTGCAGCCTTCTGCAGTTTGTTGTTCCTTGTTTATATATTACTCATAACCCGTTTGTGTAGGCACTCTGTAAGTCCTTTCCCCTTTGCTGCTTTTCCCAACAATGTGAAAGTCAAGGTGATCAATTTCTCCAATCTCTTTCCCTTGGCTACAGTAAACACACAATCAAATTTCTCCTGTTTCTCTCACGCTCCACTTTCACCTGCATTCCACTAGAAACAAGACAAAGGTACCTCTCTGTTGGAAGCAAGAAGAACAATAAGCCAGTGATTGGAACTCATCAAGTGAAATGGCTGCGTGCCTGCCTAGCAACTTAACCTTAAGTTCTCTAGTCAGGAAGCCCGAAGGAATGCTCACAGATTCCCTAAAAACTTTTAATACCTTTTGATTAAATATTTTTTAAATCGCCTAATATAACCAGATGTTTGCAGATATCCTCTAATAGGAAAAACAAACCAAAGCATTCATCAGGTAATGAGGAACCAATAAAACACAAAACAAGGAAACATAAACCTAAAGGAAACAGAGATACAAAATAGTGCATGTACCAGGAAAGAAAAATGACAACAAATCTGATCATTGATATCCTAAATAAAGTTAAGTAAAAGAATATACTACTTTCATGAAAAACAGAGCACTATGCTATAAAAACAGTACATTTAGAAAGTATAGAATCATCTTAAGAGATATCCTAAATAAAGATAAGGAAAAGAAGATATTACTTTCACAAAAAACAGAGCACTACACTATAAAAATGGTACATTTAGAGAGTGTAGAATGGTCTTAAGATATACATTTCAGAAAGCGTGACAGGCTCCGTAGGGTGCCACTTCACAAGCCAGAAACATCTGTGGCCAGCAGTGCCTCAGTTTGGGTTTTGCTTATGCCTGCTGGGTTCATTTTGCCCACTTGGCCTGGCAGGCTGCCCTTGGCTAGCACTGCTGGACTGAATGCCATGCCTGCCAAGGGCAAGCCAAGGGCAGACTGGCAAGGGGTGTGTGAGTGAGCCAGCATGGTGTCTGGCCACTTCACGCAGTCAGGCATGCTAGCTACAGCAGGGTGGGAAGCTCTAAATGCCAGCACAGGTGCCAGCTCCATGTAATGCTGCAGCTGGACCAGAAGGCTTCTGCTGTGGACACCAGCATCTGGACAAGGGGAATGAAGTGGCACCTGAAAGCTTGGAGATGCCAGGGGCTGTAGAGCGCCAAAGGGGGTGTTACAGCATGTCACAGTCCTGGCTTCAGGAGCACATAGGTCTGGGATCTGAAAAGGGCTGCAGCTCTTCTCTCCTTCTCATCACCTGCAACATGGCGAGCAGGGGGCATGTTTCAACCCTGTTTGTGTTACAGCTCTTTCAGTCTTGCCAGGTGGGTCCCCAGTTCATGTCCCACAACCAGGAAGAATGAGGCACACAGACAACTGGAGGATGAGCAAGGCAGAAAGGAGCTTTATTTAGCCACAGAACAGCTTTCAGGAGACCAGAAGTGGGTAGCTCCTTTCCACAGGCAGGTCGTCCTGATGAATGTCCAGTTCCCAGTGGAGACAGGATGCAGAGAGTGTGGCTCCTTTCTACGAGGATGTTGTCCTTATGATGAGTTGAGGAAACCTGAAGTGGGTTCTTCCTACAAGTGGTAGTCACAAGGTCTGAGTCTGGTTGAGTCTGGGGTTTTATGGGCTCAAAGAGAGTAAGCCATGCTGATTGGTCCATGGGTGGCAATGGATGGCCGAAAATTGGCCGAACGGTCATCAATGAAGTTTTCACTTCAGGCTGTGGACTTTGCCTGGAACTAGTAACTGGGTCCCCATCCTTCAGGCTGTTTCTGTCTTGAAGATGGGGTTTCACGGTAAACCTGACCGTTTCTACCTGGGAATCTGTCTGCCTTCCATTGTCAACTTGCCAACCATGGCACCCAGGCTGTTTGTGCTGAGGGGCACCTTCAGGTCCCCAACAGGCCTCCCTCAGTGCCCCCTAGCCTTCCTCTCATCCTCTTTGGTGCCCAAAGTCCATAGGAGGCCGAGATGTCAGAGGATTGGCATGGTAGCGCCACCCCAAACATGTGCACACCCAGCTGGGTTGCAACAGCAGCTGGGCTTGTGCATAACTTTGCCCCACACGGGATTGGGCTCTGGGAGTGGGGAGAGGCCAGGGAGCAGAAACAGCCACTTCTGAGCATGCAGGGGTAGGATGAGGCTTTCTGGGCCCCCAAGAGCACAGGAGTACCTGAGTCCAGAGCCATCACTGGGCAGCTGCGACTGTGGCCTCAGAGCACAGAGCTCCTGCCATGCTAACTAGGTAGGGGTGGGGCTCCCACGTGTTCCCAGCTCCTGCAAGCTCCGTGGAGCCTCGTAGCCTCAACCATGCCTCCCCCCTGCAGCTGGTATCACCGCAGCTGCTGCTCCAGACAGGCTGGGTCCACCAGCAAAAGAAAACATATAATAATATAGTTAGAAAATAAAACTGAAAAGAATTTTAAAATTTTAGAAAAATTTACTGTCTTAAAAAATACAGAATCCTATAGTAGAGGAAACAGAAGGAGAAGATGATCAAGGAGCTAACACAAGAATATTTCCCAGAAATAAAGAACATAGGTATGAAGATAGAAGTACCTTAAACATAGATAAAAAGGAGGTTCATGCCAATACATTATTAATTGCATTTTTTAAACACAGAAAAATGAAAGATGTGTGAAGAGAAAGAGCATATACAGAAGATTCAGGAATGGCATAGGACCTAGATATCTAGTTCTTCATGCTTCTCAGAGAAAATAATTTTTAATCTAGATAGCTGAATCTAGCAAACCATCCTTTGAGAGTCAAAGTAAACCAAAAACGTCTTCAGAAGGGCCCTTTTAAAATATTTACTTTTCTAGTTAGAGAAAATAATTACATCAAGGAATATAATAAGATACAATAAGATAAAGAAAGACATGAGAGAAAGAAAAGAGAGGTTGACCTTCAAGGAGAGGGAATGAAAATTCTAGAGTCAAGAGAAAGGCTTTGACTTTTTAAAGCTGGAAACTAAGTTTTGAGTGAAAGCAGGTTCCGGACGAGGGTCAGAGGACTGAGGAAGGCAAGGAGGTATAGTCATTTAAAAAATAAAACACAAATTTTTCAATACTTGTGAATTATTGAAAGTAAAATTACAATTTCATTCTAGAATTTGAGGTTGAATCTATGGTATTTATGGAGCATATAAGAGAATGTTATGAACTCCTGGAGCAAACATGATTGAACTAAAAATGAAATGTCTTACATACCTTTGGTTTGGGGAAAAATGTACTATTTATAAAACTGAATACTGATTTAATCTAAAACAATATGATAGCAATGGGGACATGATGGAAAGAGAGGAACATTGACATACGTTTATGCTGAGGTATGACAGATGGGCACCTGCTGTAAGAGAACTAAATCTGTAAAATCTTTTATGGAAAATAAATTGATAATAGAACTTTACAAAAAGTGTTATCAAGACAAAGATGTCATTAAAGTAAGTAGAAAATGAAACTGAAAATGAAACTGAGGAGAGGTGAGATGCAGAAAGTGAATGTTAGCTTTTGGCTTGAGTCCCGTAAAACTAATTGACTTTCATATGTATGTAGTGAAGTCATAACATTTAAATTAAATGAACATATATTATTATATACCTAAGCACCTTGTATTGTCTCATACTACAAATGCAAATACTTATTTAGAAAAAAAAACACCAAAATTACATGCCAAAGTTAAAAAAATATTTTGTGACATTCATGTGGATAATATATTTTATTTGGGTTAAGCTTCTTTATAAGACTGATTTTATACATTTCTTTTATGTCACAACTTCATTGCTATGATATATTTCTCTCAATAGGTTTTTTTAATGTATTTACTGTAACTCCTTGTTTCCTGGTAAAAAATAAATTATGATTGATTAATATGGAATCACTTGCTTTGGTTCAAATATATATAAATAAAAATTTTAAGCATGTTTTGGTAAACTTAGGAGAAAATGGGAGTTTGATTACTACATTTGATTGTTTCATAAAATATTTTTTCTTATTAACTTTTACTTATTGAACTTAACAATATGATTAGTCCAGTGATCTCTGCACTTCCTGTTAAAATATGATGAAAATATATCTCCAGTTTCCTCAGGAGGTAGGGGAGAAAAAAAAATCTACCAACCTTGGAAAATTATGCCACTGATATTTTATTAAAATGGTATCTATGTTTTAACACAATCAACATTTAATGAGCATCTACTGTAAGAGTTTTAGGCACTCCACTGGGCATAGAAGGCAGAGATTTTTAAGTCATAATCTCTGTCTTACAGAGCCTAAGGCATTTCAACTGTGTCAGGAATTAAAATGTGATGAAGACATCTGTTGTTGGCAGAAAGCAAGTGAAAGAAAGGAGGGGTCTGAGGTTGGAAATATATCATGAGATTGGTTCATATTTGGTTTTTCATTAGCAGATGAGGATTTTCTAGAGAGAAAATATGACATCCTGAAAGACGATATATTACATATGGCATTCATTATTTTTGTAAAGGGAGATACTTAGCAGAAAAGCATGTTTTATTCTTATGCAATCCATATTTTCATCAAATACTTTGTATTTCACTAGTTTTAATTATGCATTTGCATTTGTGAGTGTATATATGTAAATGTGTGCATGTGTGAATGCTGCCAGATCTGTTAATTTTTTATTTTCTTTGAAGCAAGGAGAACTCTAATCTTTTCCTCTGCCTCTTTTTCACATATATGTCTTTTGTCTTACATTCTTCATCAACTTTTTTTTTCACTTTATCTTTCTCTTCTGATAGCTGTCATAGTTTTCTCTTTGTTCTTTTAACATAAAATGGGACCAATCAGCTTACCACTAATAATCTTAGTACTACATAGAACATAGGATTGAACTGGCGTAACAAAAGACTTCAAATACTTTACACCCTCTTAAAAAAATCTTACCATATTATTTTTTCCAGAGGTACTTTTCACCTCAAGTTTTTAATGCAAAGGAGAGTTTGATTTAAAATGAAGCATTTTAAGGCACAATTTCTTGGTGGTATAATTTGGTAATCACTGTTTTTCATTGCTCCATTTTGACAGTCTTGTTTTTATCAAAGACTGATTTATAGGAAATGAGAGCCACATGTTAATCCGCTTTCTATCTTTCATGTGTCCATTTTGTGCCCTTCTATCTTTGGAATTGGATGACCAAGTAGACTGCCTTCATTTCTTCTATGGCTACCCACATATCTGGGACCTTTATAAAGCAAACAATCAGTGTGGGCTCTTGAGTGACTATTTTACATAACTTTTTATGTATTTCCAAAGTCTGAAAAGTTTACTTCAAATTGTGGCAGTCATCTTTGTTTTAAATTATGTTGGATATGAGAGATAGTCTCTATACGTTGGGAGTTGAAGTCATAATTTTCTTAACTTTATTGCTGCAATTGCAGAAGCTAACATGTGCCTTGCATACATTCGTATTCAATAAATATGTTAAATGGATGAATTAATGAATGCATATTCTTTAAATTACAAAGAAAAATTAATAAAATAACAGTTGCCACATAAAATGCTTTTTAAACTATATCAAATACTGTGGGGCTTTTTTGGTTATGACACATGCATTATATAAATCATCTTAGTAATAATATTTCCTCTGAAAATATCAGAAACACAATTCAAAGATAAAGATATAGGATGATTTTGTTTATTTTTCTTCCACTTAGTTTTGCTTGGCTGTACTGTTACGTTTAGTAAGGAAAGAAGGCAAATGAATAGCCCGAGTCTTTTCAATCAGAAAAGAGATAGTTTCAGGCGATAGCAAGAAAAACATATGTTTGAGTCATGTGTCCAACGCAGTATATGCCATCATGTTCAGATAAAATGGTAATGTTATTATACATGCTTGTGTCAAGGGACTATCCCTGAGACCAATAGACTATTAATCTTTCGGATATTTTATTACCATTTACATACAAGTAATAAATATTTAACATCTGGTATTTTGTATGGTTCATTGAAAAAGTGATTAATCTCTTCAAGCTTAATGATTGAATGATAGGTTGACTTTACACATGTGAAAGCATTTTTAGAACTCTCAAGGTAGAAACTGTAATGTGTCTTCGCCAACCATCTTTTACAGGGTCCCTTTATAGGTTGGGAGGTAGAAATTTGAATCAGACTCATTAGAGGCCCCATAATACGGTAGTTCAGAGCTTATCTTATAGAATAGTTGAAAGCTGTGGCAGGAGAGGAATTTCTACAGCCTTCGGTGCTATCACTGGCAGTGGGGAAAAATGATACCCTTGGAGGGAGACATGGTTAAAAAACAATGTCAAAGGAAACCCTAACCAAACTTCATAGCATTAACCAGGAACTATCTTTTCTGTTTGCTCTCAGTTAAAGAAAAAAAAAAGGAATATCCTACATTCAATGAGTATGTTATTTATTTTAATCTAAACAGGTTTACAATAAACAGCCTATATTACTTGGAGACAAATATTTCTAATGAGTGATTTTAAAAAAGCTAGGTCACAATATTGTAATTCAGAGATAATATTAATAGCCACCCTATAGAATCACAGAGCAAAATGTTTATTACTATCGTAATACTTTAATTGCTTTCTGTCATCAAGTTTGTGTTACTGAGTTCTTAAGAAGCAATCAGTAGGAAAATGTGTTTATGTTCAATAGATTTTTCACAAAACAAAAATCTGAAGAGAACTTCTGAAAAAAAAAACCTCTTCAATATAATAAAGAAATTATCCAAGAAAACAAGCAAATATATACTTCCAAACTAAGAGACTTAAAATTCTTCTTTCAAAAAATATATGTGACCGAATGTTTTATATGGATTTTTCAATTAACATTTGATATTTTTGTTTGTTACTTAGTTATTGCGATTAAACATTTAAGTATTATTAAAAGAAGAAACCTTTTTTCTCACTTCCAGAAATCACATGAAAATTTTGGCATATTTTCAACGACTATATATAGATGAGAGTTTTTTGTCTCAATTTTAAGGCAAACAGGTCAAAGCCTATGAGGATGTAATTACTACTGCTTGAGAATGCTTTTCTAAGTGTTAGCAGAGGCATATTTTGCTGCAGTTATACTAGCATCTGCTCTAACTCTCTAAAAACACCCTAGGGCATGTGAAGCGACAGATCATAGCAAAGGAGGATAACCGTTTTCACATAACTGCTGTGGCATAAAATTTCTTCCTAATAATCAGTAGTACTGGTTTTTAAAACTTTGTGTACTCCACTGGCTCCGCTTAAAACATGAGAAATGTGTCTTGTTATAAGGTTTAGACATTACTGGTTAAAGATAGACAGTATTTCACAAAGAAGACAGACTCACAAATTAGAAAATTGTTGATTACACTTATTTCTCTTAACTTTATTGAGGCATACATTGCATAATATTAAAATGTAAACATATTAAGTGTACACTTTATATAGTCATTGATATAACCACTACTCTAATGAGATACAGAACCTTTCTATCAAACTCCTAAGTGAGCTTTTTGTTTCCTCTTTGCAGACAGTCTCTCCCATCATGGCACCAGGAAACCACGGATGTGATTATTAATGATAGAGTAGTATTACCAGTTCTAGAGCTCCGTGTATGTAAAGTATTACAATGTGTATTCTTTGACTTTTTTCAATATATTTTTGAGATCTATTTATGTCAGTCCATCTTTTGATTACTTAATTTACTTTAATTTGTTGATCTTATTTTCAATTAATAATATGAGTACATGAAAACTTAATGCTTTTAAATCTTTGTTTTCTTGTTTTTGTTTGTTTTTGAGACAGAGTCTTGTTCTGTGGAGTACAGCATCACAATCTCTGCTCACTGCAAACTCCCACTCAGCCTCCTGAGTAGCTGGGGGATTACAGGTGCCCACCATTATGCTCGCCTAATTTTTTTATTTTTGGTAGAGATGGGATTTTACCATGTTGACCAGAATGGGGTCTCAAACTCCTGAATTCAAATTATCCACCACACACTCAGCATCTCAAAGTGCTGGGATTATGTGCATGAGCCACTGCACCTGGCCCATTTTAAGTCTTTGTTTTTGATATCCAAGATCAGAGTCATTGGATTTAGGTCTGTATTACTACTTTTTTAAATTCTTGAGAAGGTGTATTTTTCTTGTTTGTTTGTGTTTTCCTGCATTTTGTAGTTTTTATTTTGGACAATATGTTGTTGACAATACATTGAAAGCCATTTGAATTATTATTGAAAGAGCATTATTTTTCAACATACGTTAAAATCTGCTTGAGCACAGGCATATCTGTAAAAAAATCTAAGGTGGTCTTCCGAGTCCTTTGAACTCAGTAGGACTTAACCTTCAGTTTTCTCCATCCTGAGGATTTTGCAGGGGACTTAATCTTAAAATAAGTTCAGAGTAATCCAAGACCTAACGCGTAGTTGTTATTGCTCTGTTATAGCCTTTCTCTTGTGGCAGTTGAATGTTATGGGTGGTAATACATTCTGTACATTATGACGGTTCTGGAATTCTACATTTCCAGAGCAATGATTGATGTCTGAGGTTTCTGTTCTGTTTTCAATCCCATGGCAACTTCTCTCCGGTAAGTCTCACGTGTGAGGTTGGTCTGAGCATGTATTGCCCAGCTCTTGACCAAGATGTCCCAGAGAAACCCTACTCAAGCTTCTAGGGTTCCCCTCTGGGAAATACCCTATTCTTTAGTGCCCTACTCGACTCAGACTCTGCTTAATCCGCTCTGAACTCTAACCTTGGCCTCAGCTCAGCAAGATCATCACCCTCTACTTAAACTAGAGCTTGCCGTGCAGTCAAGAACCTAGAACACAGGCAGAGAGACGGA
Organism: Cebus imitator; assembly: GCF_001604975.1. Taxonomy (NCBI): domain Eukaryota; kingdom Metazoa; phylum Chordata; class Mammalia; order Primates; family Cebidae; genus Cebus; species Cebus imitator. The sequence continues at coordinate 4,292,764 of NW_016107355.1, read as the reverse complement.
ATATTTTGGGGGCTTGCATCATTTGTTTCCTGCCTTTCTGAAGCTGCAGTCTTGCATTGCTGAATGGTGAAAAGCATTTGTCCTGTATATTTTGTCTCACATATGTTGCCCAGATTTACATTATTTTAAATAATTAAGAATAATCTGATGTTCTTCTTTCAAAATCAGAGAAGTTCATTCAAATATTTTAATTATATTATTTCCCATAACTTGAACAAAATTAGGATATCATTCACTTAGAAAGACTATAGAGATTTGCTCAGGTCTTTTCCTTCAAGTGAAGTTTTGAATTTTGAGGTATTGGGGTTTTCAATCATCATCTTAAATAATTTTATTATTCAAGTACACAGAATGTATTGGGATCATAGAACAATTTTTATTGTTTATTTAAAATCACAAATAATGATACCTCGCACATCACTTCTTACCACATTGGCGATAACATGAAAGTCCCAAATGGCCCACACGAAAAATTCTATGGTACAAAGAGAAAAATAAATTGTATATAATTACATACATTAGACAGATGCAGCTGTCACCTTTCTTCCCCCTTTAAAGTGATTGAAAACCCTTTCTATTTGGATACAAATTGGAAACACTTCTGAGTTCACTTACTCAAATTTTGAAATATAGATAGATGTCTCCAAGGACCATATACAGCCTGGTGGCTCAGGGTTGTCCAGCATATTGATGTCTTCATGGTCCTGGTTTTCATTTTTCACTGATATATGAAAATTATCAGTGAAAAAATTTTACTTAAGCCAGAAGATATGTATGTATGTGTACTATATATATATGTGTGTGTGTATGTATGTGTACTATGTGTATAGTATATATATGTATGTGTACTATATATAGTACACATATATATAGTGCAAATACATGTATACATATAGTATATACATATAGTATATGTACTATACATACTACATATATATAGTACACATACATACATATGTACATATATAGTATACATATATACATACATATATATGTATGTATGTATATACAAATACATATATGGAGAGTACATATGTAGTACACGTACATACATATCTTCTGATTTAAGTAAATTTCTCTGAAGTTCTCCATAGATAAATAGACAGGTATAAATGAACTTCATAAGACTTGTTCTTAACCCAGATTCCTAAGTCCTTAACAAAGTTAATGGAGAAAGTCCCTGTTCTTCAAGAACACACAAATGTTTTCATACCCTCATAATATCCCACAAAAATAAAAATTAAGAGGAAGTATGCAATGGTTGCAATAGAGAGGATTTTCTAAGAATTTTACACTATGAGACATTTGTGCATTTAAAACAAACAAAAAAACAGTTTAAGACTTTTGCTGTTTATCTTGGAAGCAAATTATTATTAATAGATCTCTAACATATACACTAATGGGTAGCTCAATCTGCATTATGAAGACATTTCTTGGGTAATGAGACTATTTTAAACTTGTTTGCAAACATACAAATTCACTCAAATGTACAGTTAAAATGGGGTCATTTTTATTTTATATGAATTACAGCTCAGTGTAGAAATATGAACTTCATGGTAAAAACATTGGCTACATTTTAAGATTTTTTTTTTACCATTTTTTTACCAACTTTCCTGAAAAAAAAAATCACTTTCTATTCCTTTGATTGTGTTATCATTAAATAATATCTATAATGGCAATCTTTTGAAATCACAGAATATAATATAAATGCTCTTTAGGATATTTGTTGCTTATTAAGTAATTCAAAGTAGTAACTATAGTTATAAGAGTAGGACCAAGAAATATTTGAATAAGTATTTCAAATTAATGTCACATTATTGATGGAACTATCAAGTAACCTAAAGAAATAAGAATAAACACATCGCCTAAGAATTTGTAGTTAATGCTTGCTGACAATCCTAAAATTATTTTAGGATAAGTAGTAATTATTTTTTACTAAAGATTAATCTCATCCTCTAAAGATTAGCTATAGTTTAGTTACAAATATAAATTATAAACTTTCTGTTCATAATGGGATAAATGAAATAGCAAAAGCCCAGGCAAAGTGGCTCACGCCTGTAATCCCAGCACTTTGGGAGGTCGAAGCTCACGGATCATGAGATCAAGAGTTCGAGACCAGTCTGATCAATATGATGAAACCCCCGTCTCTGTTAAAAATACAAAAAATTAGCTGGGCTCGGTGTCTCACACCTGTAATTCCAGTACTTTGGGAGGCTGAGGTAGATGGATCACGAGGTCAGGAGTTCAAGACCAGCCTGGACAAAGAGACTAGCCTGGACAATATGGTGAAACCCCGTCTCTACTAAAAATACATAATTTAGCCTGGAGTGGTAGTGGATGCTTGTAATTCCAGCTACCTGAGAGGCTGAGACTGGAGAATTGTTTGAACCGGGGAGGAAGAGGTTACAGTGAACCAAGATAGCATCATTGCACTGCAGCCTGGGTGACAGAGTGAGATTCTGACTCAATAAATAAATAAATAGCAAAAAAAAACCCCACATATTTTTGCTATTTATTTATTTACATGAGGTGAATGAGCCATCTTTCCTTAAGGAGCTAAATTATAATTAATTTTTTTTATTTAAAAACATTAATTTTTACCATTTGCTTTGGTTTTATCAAAGGTCTGAAATCATAATCTCTAGATATGTGTCATATATGTTGCTATGTAAACTCTGCATTATATATCAGCTATGGTAAAACTTTGATCCTCTCCAGTTCCTGAACCTTCATTTGATTAATCAAACTTGATTGAGTTATAACATTCATATATAGATCCAGAATTAAGATTTATTTTTGTGTGTTGTACAATATAAAAAGACAATTTTATGTCTTTTTCAACTTGTTTATATTTCGTAGCTTAGTTTCTAAGGACAGTATTGTGTACAACTTTCATAACAGGGGTTTTTGTTGTTGTCGTTGTTGTTTTTTTTTTAAGTGGAGTGGTTTCTTTCCCTATCTGGTCCCCTTTCCTGTTGGCTAAAATGCAGACTCTATACTACAGCTCCAGATATCATTTTAGTCAGAGACATTACTTCGGGAATGAATATCATGAAAGACAAAGCAAATAATAAATGTAATTTTGTCTCTAACAAAAACACGATTTTAGTTCCAGATCAACTATGTGGAGTTTTCCTGTAATTGAAAGAAAAAGTAGCAACTTTCTTTTTTAAGAAACTGTAACTTGAGGCATTATGTTATGACTTTCTGAATTTAATACCAACTAATGGGAGATGACCAGTTAAAACTCATATTATGAAAAAGAAAGGTACACTTTGTATTCAGCGAGAATATACTGACTGTGGAGCATGATAAGAGGTAATGGTGGTAATTATATTTCATCCAATATAATCAAAAGTTTTTATTTCAGAATTTAAAAAAATAACTTTAAAAGAGAGGTACTAAATATTTTATGCAAAAAATTATAGTTCGATGCATACAAATTTAAACAACATAAATAAAAATATGCAATTCTGAACAAATAATTCTAGTAAGAAGAAAAAAAAACAGAATTTCAAGTGTGTGTGAAAGGCTATAATGATTTCATTTTAAAACATCTTGTATTATATGTTATATTTTGTAAGAATTACTTTATATTATACTACATAGGGAAAAACAATAGAACCATAAAATCAATTACCTTTTTATTTAAATGTAATATCACAGCTGTGTGATAATGGGTTAATAATGTATTTAGAAAGCTAAGAACTTCTTTAGTTTCCAAGGCAACCAATTTTTCCATTTTGTATTCAAAGATTAAGGGCTTTTTGAAAATTAAAGATATTGTAACACTACTTGCTTTTAAGGACCAAAAACAAGAAAGCTGATTTTAAATTGTAGCATTTTGCAAAAACTGTCATGAAAGTTTTTATTTTTTTCAACTCATTTTATGTAGACCCTTTAAACTACATATACACAGGACTAAAAAACAAAATATTCTCACATAATCAGGCGAACAAGACAAAAATATCAAAAACAAAATTACAAATCACATTTTTAAAGTGTCATTATGTTTCTATCATTATGTTTTCAATTCATGATTTACACTAAAGTATCCATGGAAATAAAAATACTTTGATAACTCAATTCTTAATGTGGTTTCATGTTCACTGAGGAGGCTTATATTTTCCATAACATCTAGTATTATAATGTTGGCTGTTTAGGCAACTTGAGCCTATCATTAGCCTTCAAGTTCTCTGACTTTCCTTTTTAGATGTATCATAAATTTGGCTCAGATTTCCCAGTTTACCACCAACTAATTAAATAGTCCCCTTTCTGTATGTATTATGTGCTGTTGTTTTTATGAAATAAAGGTGTCTCGGAGATAAGATTGTTTTAAAAAATTAGGGGTAATCAGTGCTCCAAGCATTGTCACCTGAAGTAATCTATGGAACAAGATGCTAGCCATAGCACACTCAAGGGGTAAGGAACATTAATCCACATGCCATCAGAGAGTGAAAATTAGTAAAATAATCTAGATAGCTTTGGAGATTACAGAGTTATACTGAAAATATTTTATGTAAATCAAGATTCTAAGTCAGATCTTATGTAGAATTTTTTTATTAGTCTTTATGTGAAGTGGACCTAGAGTTTTCAAGGGCCTACTTTTACATTTTCAAAGTAGTGTAAAAGGCTTAACAACCCCACCCCAAATTATTTCTGTAATATCAGCAGAATCCTAGAAATTAGAAAGTAATACATACTTACTGAAATAAATATAAAATGTAACACTATATCAAATTAAGTATTGTATTAATAAAATCTTACATTTATAAAAATATTAAGTTAGAAATAAGTTTGATTTTATTTTCTCACTTTGTATAACTCCTCCAGATTTGATTTAATTAGTTATAAATTATAGCCAATTGTAACTTTAATGAGTTCATTGCTACAGAATTATTTCAAAAGCAAGATGATTAACAGAATTCCTTTACATTTTTATAGAAATAGTTATGTCTATTATAGATGCATTTCTATTCTTATGTTTGACATATTTCAGTCTATAAATTAAACAGGCCTAGTATTTCAAATACCAACACATTTATCCAAGCTCTAAAATACTGCGTTAAATTTATAAACAAGTGGACTCAACAGACAACAAAGCTTATGTGTTTTTATTATCCTTTTAACATATTACTATTCTGGACAAAAAACACAAAAGGCAAATTAGACATATTTACTTACTTCACAATACAGTGTAGCAAAGAAGAAATATATGAACAGTTGTCATATGATATACCTGGAGAGAAACAGAAAATTTTAGCACAGCTAACATGCTGTTTATTGCGATGCTTACTTGATCTTGCCTGACTATACACTTAACAGTATCCAAACTAAGGGCTAGATAATATTTGCACACGAAGTGGGATGCATTGCAAAAGAGGAACATCTAATTAAAAAACACTGACCTTATTTAGGTCTACTGATGACTTCTCTGTCTAAGAGAGAAAGAGAGAGCTTATATTTACACTGGAATATAAAAGCATCATCTCCAGGATGGGAAATGAGACTTTACTGTCCTAGAATGTTTCTGAGGAGAAAGGCTTTATCTGTACTATAAAAAGGCTACCCTCCCTAACAGGCAGAAAGATAATATGTAAATCTTCTAAGAATATGTGTTTGTTATGCATAGCAAAATTCTGCGATTCAAAAATATATTCAGCATTACTCCCCTCAGCATCTGCAAATATGCAAATATTATTGCAAAAATTATCAGTGCTTTTGCTCAGAAAGCCCAGATTGCAAAACATGACATGATAATGAAAATTATGTACCCCAATGGACACATAATCTCGTTTGTAGTATTTAAGGTTTTGTCCAGTACAGCTACTTTTATATAAAAATACTGTAGAGAATTATTAAAATAGTATTCTTGAAAGATAAGTAAAAGTAATAATACAATAATGATTACAATGTGATGTTTAACAACACTAAATTCATGTTTTTGAATAACTAGAAATATTTTATTGTAGTCTAAATTGAAATATTTATTGATAGTTTAGTCCAGATTTACAGTCCATGTTGGAAACAATTCCACTCAGAGTTCTCAATCCCTATGATATGATTTGTCTGTGTCCCCACCCAAATCTCATACTGTAGCTCCCATAATTCCTATGTGTTATGGGAGATACCTGATGGGAGATAATTGAATCATGGAGAAGAGTCTTTCCTGTGCTGTATGATGGTGAATGGATCTCACAGGATCTCATCGTTTTAAAAAGAGGAGTTCCCCTGAACAGGTTCTCTCTTTTCCAGCCGCGATCCATGTAAGACGTGATTTCCTCCACCTTGCCTTCTGCCATGATTGTGAGGCCTCTTCAGCCATGTGGGACTGTAAGTCCACTAAACCTTTTTTTCTTCTCAGTCTCAGGCATGTCTTTACCAGCATCATGAAAATGTACTAATACACCCTCATATCTGACCAAGATACCAGAATAATTCCTTTGTAAACTCCTCAATCATTTCTTTCTCTTCTCATGCCTGCCTTCTTCACAGTAGCCTAAAGAAGTAATTGTTAGTGTTTTTGTAAAAGAATTCATATATATCACAAGGCATACAATAAAGGTACTATATATACACACATATATCACAAAGTATCTAATAACACTATATTAAAGCTTTATAATTGTATTTTTTCAGTCAATGAAATTTGGCAAAGAACACTGTATAATTTATTATGTTTTATTGCATTGAATGCTTACATAAACTAGTGATGATTTTTAGCATCTGCATGTATATACTGAATGTTATCAACAACTGTAGCTATCAGTTTTTTTATAGAATCTATTGCAGCAAAACTCAATACATTTTTCCCAATATATGTTTAAATTTCAAATCCAAATTTTTAAACTAAAATAAATTAAGCATCATACATCACGAAAACCAACCTTTTATATTTAGTTGAGATTCTTCTTGATATGCCATAGATTCTAAAATATTTATGACAGGAGCTCAATTTTTAAGCTACAAATTAGCGAAATTTTTTCATAATTATGAAGTACTTTGAGAAAATATGTACCCAAATTATTAAATGGGCAATGTCTCTCATATCACATAGCTAACTGAAACTAAACAAAATTACAAAAAATTTTAATATTTTAAATTAATTAATTAGAGCTATTGTTGAAAAAATGTAAATTACAAAAAATTTTAATATTTTAAATTAATTAATTAGAGCTATTGTTGAAAAAATGTTATATTTAGTAGATAATTAGCAGCTTGATTGATTTTTTTACTTCTGAAAATGTTCTTTACATGTTTACTTGTTCCCTATCCAATACATTTGTTATTGATGACAGAATTTATACCTATCTATATGTCTTTTACATGAACTTATCTTTATACTTATATTTATTAATACTTTGGTCCTTTAGCTTTTATGCCAGAATTAAAAATAATTTAATCACTACTATTAACATGTTACAGTATTCTTTGTATACACATTTATCTCTACTGGTGAGTTTTATACTTTCATTTTTTTTGTTGTTGCTGTTTAGCATTGCTTTGTTTCAACTTGCAACACTCCCTTTAACATTTATTGTAAAGTAAATCCAGGGTAATGAACTCTCAGCTTTTCTTTGTCTTGGAAAGTTTTTATCTCACTTATATTTTTAAAGTTAGTTATGCTAATTATAGTATCCTGGGTGGGCAAGTTTTTGCTTTTGCTCTTAACACTTTAAAGATATATTTCATTCCCTTTTGACTTACAAGATTTCTGCTGAAAAACCTGATAGTCTTAGATAACATCCTTTATATGTAACAAGTTACTTTCCTTGCTACTTTGAGTTCTCTTGCTACAAAGAATTCTCTTTATCTTTGCCATTTGATAATTTAATTATAATATATCCAAAAGGAAGTGTAGACTTCCTTTTGAGCTTTTGTTTTGGAATTGTCTTGGTTTCATGAATCTGGATGTCCATTTATCTCCCAAGATATGAGAAGTTGGGGGTTATCATTATTTGAAATAATTTTTCTACTTCATCTCTTCTCTTTCTTGCCCTCCCATAATGCAATTTTGGTTATTTTGGTGGTACCCTATAAGATTTGTAGGTTCTTTTTTATTTCTTATGTTATTTTTAAAATAACATTTGCTTTTCTGCTTGGATAATTTAAATTATTTGTCTTCCAATTCACTGATTTGCTCTTCTACGTGATGAAGTCTGGCTCATTCTCCAGTATAAATTACACTACATCACAAAACAAGTCTTAAGAAATTTAAGATGATTGATATCACACCAACTATCTTCAAACCCAATTGTATAAAATTAAGACATCAATAATAGAAGAAATATTATAAATTCACAAACATGTTAAGAAAAGGCAACATACTCTTGAGTGATCAAAGGGTAAAACAAGGCATCAAAAGGGAAACTAGAGAATATCTTTTTTCAAAACTAAAATATAAACAAAATGTACCAAAATTATGAACTATAGCAGTAGTACTAAGGGCGAAGTTTATCATAATAAATAACCTACACTACAGAAGGACATCAAATAAACAACCCAGCCTTACCTTAAACAATTAGAAAATAAAACAAACTAAGCCACAAAAATGAGAAGAAAAGAATAAAGGTTAAGGCAGAAATAGAGAATAGAAAAAGTAATTTTTATAAAATAATTGAAATTGCATTGCATATTTGAAAAAATAAATGAAAATGGCAGACTATGAAAAAATGAAAGAATTCATATAAATAATATCAGATATGATATCAGAAAAAGAAGACATTATAACTGATGGATAAAATAAAAAGAATCATAATAGGATAACATGAACAACTACACAAGAAAAAAAGGATGCAGTTGTATGAAAAACTTGCCATGAATGGAGCTTGTAGGACTGTAATTTTCTCTGAGTATATCAGGGAGTTAGTGGTGAGTGAATGTGAAGGTCTAGGACATTTCTGTACACTACCGTAAGCTTTATAAATACTGGATATTTAGGCTACACTAAGTTTCCAATGTATATTTTTCTCTAATAACAAATTGAAATTAGATTGTTGTAATTTTTAAAATAAATTTTCTAATTGTTTTAACTTTTTGACTCTTATAATAATTTTTAAAAAATGCTTTATACATGAACAAAAGTTTTTTCTTCTTGTAATTATTCTATAAGATTTTTATGTTTTTAAATTATTTATTTATTTTATTTTTAAAACTTTTTTCTTAAAAACTAAAACACAGACATACATATTAGCAGATGCAAACACCGGGTGAGAATCATCAAGATGTTAAATTAAGTTTCAGCTTAATTTTAATATTAAGGGACCACCATTGTATATGCAGATTATTATTGACCAAAATGTTGTTATGTGGTGCATGACTACGTTTATGTGTATACTTCCAGAAATACGTAAGTGCCAGACTCAGGGTGTAACAAAACCATACTATCATATACAATGAAATGGTTTAAATAAAATATAGTGTGAACAGGAAAATAAGTTCATGTTTACTAAATATTTCATAGTGTTTCAGTCTTTAAGGTAGAAATTAATTCATGTCAAATAAAATTAACAATTTAGATCCTTATTAATATTTGCCACACTTCAAGGCACCCTACCTACATGTATGCGGGGGAAAGAGTATCGAATAAGACAATGTTAGTCAGTTCTCAGCATTTCTTAGTCTTGAAGTAGGCTTAATGACATCTCTTCACATTTTAACTAGTAAGTGCAGATATAGTGTTCCAATTTTCAATGGAAGACATCTTATCAAATTTGATTTCAAAATAAAAGCTGTCTAAATATCTAAAGGCCACAGGTATTCTAGGGTAAGTAACCCTTGGTACTTTTTTAATTATTTATATGGCAGGCTTGGAATTGATTTATGCTAGCATTTTTTTCTTAGTCAGAAACAATGGCACACAGGGCATGTAAATTTTGATGGAGTAAATGCAATTATGTTGAAGGGTGAGAAAGGTCCAGAACACGGTATTTTTTGAGAGGAAAAGGCAGAATCAGAGTGTTATGGCTAATGCATCATGCAGTTTGAGAGCAAAGAGTTTCTGTGGAGGTTAAATGAACAAGAATCAGAGGGAAATTTTAAAGGACAGAACAATCCTGGGTAAAACTGAAAAATGGAGTGCAGAAGTGCATGTGATCCGCAATCAAAACTCAGGTGTTCGCAGAATTGATGTACCTTATTTGTGGTTATATAACAAACTTTACTTCATGCTCAGATAACTTAATCTAGCAATTTCAAAGTATTTCCTTACTTCAATTCTGAAATTTTAAAAAATCATTTCAGGTTTAATCTATTTGTTTGACATTAATCTTTAGTTCATTCAGTGTTGCTTTCTCCCTCTTATCCTTCTAACCTAAAGTCTTGGGGTTAGCTAATTTCTTAGGATTTTGTATTTAGATTATCATTGTCTTCCCTGATCTATGCGGTCATCTTTAGGACACTGGCTTCTATATTTCTTTCACCCAAACTAGAGAACCTGCTAATCCCACTTTGCCCTTCAAATGCCAGTTATCTCCCTCAGCTGGACCATGGGATCCATTGGGAAGTGCAGCCAAGTTTTGACCAGTATTTTTTAAAGGGTTTTCTTTTCTTTTTTCTTTTTCTGACCAATATTTTGATATGGACAACTTAAATGTAGAGCCTGGAAATATTTGAATTATGTCTACTCTCCAGCTCTCTCTGAAGCCACAGAAAGCTACCAACAGAGAGGCCAATCTCACATTTTCTTTTGATAACGTGAACTTTTTCTTCTTTTAGTTGTAGTTACTCCATTTTGGCATGGTGTGCTTTGTGAGACCTACTTTACTCTGATTTTCAAAACGCATGAGAGAAATACATATGTACGTGGTGCTCAGACTCTAGTCCTATTCCCCACAACCACCTTCAAGAGGACTCAGATAACAAAAATATTTTGTTTTATAAGCTCCCCGTACTCCTGCTTTTGGAGATTCTCTTTAAGCCGTGTGATTCTTACATCATTCACCAATCCAAAGGTTTGCTGGTCCCAAGTATTTCTGGTGCAAAAATATGCATGCAAAAGACTTAGGGTCATGTGGCTGACTGACACTTCTAGAACAGCAAGTATCATTTCAAGAATCTTCCCTGTTATATCAGTAGATACAGAAATTTCTTGGCTATTAACATCTAGTGAAATATAATAGTAGTGATGAAAACATTGGTCTCCATCTTGTACTACAAAACTGGCTCAATTTCATTCTTTCCTCCATGTCTTCCTCCTCACAAAGCAAACTTCCTACATACCTTAGCTTTCCTTGAGAGTAGGACCTATAGAGAATTGTTACCCACAAATGCTTACCCCACTACTGAGAATTTCAGTGTGGCGGATCTGGGAAACTAGGCATAGTTTGCTAACCACAGGGGTGATGAAATTAATTTCATATCTAATTCCACAGTTATTTGAGCTCAGCTATGTGAGGCACAGGAAGCTCAGGGGTTCAGTAATTTTACAGATGACTGTGTCAAAAATGGTGAATTCTTGCCAGGTTTTGAATTTACTTTGTGCATATCCCATAGAGGAATCACTATCAGTGGCAACTACGTCCTTACAAATGTATTCCTGGGATGTCGAAACTGCTCCTTGACACATAGGCTATAGAATTGATATCCTGTTAGCAGGCATAAGAATAACATTAATCTCCTTGTACATCTCCATCAGAGCTCTTGGATGAGAAAGGTGTATTGTCAATGAGCTCTTATTTTTGAAAGGAGTTCTTCCGTCTGAGAAATAGTTCTCAACAGTGGGCTTAAAATATTCAGTAAATCATACTGCAAAAAGATGTACTGTTATCCAGGATTTGTTGTTTCATTTATGGAGCAAAAGTGGAGTAGATTTAGCATAATTCTTATATGTCCTGGGATTTTCCGAATGGCAAATCAGCGTTGGTTCCAACTTAAAGCTGCCAGGCACATTAGCCGCCCAATAAGAGAGTCAACCAGTTCTTTGAAGCTTTGAAGCTAGTCATTGACTTCTGTCTAGCTATGAAAAGTCCTAATGGCACTTTCTTCCAATGGAAGGCTGTTTTGTCTATATTAAAAATCTGCTGATTAGTGTAGTTGCCCTTACCAATTATCTTAGCTAGATCTTCAGGAAAACTTGACGCAATTTATCCATCAGCACTTGCTGCTTTACCTTGCACTTTTGTGTTATGAAACAGAAACAACTTCTTTTCTTAAACCTCAGGAACAAACTTCTGCTGGCTTCAAACTTTTCTTCTGTAGCTTTCTCACTTCTTTCAGCCTTCAGAGAATTGAACAAAAAGGGACTTTCTCTGAATTAGGTTTTAGCTTAAAGGAATGCGATGACCAATTTAATCTTCTGTTCAGGCCACAAAAACTTTGTTCTTCAATAATGTTACTTTACTTTCTTATCGTGCATGTTTTCATTGGAGTTGCACATTCAATTATTTTTTAAGAACTTTTTCTTTTCATTTACAGCTTGCTTAACTGGTTAATGCAAGAAGCCTAGCTTTGAGCCTGTCTTGGCCTTTTGCATGCCTTCCTTAATAAGCTAAATTATTTTCAGCTTCTGATTTAAAGTGAGACTCTTCCTTTCACTTGAACATTTAGAAGTCACTATAAGATTATTAATTGGCTTAGTTTCAATATTACTGTGTCTCAGAAAATAGAAAGAGAGAGATCAGAGAATTTCTAGTCAGTGATACAGTGAGAACACACAGCATTGAACAATCAAGTCTGCAATTCAATTTGGGCACAGTTTGTGGGGCCCCAAGACAATTGCAATAGTAACAACAAAGGTCACTGATCACAGCTCACCATAACAGATATACTAATAATGACAAAGTTTGAAATGTAATCAGAATTACCAAAATGTGACACAGAGACACAAAGTAAACAAATGCTGTTGGAAAAATGGCATCGATAGGGTTGTCACAAACCTTTGGTTTGTTAAAAAAAAAAAAAATGCAGTATCTGTGAAGCACAGTAGAGCAGAACACAGTAAAACTTGGTCAGTTTGTAAAGTGTTATAATGTAGACAATTTGAAAGATGGAAGACATTGTTTCCCTATTTTAAGTGGCATTACTAGCATCCTCCATCAGGCAGGATTGAATTAAAGACCCTGGAAAAAGTTACAAAATATTAGATTGAGATTGGCAGCTTCTATAACGTCTCTAATGCTCTGTCAGTCAAATTTTGATCATTCTGTAGGGTTGGCAAATATTCTTTAACTGAATAGACTAAAGATCATAGAAAAGATTAGTGAATTTGTCATTATTATGATAATAACTATTATTCTACTAGTAGTGGCAGTAGCCATAGGAACAGATTCATGGCTCCTTCTGTACTACTCTGGTCGAGGGGAAAAATGTGAGTACAGAGAACATACAAATAACATTGTATGATTTTATAGTGGAAGCATATATATGGAAATTCAAGGGTTTAAAAGAAATAACTTAAAAACAAAGGAATACAGAGGTATCTTGGTGGTAGATTTTTACAATCTTGAAATAAAAACGCATATCAAAATACTAGGTCATTTTTTCTGAGAAACATGATTCTATGCATACATATTTGGATATAAAGAAGTGTAAGGACAAGAAAGCACAAGGTTATAGAATAAAAAATCCCTAAGAATAGGTATTTAGCCTACCATATGTACCCTGTAGCCATAGTTGCTATGTCAGCATTTGTCAAACAGCAAGTCAAAATAGTTTATGAATAAATGAGTGAACAGAAGCTTTCATTTGCACACTCCTTTGTAGGTAGTCTATAATTAATGATATCTTATGTAGTTATGAATCTGAAGAGCTTAAAAATCCAGACTTGATTATAAAATTAAAATAATAATTAAGACAATATTGCATATTTACTTGAAATTACTAGAATACAGACAACTTATTTAAATGAAGAATCGTGTAACTATTCACAAACACTACTTTTGAAAAAAGGTTATCATGTACTTTAATTCTACTAAAAGAAATTTATTTTCTATATTTGATGTCATTTAACAGGACAGATAATCTATATTGTTAGAAGTAGTTAATATTACTTGATTGACATTTTTCATGCTCACAGGAAAGTTACTCTGAGTTCCAACTTTTGTGACAGTGGATAAATATAATAAATAACCACACACACGTTCCTACTACTAAAATGGACTACTATTTTATTGACTATATTATTCTCTTAAATTGTTTTCTGGATATATAGTAAAATAAAGTATTTTTACCATGCTTTGAAAAATGTAAAAAGTGTATATATTGGCTTGACCAGATTGAGCTTCAACAGAGAAACAAGCAGAGGGTAACTTGTTTAACAATATTGTATTGCATCCTCCCTTCAGGGAAGAACATCTCTTTATTTGATCTCTCTGGTTTTCCGTGAGGAATGAGAAAGCTCAAAGTGATATTTTGACTGTTGTTAGCATTATCTAAGGAGGGTGAGAAGGGAGAAGCAAGGTGCTAAGGAAGCAGACATTGATTAAATGAGTTTCCATAGTTTACAGTATAAAATAAAATCTATTTTGTCCAGTGGTCAAATTTTCCTCAATTTTGTATCACCATCATTTTTACATGTGTGTTTCCATAGATAGCGCTTAGAGCTCAGTTTTGCTTTTATCCTATTATTGTTTTTACTAATATTACAATGCACTGGAAAGAATATTTTCCTCTTCCTCATCTTCAAATGAAATACTATTCAACATTAAGACTATGTCCTCTGTAACCATTTTCTCCATAAAGTAAACTTTTTAAATGCCCATGTTGTGTTTTTTTATATACTATTGAAGATATTTACTCTAATTTGATACATTGTATACTTATTTTAATGTTTTCATTTTACATATATGATTACTATTTAATGATAATGTGGGAAAACCTTTTCAGGATAACCAACTGGAAAGACAAGACACAGGAGATTGTGTAAATAATTCTGGAGCACATAAAGTAATGAAAGATCAAGGAAGATGGAACAACATTAAAATAAAGGGAGAGACTCAACTCCCTTCGCTGAAATTATAACACCTATTTAATGAGGTTATAAAAGTAAGCCTTTATTTAATATTGAATATTGTGCTTTTATATAATATAATTATTCTTACTATTAAACATTGGATGTTATATGTGTAATGAAACAGACATGTAATTTACATCATTGGTAATTGTTAGTATTATAACGACATATGTTAATTGTTGGTGTTTAAGAACATACATTATTGATAAATTATTGATATGGCCTTCTTGACAGATACAAATACAGAGTTTATGTAAGTCCATAAAAGTTATATCCCTGACTGACTTAATATTTTCATTATTTTGGATTGTGATTAGTACATATTTTGCAAAGTATGCCAATTCTTTACAAATAATTTATGTGCAAATTTAATATAGTTTTTTACTTACTATCTGGTAGAAATCACCTTTTATTTTTATCATTATTACTGTCATTATTTATTGCCATTATGGTAAACTTGATGCATTATTAACACTCCACGACAAGATAAATTTTGATATCTTAAATGCTAACTTCAGTAATTATTGTTGGATACCCTATCCCTTTTTAGCTTATCCAAAATCATGAGGAATGATTCCTAAAGCACAAAATGAACAAAAATAAACACTTTTCTTTCAAATAATTTTGTTTCTCAGTATAACATACAAATATATCCTCTTCACTTATGTATATCAGTACTTATGTGGAGGCTCTTAGCATTTGCCATGGCACATAGGCAGAAAGATTGCGAGACAGAAATATAAATTATGATTTGTGTACAAGCAAGGGAAATTATAATTCTGGCTATCTTACCAAATAGGATATTATTATAAAGCTATTAAAAGCTCTGAAATATCAGATTTGTTAATTACATGAAACAGAGGCAGCTGAGGAGGACAGGAAGCAACAACCACATAATAGAAGCTGTGTGTTTAACCTATTATACTAGCAAAAATAATCCCCATCATCTTCTCAAGATTGTCATTAAGTATCTGGTTGAATGTGCCTGTGCCTTGGCTGTACCAGGAGCGTGAGAAGAAGCACCACAGAATGTCTCCAATAAATCTTTTGTTTTCCACGGAGAGAGGGTGAGTAGCTTGATTCACATTTCTCCAAATCTATATACCATGTTGGATTCCTCAAACTGAATTTAGGCTGCTGATGAAAAGTGGAATGGGTCTTTTGGTTCCAAATGGCAATGTAGAAACAAGCTGGCTTCACTCACCCCCAGAGAAACCAAAAACAAGAATACAATGCCAAGATTATCACCAGCAGTATCCCTCACTTCAAATATGAAGTGAAGATAGTTCTTAGGGCACTAGAAAAGGAAAAAAAAAATAATAAGCAGAATGTAGAGTTGAACCACTGTGTCCAAAATGCCTCTCCTCCAAAGCTGCTCAGCATCAAGCTCAGGAAAAATTTTTTCCCAACTCATGGTTTCTACAATGAAAAGAGTGAGATTGAGGTAGACAACCAGCCTCTCCATCACTGTTGATTCCCTGGCCAGACCTGGATCAATTGGAAACAATAATAGCTATAGCAACCTGTTCAGAGTAGGCATGATAAATATGTAAATTGAGACAACATAAAATCAAATTGTATGGGTCATGGTGTTGAAATGCTCAGGGATTTTGTTTTCATTGTTTCTTTGTTTCTATTCTTTGTGACCTAAGTTGTGATTTATTTAAAATAACTCATTACATCTATAAGATGTTTTTCCTAAGCCTCATGGAAACCACAATGCAAAAATCTGTAACATGTATTTTTAAAAACAGTAACAAATTAAGCATACTACTAGGGAAAACTACTTAACTATTAAAGAAGAGAGTAAGAATGAAAGAAAGGAAGAGAAGTTATAAAACAACCAGGAAACAAACAACACGATACTCCTTACTTATCAATAAGAAAATTGTATTCATAGATTCAGTTTTCCAATTAACAGACACTGATTGGCTGAATATATAAAGCAACAAGACCCAACTGCATGCTGGATATAAGAA
Source organism: Cebus imitator (assembly GCF_001604975.1). NCBI lineage: Eukaryota > Metazoa > Chordata > Mammalia > Primates > Cebidae > Cebus > Cebus imitator. Next base: position 4,275,835 of record NW_016107355.1, on the reverse strand, counting down.
ACACATTTACCTTTAAAGACACACAGATGAAAAAAAGTAAAATAGTGGAAAAAAAAGAAATCCCTGCAAATGGAAAACAAAAAGAGCAAGACTAGCTATACTTACATCAGATAAAATGTGTGTCAATGACTATAAAAAGACACAAAGAAGCCTACTATATAATGACAAGAGTCAATTCAGCAAGGATATATACAAATTATAAATATTTATTCACTGAACATCAGAGCAACCAAGTATATAAAGCAAACATTAATATATATAAAGGAATAAACTACATACTGTAATAATAGAGTATATCAACACCTCACTCTCAGTAATGGGCATACCATCCAGGCAAAAAATCAAGAAGGATACATTGATTGATGTTAAACTACACACTAGCCCACATAGGCCTAAATGACATTTACAGAATATTTTATCAACTTCTACAGAATACTAATTCTTTTCAACAGCACAGAAAATATTCTCCAAAATAGGACATATCTTAGGCCATGAAACAAGTCTCAACTTCAAAACAGTACAAATCTTGTCAGATATCTTTTTTCTAATCACCATTTAATAAAACCAGAAACTAGTAATATGAATCCTGGAAACTGCGTAACTACATGGAAATTAAACAACATCCTCCTGAACAATCAATGAGTCCGTGAAGAAATGAAGAAGGAAATTTAGAACTTTTATTGAATAATGAAAGTGAAAATTCAACATATCAAAATCTATGGGATACAGCAGGAGCAGTAGTAAGAGAAGTGTTATAGTAATAAACACACATCTGAAAAAAGTAAAAAGATTTTGTATTAAATAGCTAATGAAGCACCCCAGGAAATAGAAAAGTAAAGCCAACAAAACCAAACCCTGAATTAGTAAAACAAAAATCATAATAAACATCAGAGAGAAAGAAATAAAATTGAAACTAAAAAAAAAAGAAGATAGAAAAAAATCAATGGGATGAAAAATTGTTTTTTTGAAAAGATAACCAAAATTGACAAAATTTTAGAAATATTACCTGTATTAGTCCATTCTTGCATTGTTATAAAGAACTACCTGAGACTGGGCAATTAATAAAGAAAATAGATTTAATTGGCTCACAGTTCTGCAGACTATATAGTTTTCTGTTTCTGGGGAAGCCTCAGGAAACTTAAAATCATGGCGGAAGGCAAAGGGGCAGCAGTCACGTCTTACATAGTCAGAACTGGGGGAAGAGTTTGAATCAGGATGTGCTACACACTTTTAAACAACCAGATATTGTAAGAGCTCACTCACTGCCAAGAGAACAGCAAGGGGGAAATCCACCCCCATGATCCAATTACCTCCCATTAGAACCCTGCTCCAACATGGGGATTACAATTCAACATGAGATTTTTTTTGGTGGGGTGGGGGGACACAAATCAAACCATTAGCTAAGATTTAAAAAACAGAGAAGAGCCATAAAAATAAAATCAGAAAGAAAACAGCAGACATAACAACTAATGCCATAGAAATACAAAGACTCATTAGACACTATTATGAACAATGTTATTCCAACAAAATGGAAAACATAGAAGAAATGGATAAACTCTCTTGGATACGTATAACCTACTAAGATTGAACCATAAATAAATAAAAAGCCTCAATACACTAACAGTGAGTAGTGAGATCAAAACCATATTTAAAAGTCTTGCATCCTATAAATGCCCAGCACCTGATGTCTCTACTCCTGAACTAATATGTATTCTATTCAATCTTTTGTAAAATTTTAAAGAGAGAATACTTCCAAACATATTCTATAAGGCCAACATTACCATAAACCAAAACCAGGCAAGGACACAACAAAAAAGAAATCTGCAGGTTATCATCACTGATTAACATAGATACAAAAACTCTCAACATGACACTAACAAACCAAATTCAATAACACATTTAAAAGATTATTTACTGTGAACTAATGGAATTTGTCCCAGGGATGAAAGGATGGTTTAACATATGCAAATTAATAAAAGTGACACACCATGTTAAGAGAATTAAGGATAAAAAACATGGTAATTACAACTGATGCTAAAAAGCACTTAGTAAAATTCAACATCCCTTTATGATAAAAATTCTCAAAAAACTGTATAGAAAGCCCATATCTCAACATAATTAAGGTTGTATATGACAAAGCCAAAGGTAACATCATACAACATGGAGAAAAATTGAAGTCCTTTCCTCTAAGATCTAGAATAAGATGAGGATGCTCACTTTCACCACTTACATTAAACATAATCCTAGAGGTCCTGGCCAGGGTAATTAAGACAGAAAATTAATGAAGGGCACCTAAATTGGAAAAGAAGGGGTCAAATTAGCATTGTTTACAGATAACATGATCTTATATTTGGAGAAACCTTAAGACTTCACCAAACAAGCTGTTGGAATGAAGCCAGTGATGTTGCAAGATACAAAGGCAGTACAGTAAAATCAGCAGGATATATAAATGCTAACAGTGAACTACCTGTAAAAGAAATCAAGAAAGTAGTCCATTTACAATAGCTACAATGAATAAAAACACTTAGGAAGAAATTTAACCAAATAAGTGAAAGATATATACAAGGAAAACTATAAAATACTGAGGAAAGACATTGAAGATGACACGAAGAGATACTTCAAACTCATAAATAAAAGAATTTATATTGTTAAAACACTGAAGCAGTTACGTTGTCTAGGGTTCATCATCACGTGTCAGGAAATTTAGGACATTGGCAAACACAAGGAATTTAGGGGCAGAGGTTTAGTAGGCAAAAGAAAAAGAAAGAAAGAGAAATTAAAGCATTTCTCTCTCTCTAGTGAGAGAGGGGGTACTTCTGCGTGGAAAAGACTGACTGGTGGCCGGTAGCGCATACGTTGGATTTTATAGTTAGGCTTAAGGAAGTGGTATTTGATTTACATAGGGCTCAAAGATTGGTTCCACTGGGTATGATGTTTACATAGCAGACAGGGAAGGCTGGCAGTCCCACCCTAATCTTATTATGCAAACAAGCTTTCCAGTTGACTGGTGTCATCTTATCTGCTCCTTACTGCATAGGTGGCTGACAACGAGAAGGGAAGATGGAGATGCCATCTTGAACATGATTGGCACAACTGCCAGCATCTATGTCTGCAACTTGATTTTACAGGCTGTTCTTTGTCAGAAAGGAAAATGATTTGCAGCTGCTTTTCATTAACAGAAAAACCTTACTGAGGACTTTTGTGCCTTCGCTATCTGCCTAAGTAACTTCTTCTTAACTCCCGTATCAATAGTACCCAAAGCAATTTATCAATTGAATGTAATAGTTATCAAAATACCAGTGACATTATTCACAGAAATAGAAAATAAGTTCCTAAAATTTATAGGCACCCATAAAAGACCTTGAATACCCAAAGCAATCCTGAGCAAAGACAACGAAATTGAGGGCATTACACTACCAGATTTCAAAATAAACTTCAAAACTATAGTAATAAAATTAGCATGGTATGGCATAATAATAGACACATAGACCAATAATGCAGAATAGAAAAACTAGATGTTAGCTCATGTATTTATAGCCAATTCATTTTCATCAAAAGCACTAAGAACCTACAATGGGAAAAGGATAGTTTGATTAATAAATGGTGCTGGGAAACTGCATAATCACACGCAGAAGAATGAAACTAAACCTTTATTTCTCACCACGTATAAACATCAAATGAAAATGAAGGAAAGACTTAAATCTAAGAGCTGAATCTGTGAGAGTATTAAAAGAAAACTTCTGGGAAATGCTTCCGAACATTGGTCTGGGCAAAGGTGTTTTGTATAAGATTTCTAAAGCACAGACAACCGAAACAAAAACAGACTAATGGAATTATACCAAGTTAAAAAGCTTCTGCACAACAAAGGATACAATTAACAAAGTGAAGAGGCAACTCTCAGACTAGGAGAAAATATTTGTAAATGGAGGATTAATAACCAGAATATATGAATCTTGAACAACTCAATAGCAAACAATACAAACAGTCTGATTAAAAATTGACAAATGATATGAATAGACATTTCTCAAAAGAAGACATAGAAATGGCTAACAGCTAAGTGAGAAATGCTGAACATCACTAATCACCAGGTAAATGCAAATTAAAACCGCAATTGCATGTCATTTCACCTCAGTTAAGATGGCTTTTATCAAAAGAACAGGGAATAAGGCATGCTGGCAAGAATGTGGAGAGAGTAACATTCATACCCTGTTGATGGGGATGAAAATTAGTACAGCCACTATGGAATACAACATGGAATTTTCTCAGAAAGCTAAAAATAGAGCTACCATATGATCCGGAAATTACACTACTGGCTACATATCCCCCCAAAATTCAATATTTCAAGGTAATATATGCACTCCTATGCTTATTGTAGCCCAATTTGCAATAGCCAATACCTGAAATCAACTTAGCTGTTCATCAACAGATAAATTAACAAAGACTATGTGGCCTTTAGATACAAAATAAAATATTATTCAAACATAAAAAAGGATGAAATTCTGTCATTTGCACCAACATTGATAAAACTGGAGGTCATTATGTTAAGTGAAATAAGCCAAGCAAGGAAAGACAAATGTTGCATGTTTTCACTTATTTTCCAGAGCTAAAAAATACATCTCAGGAAAACAGAGAATAGATTGGTGGTTACCAGAGGCCAGGAAGAGTCAGGGGAGAAGTGAAGAGAAGTTGATTAATTAGTACAAATATATAGCTTCATAGAATAAACAGGACCTAGTGTGTGGTAGATCAATAGGGTGATTACGGTTTATAATAATTTATTATATATTGCGAAATAGCTAGAAGAGCAAAATTTAAATGTTTCCATTGTAAAGAAATGACAAATATTTAAAGTGATGTACATCCCAGTGGCCCTGTTTAATTTTTACAAATTATATGAATGTATTATCACATATACCCCCCCAAAATGTGTATATATATTATGCATCAATAAGAAATAAAATCTCAAAAAGTAAAAAGGATGAATGAGACATGAGATCATTAAAAACAAAAATTATAGTAGGTGATATTTATTTATATATTATCTGCTTCACCTTTACGTGCTGTTATCCCAGTCTGTATTTTTAGTGTTCTCAACCTAAGCATTTTATTTAAAAATAAAGATGAACACTCACTTAGACATTGATTGAGGAAAGAAAAGAAAAGTAATTGCTAGTAGTTGCCTATACAGAAGCTTCTTATTTTCTAGATCTTAATGTAAATGTAGTAGATTCAAACGGGTGAAACTGTCATGCATCACTCTGCCTTCAAGTTAGTATTTCATGTAATCTTTTTTTCTCTTGCAATAAATACATATTTTATAGATTTATCTTTTGTTTATGAATAGCTTTCTATTTTTTATTCCCCACAAAATTTGTATTTTGAAAAGTATTGTCAACCAACTTTTCTGAACAGCAATTTTTTTTTTTTTTTTTTTTTT
>NW_016107355.1:4231529-4270383 GCF_001604975.1 Cebus imitator | reverse complement strand
TTTTTTGAGGCAGAGTATTGCTCTGTTGCCAGGCGCCAGGCTGGAGTGCAGTGGTGCGATCTTGGCTCACTGCAACCTCCACCTCCTGGGTTCAAGCAATTCTCCTGCCTCAGCCTTCCTCAGCTGGGACCACAGGCGCTGACCACCACACCCGGCTAATTTGTGTACTTTTTAGTAGAGACAGGGTTTCACCACGTTGGCCAAAATGGTCTCGATCTCCTGACCTCGTGATCCACCCACCTCGGCTTCCCAAAGTGCTGGGATTACAGGTGTAAGCCACCACTCCCACCTGCTACCTATTTTCTTGGCACTGCAATAAGAAATTCCATTATCCCATTTGTGTCTGCTAGTATTTGTCTCTCCTCATTCCCCCTTCCCACTTTCTGCCCTACACTGTAAGTGTAGGAATATGCTTAAAAGAAATATTCTGTCACACTTATTATATTTATAACACTACATAGAAGCCTATTCTATATTAACATGCCTTAGCCAGTCATCTGCCTTCCCATTTTAATGTCTGTGCTCTTCTATAACCCCACTTTGGAATAAATCTCCAAGCTTATTGACATAATTATCTAATTTTTTAATCCAAATATTCTATTCTACTTATTGGCTTCTGAGTTTATTCAGTTCATTAACGTTTGATCTTCTTAGACCTCACATTCATCGGCACCATTTACACTAATTAGTACCGCAGTGGGCATTGGAGCCCAAGGGCACTTCTTTCACATTCAACTCTACTGGTGACCTCCTTTGTCAGCTCATCAAATTCCCTAGGAGCTTCTTAAGAGTATGTGTTTTCGTGATTCTAACCATATGACATTCTGGAAAAGGAGAAACTGTGGAGACAGTGAAAAGTTCAGTGTTTTCAGAAGTTCAGGGAAAGGAGAGAGTGGATTAGAGGGGAATTTTAGAACAGGGAAAATATTCTGTGTGATCTTGTGATCGAGATATCATTGGGCAAATTTCACTAATTTGTCAAAACCCACGGAAGTGTACAGTATAAGGAAAGAACCCTAATGCAAATGATGGACTTTGATTATTAAATTGTATCAATTTTGGTTCAACAATTGTAACAAATAGAACACACTTAATTGTGGCCATAGGGTGTTAATAACAGGAGAACAGAGTGGAGAGGGAGAAGATACATGGAAGCTGTCCTTTCAACTCAGTTTTCTGTAAACCTAAATCTGCTCTAGGAAAATAGAATCCATCAATGTTTCGGTTTTTAAATACATGATCTAGGGCCATGACTAGAATCTGTATATTAATAAACTCCATGAAATAATTCTGATTTCTGGGCCCAAGTAGACACACGTTTTAAAAGGTATTCTGACTCATGTTTTGCTGCAAAATTCAAACTATAATGTCTAGGTATTTGATATTGTAAAGAAGCAGCAATTTTCAATTTGATGATAAAGTAAGTTGAATAGTCAAAATATTTTACTTATTGTCTTTGTTCACCTCACTCTTGTTCCATTTGATAGTCAGAAATAATTTCTCCAGACAACACACACACTTGAATTCCCAGAATGAGATCCAGACCTTTCAGTTCACATTATTATTTCTTTATTTAAAAAAATGCCTTCTTATTCCTAAAAATGCCGATTTTCAGCCAAGAAAACTTTTCTTAACAATAAAAAGCCATAATTATAGTTGTGTCTAGTCCCCCATCCTAAAAATATTATAAAATTGTAAATAACTATTTCTGGTTGCTGGTTATTCTGTTGTGATCTTTAAAAATACATATTAAGAATAGGAACATTAATAAATTTAAACAGGTTTGTATCAGTCATTATATAAGAACACTAGCTATAAAATTTTGAGACCAGAGAATTTTAATAAGTAAAAATAACATATTTTAATATGTAAACAGGACAGACTTTTTTCTCCTTGATTAGTGCCAAACTTTGAACTATTATTATTATAGACACATTTCTATCCCATAATTGACATCATAAACAATGTTTCACAGGATCAAATGCATTATTTTATGAATATTTGTTTTCCATATGATTGACTTAGCCATTGATTGTCAAAACTAAATAGTGATCAATTGCAAAATCTATAGGCAGAAAGTATTTTGTGTTCTTGAATAACCTTTCTATTTTAAAAACAATGTCTTATGGATTTTCAAAAAATAAATTCTGGCACTGTACATACATAATAGATGGGGCTACTACTTTTCAAATCTGTAGATCTCAAGAACTCTTGTGTAATGCCATGGCACTGTTCTATATTCCTGGTTATTCAAAAAAAGAAAAAAAGTTTAGACTTTTTAAAACCAGCTTTTGGCTACTGTAGAACATTTACATTCTGATGTCTTTACAAGTGTTAGTTTCAAATGCAGATGTTGGTCTCAATCATGAGAGAATGTCTACAGGACGTCTGGAGAGGCTATCAATAATCATATATGCCTATGCTTTTGAAAAGAAGAATAAGCAGAGCTGTTTCTCATATTGCATATGAAAAGGGAGCCATATATCAAAAAATAGCTTTTCAAATGAACAGCAAGCCCATATTATTTGATTTTAAAGTTATCCTCTTTGGAGACAGTTATTTTTAATAGTTAAGATTTTCTGAAATATTAGAGTTCTCAAAATACGGCATTATCTTTATTGTGTGTTATTTATACCATGGTTGTTTTATGTAGAATTACTTCTTGAAAATTCTTTTTTTTTTTACTATTATCAAGTCATCCCAGAAAAATAAGCCCCTTTTTATTCCTAATCAGAATCACTTCATGCTGTAATGATTTATTTATTCATAGGATTTGAGGCATTGAGAGGAAAAGACAGGGAGACATAGATTTCAGTGTGAAGAAATATGTATTAGAAGAAATATTGTGGGTTAAGCAATTAAAACTTGGCCTCTGTTTTTCGGGTCTTCCAAAATCAGCCTGAAGTGTTAAACTTCAGTGACTGTTTTTTTTTTTATCCAAAAAGTCTAAATGTACTAAAGGCATTTGTGAGAGTAGAATACACCTCTGCTTCACTCTTTGTTCTTTCTTTCAATCAGGCTTATAACTGACTTCAGAGGACTCCTAGCCTGGAGCCAACTGTTGTTTGCTTGCTATGGGAAGAAGAGTGTAGCCGTGTTCACAGCAGACCCCATACATATATTCCACAAGCAAAAACATTACCAGAATTCTACAGTTTTAAAATTTTAAATATTTTAAATAAAATATTAAAAGGTACAAAGAACTGCCAGCAAGCTTCTAATTGGCTGGATAAGTGCATGTGATTTTCCCCTTGAAAGTCACGTAGTCCACATATTCTCTGACATCACAATAATACTTAGCACAAATGTGGAAAGAGGGTACTTACTGCTTCCCCTCAACATAAATATATATATTCAATACTACCTTATGCTAATATAATGATTAATGTAGTCTATCACTTTGTATTAATAGTAAATATTATTATTTATTCTCCATTTGCTGTGGAATGCTGTGATGAAATACTGGATTCAAATACTGTGCATATTCACAAACACTGGGAGAGAAATCCCAGTAGTAATGATTAACGCATCATACCTTACCTTCACTTTACCCACTGCACTGACTGTCTACTGTGCAACTGTTCCAATAAATGGAAAAGACACAAATCCATTTCTATGAAATATAATGGAAAAATCAAGGCAAATAAAAACAAAGATCTTTGAGTTTGTAAAGATTATTTGCTATCTGGTCACATATGGGACTTATTGATTCGGTCCTAGCCTGTACTGCTGTATTTGCTGTGAATATCTGCTGGCAAAAGTTTCTCACCTCATTATTTTGTGATTATGCTTTCTCAGCAGCACATTTATATTCAGCATGTGAGGTACCCTACATGCTTCCATATATACCCTTTTGTACCTACACTTCTTTATTACTTGTTTAATAAAACCATCATAGAAACAAGCAGAGCAGACAAAATAAACAAGAGCTCTTCATAAAAATGATTTGCAAATTCAATACATAGTTATACCTGCTAGCAATATGACTCTATTCACATATGCACCTGTGTTTCTAAAAAGGCAGTGAGTCTGCAGTTAAAGTGGGCTTAATTACAAAGGGAATATGAGAATATTAGGAAACCCACCATAAAAGCCTTCTAGAGTCAAAATCAATATGTTTGTTTATGGCATGAGATTACTTTAGCAGGATGAATAGATCTGAGTGAAACATTAAAGTAATTAACTTGGATAAGCTTCTGGTCTGTAGAATAAGGTATAAATATGTGCAAGACAATGTAATATAATAAAAATGCATCTGTTGTTCTATTATTAGGGCTGATGCTAGAAAATATAGCTGAAAACTTTTAAGTGAGTTACTAGTAAGTTTCTAAAATAAAAGTCATAAAACAAACATCATTTTATTAATCTATTCTCATGCTCCTATGAAGAAATACCTGAGAAAAGAGGTTTAATTGACTCAATGTTCTGCATGGCTGGGGAGGTCTTAGGAACCTTAAAATTATGGCAGAAGGCAACACTTCATAGGACAGCAGAAGAGAGAATGAGCAAAAGGGGAAAAGCCCCTTATAAAACCATTGGATCCTTTGAGAACTCACTATCACAAGAACAGCATGAGAGGAACTTACCTCATGATTAAATTACCTCCCATCAGATATCTCCCACAACACATGAGGATTAAGGGAACTACAACTCAAGATGAGATTTGAGTGGGGACAGAGCTAAATCATATCATTCCACCCCAGCAAAACCGTCATAAGGCCCCTCCCAAATCTCATGTCCTAACATTTCAAAATACAATCATGCCCTTCAAGCAGTCTTCCAAAGTCTTAACTCATTCTAGCACTAAACCAAAAGTCCAAGCCCAACATCTTACCTGAGACAAGGCAAGTTCCTTCTGCCTATGAACCATAAAATTAAAAGCATGTTAGTTACTTCCCAGAAACAATGTGGGTACAGTCATTGGGTAAATATACCTGTTCCAAATGGGAGGAATTGGCCAACACAAAGGGGCTGCAGGCCCCATGCAAGTCCAAAGTCCAATAGGGCAGTCATTAAACTTTAATGTTCCAAATTCATCTCCTTTGAATCCATGTCTCACATACAGGTCATGCTGATGCAAGAGGTAGGTTACCATGGCCTAGAGCAGCTCCACCCTTGTGGCTTTGCAGGGTACAACCTCCCTTCCAGCTGCTTTCACAGGCTGGTGTTGAGTGAATGTGGCTTTTCAAGGTGCACAGTATAAGTTGTCAGCAGATCAACCAATCTGGAGTTGGGAGGATGGTGGCCCTCCTCTCATGGCTCCACAAGGCTGTGCCCCAGTGGGGACTCAGTGTCGGGGCTCCAACTTCACATTTCCTTCCTACACTTCCCTAGCAGAGGTTCTCCATGGGTGCTCTGACCATGCAGCAAACTTCTGCTTGGACATCCAATCCAGGCCTTTCTGTACATCCTCTGAAATCTAAACAGAGATTCCCAAATCTCAATTCTTGACTTTTGTATACCCACAGGCCCAACACCATGTGTAAGCCATTGAGGCTTGGGACTTGCACCCTATGAAGCAATGGCTTGAGCTGTACATTGCCCCTTTTTAGCCGGAGCTGAAGCTGAAGCATCTGGGACTCGGGGCAACATGTCTGGAAACTGCATAGAGCACAGGGGCCCTGGGCCTCACCCACAAAACCATTTTTTTCCCTCCTAGTCCTCTGGGCCTGTAATGGGTAGGGTAGCTGTGAACTTCTCTGACATGCCCTGGAGACATTTTCCCATTATCGTGGTGTGTAACATTCGTCTCCTTATTACTTTTGCAAATCTACAGCAGGCTTGCATTTCTCCCCAGAAAATGGGTTTTTCTTTTCTGTCACATCATCAGGCTGCAAATTTTCCAAACTTTTATATTCTGCTTTCTCTTGAATGCTTTGCTGCTTAGAAATATCTTCCATCAGATACCTTAAATCATCTCTCTCAAGTTCAAAGTTCCACAGATCTTGAGGGCAGGGGCAATATGTTGTTGGTGTCTGCATAGCAAGAGTGACATTACTCCATTTCCCAAAAAGTTCCTCATCTCTATCTGAGACCCCTTCATTCTTGACTTGACTGTTCATATCACTAACAGCATTTTGGTCAAAGCCATTCAAGAAGTCTCTAGGAAGTTCCAAACTTCCTCACATTTCTCTGCCTTATTCTGAGCTCTCCAAGCTGTTCCAACTTCTGCATCTTACCCAGCTGCAAAGTCCCTTCCACATTTTTGGGTATCTTTATAGCAGCACCCACTTTCTGTGACACTAATTATCTGTATTAGTCAGCATTCCCTAGAAAGACAGGACTAATAGTGAAACCACCTTTACGAAATTATGACTGTGACAATGAAAGAGATCTAGCTTAACTGACTCCATGTTGCTTCTAACCTCCAAGCTGTCTTTGTTCATTCCTAGGTGTAGGCTGAACTAACTTTTGGAGAAACTTAGTTTATAGTTTATAGTTTAAACAAAGCCAACAACAGTCCTTTAACAGGGAAGACCTCCTTCTTGCCTGGGGATGAGATTGCCTTTGTAGGACTAACCACATTAGCCACCAAATTAGAAATTATGATTTAGGAGTCACGCAGCTGGAGCTACAAGATTCTGACCCTCCCTAAACTATTCCTAAATTAGTGCTTCATATATTTTGCAGAGCCTACACATGATGGATCAGCTGGCAGCACCAAGATCAATAAACTAGCTCATTTGACCTTGCGGCCCCCACTACGGAACTGATTCAGCACAAGGAGAAAGTTTTGACTCCCTATGATTTCACCCTGACAAATCAGCACTTCTGGCTCACTGGCTACCCCCAACCACCACGTTGTCCTTAAAGAGGCTGCTCCCCAACTGCTCAAAGAGACTAATTTGAGTAATAATAAAACTCCATAAAACTCCAATCTCCCATACAGCTGGCTCTGTGTGAATTACTCTTTCTCTATTGCTATTCCCCTGTCTTGAGAAATCAGCTCTGTCTAAGCAGCGGGCAATGTGAGCCCCTTGGGCAGTTACAATAGCATAGATGTATATATGAAGGAAGTTTATTAAGGATTATTGACTCACACAATCACAAGGTAAAGTCCCGTAATAGACTGTCTGCAAGCTGAGGAGCAAAGAAGCCAGTCCAAGGCCCCAAATCTCAAAAGTAGGGAAGTCGAAAGTGCACCCTCCGTCTGTGGCTGAAAGCCAGAGAGCCCCTGGTAAATCACTAGTGTAAGTCCAAGAAGCCAAAAGCTGAAGAACTTGGAGTCTGATGTTTGAGAGCAGAAACTATTCTGCATGGGAGAAAGATGAAGGACAGAAGAGTCAGCGAGTCTGCTCACTCCAATTTCTTATGCCTGCTTTATTCTAGGCTTGCTGGTAGCTGATCAGATGGTGCCCACCCAGATTGAGCGTGGGTCTGCCTCTCCCAGCCCACTGACTCAAATGTTAATCTCCTTTGGCAACACTGTCACAGACACACCCAGGAGCAATACTTTGTACCTTTCAATCCAATTAAGTTGATACTCAATATAAACCATCACAATCATGAAATCCTGGCTACATCTTAGGTATGTAACACCTAACAGTGTTAGTGATACTTAACATATTTTTATGGGACATGGGAGAAAAGTGGAATGTCATTATGTCAAGTGCAAGTCCAGATGAGCTGTTTATGAAGAATCTATGGAAATAGCTTATGAAGATTATGGGTGTGTAAAGATGTTACAGAAAGAAAATAGCAATTATGTTATGTAAAGCAATTCTGTGCTATAATTTAAAGTTCCTTGCAATTTGGTATTTCCCAGAGAAGTTTTCAGTTAGGACATACAAAAACTCATCTGAGAGAATGATTTTAAAATCTTTCATATTCCAAAATAAAAAATAGAAGCTAGATTTCTTCAATTTTGCTAATTTTTCTAAGACTAGATTATTATCTTCAAAGATATTACTCCTAAAATGTCTAAACATTAACACCTGCTCTACACAGTAGATTATTCCATTTCCCCTTTATTTCAACGTTAGAGAACTAAAGGATATGTCATAGAAACAAGGAGCTTTCTTATGGATATACAAGAACAGAGTAAGTTTAAAATAACTTCATGGAAAATTGAAAGATCATTTGACAAAATGAACTAAGAGATGTAAAGAATGATTGACAACGACACTGATGCTCAGTTGAGAATAAAAAGCACAATTTTCCTATAATGATGCAAATGTACATGTTAGTATGTTATCTCCCAGTAATCAGCAATCCTTATTCATGTTATAATATCCAAACTTATACATGTTAAATAATATTCCAAAGTGTTTTTATAATTTGTCAAAGAAACCAGGTGGATCATCGAAGAAGTTGAATTTACAATTTTGCTACTCAGAAAAAAAGAAATATCAGATATATACTATCACCCCTCCTTTGCAGAGGTTTTTGTTTTGTTTTGTTTTTTTACAAAAACTTGCTTTTAAAAGGTTAAAAATATGACGGTGTCTGTGAAAGTAGTTGTAGACTCAACTTTAAATGTAAAGAAACACTTGGAATTTTATATGAAACATTGCACTCCTGAAACTTGCAACAGTATACAACCAAGTTGGAAAGAGAAGGAAACCACCAGGTGATTCCCAAGTGGTGACTGGTAAAGCAATGCTTCCAAAAATTATATTCAGCCATGTAAGGCCATGTAACACTGTGGTTAAGAGCACGCAGACTCTAGCCAGATTGCCTCTTGAGGAAATGCAGTAACACCTTTACTTGGTCAGGTCACTTAGGCATGTTTTATACTGCAATATTCTCATCTGTGAAATAGAAATTACGACAATACCCACTCAATGTGTTTTATGAACTTTAAATGAATTAATTTTATCAAGCATTTAGCAAATATTACACAAGTGCTGTCCAAAAAGTTTATTAAATCTTTTGTCTCCTAGAAGATGATAATATATGCGTATATATATATGTATATATATATATATATATACACCTATATTTAAACACTAGCAATAATAACACTAGTTTCATTGCTATTGAAAAGAACTGTGATGTTTTACCATTAAATGCATACACACACACACACACACACACGCATAAACACCATAATGTAGCCACCAGTTCAGAAGCAGTATTTCTGTAGGTATTTGGGTCATTTCTCATTCTTGCCAGAGTAGTTGCCATCATGATCTTAGACAAATATTTTTCCCTGTTTGACTCAGTTTGCTCATCTATAAAATGGGGATAATAATAAGCTCTACCTCAACGGGTTTTTGTAAAGATTAATTATTTCATATAAAGCTCTTATAAATATGTAACACTGTAAGTTATTGCAGTTGTTATCAAAACAGTGAATTTAAAGGCACAAATGTATCAGAGGGTAAATTAGTCTGTTTGTGTTGCTTGCTATAAAGGGATACCTGAGACTGGGAAATTTATAAAGATAAGAAGTTTATTTCACCCATTTTCTGCAGGCTGTACAAGCATGGCAACAGCATCTAATTGGTTTTACTCATAGCGGAAGGTGAATGGGAAGCAGGTATGTCACAGGGCGAGAGAGGGAGCAAAGAGGGGAGGTGCCAGGCCCTTTAAACAACTTGCTTTCATGTGAACTAGTTATCTGGGGAAAACACCAAGCCATTCATCAGGGATCTGCCTCCAGGGCCCAAATACCTCCCCAGAGGCCCTACCTTCAACACTGGGGAGCACATTTCAACATGGGATTTCTTGGGGACAAATATCCAAACTGTAGCAGAGGGAAAGGGTTATTTCCTGTTGTTTCCTCTATTTGTTATTTACTACCAATGCCAATAAAATTATTGTTATGAACTTGCCTATTACCCGGAGGTACATTTGGAAATGGTGTTTATAAGATACATTTTTGGCACTTACCTCAGTAAAATCTACATTTACGAAGATTTAATGGCAGGTGATATGAATTAGCAAACTTTGTTGTGGACATTCCTTTTACATTTTCAGCATCTTCCAAATTTTGAGTGAAATTTGGTAAATGAATCATGTCAGCAACTGGTGGCTGGACAGTCTTCTTTACAGCTGAGGTACAACATACAACACAGTCCTTTCCAAACAGTACCGATGGGAAATTTGCAACAGGAGTTTCTGGGAATTTTTGTTAGAAAGAAGCAACATTCGGCCGGGCGCAGTGGCTCAAGCCTGTAATCCCAGCACTTTGGGAGGCCTAGGTGGGTAGATCGCGAGGTCAAGAGATTGAGACCATCCTGGTCAACATGGTGAAACCCCGTCTCTACTAAAAATACAAAAATTGGGTGGGCATGGTGGCACGCACCTGTAGTCCCAGCTACTCGGGAGGCTGAGGCAGGAGAATTGCCTGAACCCAGGAAGTGGAGGTTGCGGTGAGCCGAGATCGCGCCTTTGCACTCCAGCCTGGGTAACAAGAGGGAAACTCCGTCTCAAAAAAAAAAAAAAAAAAAAAAAAAAAAAAAAAAAAAAAAAAAAAAAAAAAAAAAAAAAAAAAAAAAAAAAAAAAAAAAAAAAAAAAAAAAAGAGAGAGAAAGAAGCAACATTCAAAGAGAGATCTCTCCCCTTTTCTTTTTTCCCTAGGAATTATCTGGGCATTATCATGGGAGATCAGATTGCTGAAAGTAGCAGAGGTCAGTGTTAGGTCTCGGAGAGAAAGCCAGGAGGACCTCAGGGAAATGGACACGCAAAATTATTATCATGGTTCTGTTGAATTATCTAATCCTGAACATTTTCTTCACATTGTTTGTTCTGTAGTTAAAATTATTCTTTAAAAAAATTTCATTTTGACAGTTGCTTCTATTCATGTATTCTGTTACTTGTTTTGAAAATATTGTCACTTGCAAATGCACTGTTCATGTATTCTGGCTTAGTCTGAGTTTTTAATTTTGATGAAAAGATCCTCTCACAGGAAAAAAAAAAGAAAAGAAAAAGGATGTTCCTTTTTCATAGGCAATTGGAAGAAACAGGAGGCACACAATGACACAATTAACTGTACTTATTTCTTTAGGAAGAAGAAGAAAGAAGTGGGAAGAAAGAATAGGGGGTCTAAGAAGGCAAAAGGGGAGTGGAGGGGAGACAGAGACTGATACCACACAGATAAGTGCCTAACGAGATGATAAGCGCTTACTTTAATTTTAGTGAATCTTGAGTGCATTCACTTACCCAGAAATCAGCATTTGGGCTCAGTGAATATTAGTCACCTGCTGTGAAATAAAGGAGATAATTTAACTTTTCATCTTTGAATGATTTCAAGGTATAATTTCAGGTAAAGGACACAAAGACCCAAAGCCGTTTTTAAAGTAAGTCAATTCATAAATTTCTTTTGAAGGTTAGTTATAACCATAAAGTAAAACCTCATTAATTTAAATAATTGAAGGAGAAGCTATTTGTTGTGTCAGTCTGAAAATTAGGTTGGCAAAATGTAGCCTGTTGTAATTCCTCCTGGATCTACTCTAATAAATAAATATGAATAATGCAATTATCACATTGTTTGTATGTAAATGAATCCTGCAAAAACTTGTACAAGTGCTTCAACAAGTTCAATATTCTGGGGTTTTTGTTTTGTTTTGTTTCCCCTGGCACTGCTGAGACATACCTTTTAAAATCTGAACAAGTTACGTAAAATCTCTCGGGCTTAGTTTACTCATTGTCAAAATAGAGGCTAGCCACGGCAGCTCACACCTGTAATCCCAGCACTTTAAGAAACTGAGGTGGGCGGATCACATGAGACCAGGGGTCAGAGACCAGCCTGGCCAATGTGGTGAAACCTTGTCTTTACTAAAAGCACAAAAATTAGCCTCACGTGGTGGTGTGCACCTGTAATCCCAGCTACTAGGGAAGCTGAGGCAGGAGATTCACTTGACCTCGGGAGGCAGAGGTTCCAGTGACCTGAGATCCCACCACTGCACTCCAATTTGTGAGACTCTAGCAAGACTCTGTCACTAAACTAAACTAAAGCTAAATTAAAGCTAAAATAAAATATAAAATAAAATAAAATAAAATAGTGAAAATAAAATGGAATGACATCTAATGGTTTCCAAACTCCATTGCACATCTACCCAGTTTGGTCTATGATTTATTATATTGTTGAAAACTTTAAATTACTTGGAAATAAATATCTGAGTTCCTTGTTTCTTGCCACACTCCTCTATTTCTCCTTGTCTAAGGAAAACAAATAACAAATACCTGGGTTATCTAGCTGTCTAGCATGATGTACTCTGCTCACGGCATACACATACAGCACCTGAACTCTCTGCTCAGCTGAGCCTCCCAGTCAAGAAAGGCAGATTTAGATTCATGTTATTCTTGTATTTCATATGTGAGTGTAAATACACATTTCAAAAACTATTACCATACCCATATTGTGTTTATGAATTACTTTTCACCCAGTGCTTAACATGATGCCTGGCAATTCTTGAATGAATGAATGAATCAATCAACGAATATGAGGTGAAATGATAATAGTGACAGTATAAATTACAAAATAAGACAATGAGATTGAAAGATGAGGCGGAGGTTTCAATTTCCCATCTTCACATTTTTAAAAGAGAAAATGAGAAGCAGAGCTAAAATTTTAAGTGATACTACCAAGGTTAAACTCAAAAGAAACTCCAAAATTGGGATTAAAACACTGGTTCCCCAATTTCAGCACTACAATAAAAATCTCTCAATAAATTAGGTAGTGATGGAACATATCTCAAATCATAAGAGTTATTTATGACAAACCCACAGCCAATATTATACTGAATGAGCAAAAGCTGGAAGCATTCCCTTAGAAAACCAACACAAGCCAAGGATGCCCTCTCTCACCACTCCTATTCAACATAGTATTGGAAATTCTGGCCATGGCAATCAGGCAAGAGAAGGAAATAAAGACATTCAACGAGGAAGAGAGGGAGTCGAATTGTTTCTGTTTGTAGATAACATGATCATATATTTAGAAAACCCCATCGTCTCAGCCCAAAATCACCTTAAGCTGATAAGCAACTTCAGCAAATTCTCCGGATACAAAATCAATTTGCAAAAAGCACAAGCATTCCTATACACCAATGACAGAGAGCCAACTCATGAGTGAACTCCCATTCACAATTGCTTAAAGAGAATAAAATACTTAGGAATACCATTTACAAGGGATGTGAAGGATCTTTTCAAGAAGAACTACAAACCACTGCTCAAGGAAATAAGAGAGGACACAAGCAAATGGTAAAACATTCCATGCTCAATGATAAGAAGAATCAATATTGTGGAAATGGCCATATTGCCCAAAGTAATTTATAGATTCAATGCTATCCCCATCAAGCTACAACTGATTTTCTTCATAGAATTAGAAAAAACTACTATTTTCATATGGAACCCAAAAAGAGCCTGTATAGCCAAGACAATTCTAAGCAAAAAGAACAAAACTGGAGGCATTACACTTTCAGACTTCAAACTATACTACAAGGCTACAGTAACCAAAACAGCATGTACTGCTGCCAAAACAGATATATAGACCAATGGAACAGAACAGAGGCCTCAGAAATAACACCACACATCTACAACCATTTGATCTTTGACCAACGTGACAAAAACAAGCAATGGGGAAGGATTCCCTATTTAATAAATGGTGTTGGGGAAACTGGCTATCCATAGTCAGAAAACTGAAACTGGATCCCTTCCTTACCCCTTATACAAAAACTAAGTCAAGATGCATTAAAGACTTAAATGTAAGACCTAAAACCATAAAAACGCTAGAATAAAAACTACGCAATACCATTCAGGACATAGGCAATGGGCAAAGACTTCATGACTAAAACACCAAAAGCAATGGCAACAAAAGCCAAAATTAACAAATGAGATCTAATTAAACTAAAGAGCATCTGCACAGCAAAAGAAACTATAATCAGAGTGAACAGGCAACCCACAAAATGGGAGAAAAGTTTTGCAATCTATATGACAAAGGGCTAATATCTAGAATCTACAAAGAACTTAAACAAATTTACAGGAAAAAAAAAACAACTTCATCAAAAAGTGGACAAAGGATATGGCTAGACACTTCTCAAAAGAAGACATTTATGCAGCAAATAAACATGAAAAAAAGCTCATCATCACTGGTCATTAGAGAAATGCAAATCAAAACCACAATTTGATAGCATCTTACACCAGTTAGAATGGTGATCATTAAAAAGTCAGGAAACAACAGATGCTGGAGAGGATGTGGAGAAATAGGAACACTTTTAACTGTTGGTGGAAGTGTAAATTAGTTCAACCATTGTGGAAGACAGCATGGCAATTCCTCAAGGATCTAGAACCAGGGCTACCATTTGACCCAGCAATCCCAATACTGGGTATATACTCAAAGGATTATAAATCATTCTGCTATAAAGGCACATGCACACGTATGTTTATTGCAGCACTGTTCACAATAGCAAAGACTTGGAACCAACCCAACTGCTCATCAATGATAGACTGGATAAAGAAAATGTGGCACATATACGCCATGGAATACTGTGCAACTATAAAGAAGGATTAGTTAGTGTCATTTGCAGGGACATGGATGGAGCTGGAAATCACCATTCTCAGCAATCTAACACATGAACAGAAAACCAACCACCACATGTTGTCACTCATAAATGGGAGTTGAACAATGCTAACACATGGACACAGGGAGGGGAACATCACACACTGGGGCCTGCTGGGGATAGGGGCCTAGTGGAGGGAGAGCATTAGGAGAAATACCTAATGTAGATCTCAGGTTGATAGGTGCAGCAAAGCCCCACGGTACATGCATACCTATGTAACAAACCTGCACGTTCTGCACATGTTTTCCTGAACTTAAAGTATAATAAATAATTTTTTAAATAAATATTAAAAAAATAAACTACCAAGTTAGGATTAAAACACTGGTCTCTCAATTTCAGCACTAATTCATATGTCTAATTTTATTGTAATATATCAGACATGTAGAAAAGCACATACAGGTAATGCATTTTCAGTAAAAGGAATAATTAAGACAAAAATTCCTTTGGAATTGTTAAACAAATCAAGAAATGGAATATTGACAGAAACCCAGAAGCCACTCAAATGGTATCTCTCCTTGACAATTGTCTAATTGTCTACAAGAAGTAATCATTATTCTAACATTTTTGGCTATCACTTTCATGTTTTTATTATAGTTTACCAAGTTTCAATGTATCCTTAAAAGAACATTGAGTTATTTCTAGAATTTAATGACATGTGAATAGATATAAAACACATTATATATTATTTTGTGTCTGGCTTCTTTCACTTAATATTATGTTAGCTAGTTTCGTATCAGTTGCTTGCAGCTTTCATCACACTTTTGCTTGCTATGTAGTGCTCTGTATATTAGTGCACCACAAATGTTTTTTTATTTCAACTCTTGATAGACACATGGCAATTTTCTGGATTGGGGAAATTATAGACAATACCGTTATATCTTTCACATGCCTTTTAGAGCACATATGCATGCATTTTTAGGACATGTACATAGAAATGGAATTGCTGGCACATGAGTTATTTCTATAACCAATCTTACTGGATGAACAGAAAGCATCCAACTGTTTTCTAAAGTGGCTATACCAATTTAAACCCCTAACAGTAGTGTTTTCATTGCTCCACATTATCACCAAAAATAGTTTCATTAGACATTTTAATGTTTTTGTTTTTGTTTTGAGACAGAGTCTTGCTCTGTGCCCAGGCTGCAGTGCAGTGGCACAATCTCAGCTCACTGCAACCTCCACCTCCCGCGTTCAAGTGATTCTCCTGCCTCAGCCTCTTGAGTAGCTGGGATTTTTACAGGTACCTGCCACCATACTTGGCTAATTTTTGTTTATTTTATTTATTTTATTTTATTTTATTTTATTTTATTTTATTTTATTTTATTTTATTTTATTTTATTTCTTTGAGACAGTGTCTGTCTCTGTTGCCCAGACTAGAGTGCAGTGGCTCACTGCAACCTCCGCCTCCCTGATTGGAGATTTTCCTGCCTCAGCCTCCCAAGTAGCTTGGATTACAGGCATGTACCACTAGGCCCAGTTAAGTTTTTTTTTGTACTTTTAGTACAGACAGGATTTCACTATGTTGTCCAGGCTAGCCTTGAACTCCTGACCTCAAATGATTCACCAACCTGAGCCTCCCAAAATGCTGGTGTTACAGTTGTGTGTTCACTGTGGCTGGCCCATTTTAATGTTTTCTTCCGATGTGTGTTTTCATCCCTTTATTTCTTTCTCCTTTCTCATGTCCTATCTTGTGAAATATTTCACTGTGTCTTTTGGAATTCACAGTCCCCTATCTGCAAAATGATCCACATCCTCAATCTTCTCTCCAACTATTTCATTTCATACCTGGCTTTTCCCAAAGAAAAGATGTCTACATATCCCTGTTGTCGTTGCTTTTTATGTCATAGCATTTTTGGCTCTGAGGCTGAATACAGGCATTCTGTGTGCTCCTAATTAATCGTTTCAGATCATTTTTCTTCTGCTCATCCTTAGAAACTCTATTTTTGATTCTCTTATCATCAGATTATACAACACACTGCTATCATCTATTATTCCACCTATGAATAACTGATAATTCATTGGAATTTCTAGATGAGTAAAACCAATCAAAGTACTATGACTAATTCCAGTATTAGTTCTCATCTATTTCAGTTTATGTGTAGATGATATTTACCATAACTACAATTAAGTCCCTTAAGTTCCTCCATTCAACACCAGAGTTATATCTGAGGTGTCGTCATTACTGGTAACTGCAATGCTTTTACGGAATCACCATTTCATGAATAATACTCCATAATACCACCTCTGTCTTTCTAGGTTAATTCCAGTGTCCCGTAATTCAACTAGAACTTCCAAGCTGTTGTCCATTCCACATTCCCATGGTCCTGCACTACTGGAGGTGCTTTCCATCCTTCTCATCCTACTTCCATTCTATATGCAATCATTATTACTACTCCCTCACAACTATCGTTGAATTCCAGAAACCTAGCTTGTGCTTTCATTTGTTGACAGAATAACAATCATGGGTTAATTCAATCTCTTATTTCATCTTGAAACTATGCACTGCTGATTGTGACTAAAGAAAATGCACATAAATATTTAAACATATGACAAAAAAAAAAGTGGGTTCTTGGGCTGCCAGAAAACCAAGCCATTCTATTTGTTCTCCTGTTGTTCTAGATCTTATCCCACGCTGCCTCTTCTTTCCTAAAACTTCCAACATTCTCTACGTCCTTTACTCTCATCTAATGACTAGTGTTCTTTCTTCCTTTGGGAAGTTGAGGCAATTACAAGAGAGTATTGACAGACTCTCACCCCTGCACTTATTCATATACCATCATCCATATTAGCATAAAGTAACTTTAAGACCTTCTTGAGAAATGAAGTCTTCACTTACCTGTGTAATGCCAATGACTCAGTCTGTGTCGTAAATTTTGTCTTCCGTACACAGATATTGCTGTAACGTTTCTCTACATGCTTTTTTATGTTACTAAAATTTCCCTCTCTAATAGATTAGTCATCATAGAAAAATATTTAAACACTTTTTTTCCTATCTTAAAGTTTTTGACCCTCATTTCTAATAAACTTCCTCCTCTTAGTAGAAAAACTCCATGTGAAATAGTTGCCTATAATCACTGTCTTCAAATATGTCTCTCACATTAGGTCTTACATGGAGCATTTACTCTGGCCATTTTACCAAAATTGCTTTTCCCAAAGTCACTAAAGTACTTTGTTTGTTATGCTAAATTCCAATAACTATGTGTGACATTTGACACAGTCAACATTCTGTCCTCCTTGATATTCTGTCTTTACTTGGCTTCTAGCTTAGCCTACACTTTAATTTTCCTCCTATCTTATTGATTATTCTATATCAGTCCTCTTTGCCTATTATCTCTCTTCTGTATGACATTTACTATGGTAGTCCCTTAGGGATATCAGTTCTTGGTTCTCTTCTCTGACTAAACTCAACCTTGTATTAATCTTATCGTATGTAATGATGCTACAAAGAATACACAGGTTCATATTATTAGCTAGACTCATATGAAACAGAAATACTACCCATTATCAAAGTGACTAATAAATACTGAGGCACAATTGAAGTAGGAAGACATCTAGGACTATCAACACAGTTCCAGTGGTTCTTTTATTCTACACTGGACCTGCTCTGAACTAATCAAAAAATTAACACGAGTGGTCTCTAATTGATGTGTGAGGTTGAGATTGTTTACAGAGAAGGAGGCATTGTGGTCAATAAATTAAATCATTTATATTCAGATTATTAAAAAATTTATATGATTTATCCCATGGGCCACCCACATAAATTCATAGATTACAGCTTTACTGAAAGCAATTATAAATCAAGTATATCCTTTTAAAACCTATCACAGATAGAGCCTTCAACTAGCAAAGTTATTTGTTTATTTTTCAGGAAAATTCTCATTATTGTATTTATAAGAACATTTACCAAGTAATTTGCCTCTTTTATTTTCCTTGGTAAGAAGAACCTGAATGAAGGGAAGACCAGCTGTTTAGCTGCATACTTTCTAGCACTGTCTCATAATTTTATATTAATGACTTCCAATTTATTTATCCAGCCAAATCTCTCTCATGAATTGCATAATATTTTACCAAAGACCATTCTCAATATCTTTATTAAGATGTTAAATTGTCATCTCATGCTTAACATGATAAACACTGAATTCTTAATACTCTTCCTGCTAAAATCTATCTCATAATGATTGATAGCTATTCTCATCTTCAAGTTCAAAAATCATTAATTTAGGCCTCTTGGGTCTAATTCATCCCACCACAACCACATACTTTGGAAATTGAAGTTTGTTGCAACACTATCACACTCTGGTTTATGTATTGTCTGTGACTGTTTTCAGGATACAATGGCATATTCAAACAGTTTCAATGAAGATCACAGGCCTAGAACATTTAAAATGTTTACTTTCTGGCCTTTTAAAGAAAAAGTGTGCTGATCACTGATATAAAATAGTCTATAATTGTTCTGTCTTCTGATTTTATCATGAGGTTTTCTAAATAAATTCTTTTCTACTTTCAAAACTGAGCTCCTAAACTCTCTTTTAACTTATTTGGAATAGTGTTTTAAATTATAATGTTTTTATATTTCTATTATGGTTTTCACTGAATCAACATAGTATTTCTAAATTGTTTTCTTAATTTTAAGAATATAAATATTTTCAACTTGGTTGCAATATATACAGCAAAAACATTGGGTATGCTATTAGTCCTTTAACGTTGTTGAGACCTGCTTTATAGGCGAATCTATGTTTGTTTTCTCTCTATGCTGCAGTGTAGATAATTGTATCTGCTCTATCTTCTAGTTCACCAATTTTCCATTCAGCTCTGCCTAAATTTCAGTGAAATACATTCATTCAGTTGTTATTTTTGGTTATTGTGTTTTGGTGTGTATTGGTTCATATTTTAAATATTTTTATACCTTTTAAAGTTGTGTTTATTGTTTTCAAGTCTAGTAAAAGCATGAAAACTTGACTTTTATTTCTCACTTCATAGTAATCCTAATTTGTATTTGTAGGCTGTGGTCAATATTTCCAAATAGTCCTTGGGGAAATATTTCAATTTGTGGATTCTGCTTATTCTTAATTACAGTGCTTTTGTATGTCTGGTTGTTTTTATTCCACATTAGATCTTGATTCAAAAAAAAATACTTCAAATTATCCTTGCTTATTTCACTTTTGTGTGATTATATCTTCTTTCAAAGATAATATGTTTTACTCATATTTAAGAAAATCTTTGATCATGTTAATGCAAGTTTGGGATATATTTTTTTCTTTTTTTAGCTGAAGCCTTAAAAACCATGTGAAGACAGGCTATAATGCATGGCAGTTTGCTTTAATCCAGTTAAACCCTAACTGATGAAAAAGATATTTAGGCACTAAGTTAACATACTGAATGGGTCATCAGAATCACAAAATTTTTCAGATCTCATTTTTTTCTAGTTCCATTGACAGACTCTCACCACTACACCTATTCATATACCATCAGATTCATTTGTAGTTCTTTCTTCCTTGATTATAAATACTTTCAGAATCCTTGGTTATTGGTATGACCGGTTTGTTTGTTGCTTGCTTCTTTCATCAAATTATGGCCCAGAAATTCTTCATTATGTGGTTAGATCTTTGGTATTTTTAAGAAGATTAAAGTATATATTTGAAGGAGTTTGGTTGTTATCAAGAAGAATGTTTGTTATACCTTGTTTTGTCCAACATTACAGGCAGCAAGGATTCCCAATACTCTTCTGAGTACATAATTATTTCAAGGAAATTAAATTCACAGATACCAGGGGCTCAAATGCAGGCTGCATTAGTAACTGTGCAAATCATAGTCAATTTTAGTGACTTCTCTTAATCTCATTTCCTACCTATTTAATATTGGAATAGTAAGAGAGATTTGCAGAGTTTATGGGAGAAATATAAATGTATATATAGTAACTAACATATGCATATGTCACGTAAAAGAGCTACCAAATAGATGGCTCATTATTCTGGCCAGTATTGTTACTATTACTGTAAATTTAAATTATAATTCAAACTGAATAAATCATTTATCATTATCATGTGCTACATAAATACTTGTAGAGAAAACTCACCTATGATTTTAAAAAGTAGAGAAAATATGAAAGTAAGAAAAAGAGAGAGCACAAGCACTTTTGGGTATATAACTACTCTGTAGAAATCTTAAACTGATCCTCTCATTACACTTAGACATTGTTTGGTAATCTTCTACTTTGGTTTCTGATATTATAAATCTAAAATGGTGATACAGAGTAGATTAAAGAGTTAGAATATAAGACTTATGAGAAAAAATTAAAAATGGAAAAATTCTTAAAAGACTTGTTAATAGAAAACACTTGTCCTACATATGAAGAGACATGATTTAGAGATTCACTCTTCAAGTTCTTGGAAAGCAAAATAAGAAAAGAGCTAAAATTAAGTAAGAGAGATTTGTTTGACAGTGAAGACATGTTTTTAGAATGTAAGTGGTTTTTAAAAAATGACAAAGCAATTTAAAGAAAGATGTACCTGCTCTTTCTCTGTAGAGTCTGAAAATATGATGAATAGTAATATATTAATATCTGTTAGAATCCTTTTTAAAAGGTAGAAGAAACACTAGATAATCTCACCAGGGTTACTTCATTCCTTTAATTCTGTTTTTGTAGGACACAAAATTATAACTATATTCTCGGAACAAAATTGTCAATTACAAATACATTCTAGTAATTTCAAAACAAATAGGCAAACAAAAAAAATGTTACCATATAAAGTAATTTAAACTGTATTTGTATATCTTGTAGTGGATATGATTTGAGCTTTGGGATCTTAAAGAATTTGTTTTGTATGGCCGGGTGCGGTGGCTCACGCCTGTAATCCCAGCACTTTGGGAGGCCGAGGCGGGTGGATCACAAGGTCAAGAGATCGAGACCATCCTGGTCAACATGGTGAAACCCCGTCTCTACTAAAAATACAAAAAATTAGCTGGGCATGGTGGCGCATGCTTGTAATCCCAGCTACTCAGGAGGCTGAGGCAGGAGAATTGCCTGAATCCAGGAGGTGGAGGTTGCCGTGAGCCGAGATCGCGCCATTACACTCCAGCCTGGGTATCAAGAGCGAAACTCCGTCTCAAAAAAAAAAAAAAAAAAAAAAAAAAAAAAAGAATTTGTTTTGTTTCAGGACAAGCTAAGCAATAATTATTTGGAAATAATATTTAAATAACTTATCAAAAATTAACTTTCTCATTGATAAAATCGGGATAATAATTCACATAATCTTAGAATTTAATAAATAAAATAACACATATAAATCAAACTTTCACGATCCCTAATAAGCATAGTTTCTTAAAAATTACTCCATGAAGAAACAAATACAACAAATCAAAGCAGGCCATAAATTAACTAAGAATGGACAACCTCATGATAAAATTAAATAAGAACTCCACTCTTTACTACAAAAAGTAATCAAATGGTGAAGTTACAGAATTAAAAAGTGAATTTACCTTTTTTTGTTATCATTGTATGTGACTTTGAGCTTTTCTTTTTTTTTTTTTTTTTGAGGCAGAGTCTTGCTCTGTCTCCGGGCACCAGGCTGGAGTGCAGTGGTGGGATATTGGCTCACTGCAACCTCCACCTCCCAGGTTCAAGCAATTCTCCTGCTTCAGCCTCCTGAGTAGCTGGGATTACAGGCACACACCACCACGCCCAGCTAATTTTTGTATTTTTAGTAGTGACGGGGTTTCACCATGTTGGCCGGGGTGGTCTTGATGTCTTGACCTTGTGTAAAATTAGATGCATTTTTATAACTGTCTCAAATCTTTCTCCTCTTGCTGTTCCTACTGCTCCTCCTTCTTCTCTTACCCTCTCCTTTCTCTTTCATCCTCCCCCCTTCTCTCTTTTTGTTCCTCTCTCATTTTATTTTATTTTTCTTTATGTACAGTCATGTATTGTTTAAAGACAGGGATAAGCTCTGAAAAATGGGTCTTTAAGCAATTTTGCCATTGTGCAAACATCACAGAATGTACTTACACAAACCTAGATGGTGCAGCTACTCTACATCTAAGCTATGAGGCATAGCCTATTGCTCTGCAGCTACAGCCCTGTATAGCATGTTACCATATTAAATGCTATATGCTATTATAACACAATGTTCACTATTTGTGTATCTAAATGTACCAAAGGAGCTTAGTTTCTGAGAGCTGCCTTTGCTTGTTGAGAATCCTCAATTCTGAGCCCCTCCACCCACCTCTTTAATGAAAGTCTTTGGTCTCCCTTTCCAAATTTCTCATTCTGGAATATTGAATAATGCAGTGGAATCAAAAGAATATTTCAGATGGGCCCCTGGTCTTTCTTCTCCCAACCAAACTTAATATTATGCCATTCCTTTTTATCCTTTCAATTTGTGCAATGACAAAAAAAAAAAAAAAATCAAACTTCTGTTTCAGTAACTCACAAAAAGGTAGACCCAGCTCCAGGTATCTTGTTTTCATTCTATAAGACTGTTTCTTTGTTCATTCTGTCATTGATGGGTGTTTGGGTTGATTTCATGTCTTTGCTATTGTGAATAGTGCTGCAATGAACATATGCATGCATGTCTTTTTATAGTAGAATGATTTATATTCCTTTTGGTATATTCACAGCAATAGGATTGCTGTGTCAAATGGTATTTCTAGTTCTAGCTCTTTGAGGGATCACCACACTGTCTCCACAATGATTGGACTAATTTACATTCCCACCAATTGATGGGCTGGACGAAGAAAGTATGGTACATGTGTGCGTCATGGGATGCTATGCAGCCATAACGAGGCATAAGATTATGTCCTTTGCAGGGATGTGGATGGAACTAGAGGCCATTATCCTCAGCAGATAAACAAAGGAACAGAAAACCAAGCACCACATGTTCTCACTTAAAAATAGGAGAACACATGGACACAGAAAGGGAAATATCACACACTGGGGCCTGTGGGATGGGGGAGGGAGAGCATTGGAAAAAATGTTTAATGCAGGCGTGGCTTAATACCTAGGGGATGGGATGATCTGTGCAGCAAACCACCGTGTCATGTGTTTACCTATGTAACAAACCTGCACATCCTGCACATGTGCCCTGGAACTTAAAATAAAAATTTTAAAAGACACACGCACACAAAGGAAAGGTATAGTAAAAGCATGATATAAACGATGAAAAAATGATACACCTAACATGAATGGAGCTTATGGGTCTGAAAGTTGCTCTGGGTGAGTCAGTGAGTAAGTGGTGAATATGAAGAGCTAGGACATTACTGTGCAATACTGTGGACATCATCCATGATATACTCTTATGCTATACTAAACTTGTAAAAGTATTTTAAATTATTTAATAATAAACTGATCTTAGCTTACTGTAACATTTACTTTATAAACTTGTTGTTGTTGAGACCAAGTCTTACTCTATCATCCAGGCTGGAGTGCGATGGCACGATCTCAGCTCACTCCAACCTCCACCTCCTGGGTTCAAGGGATTCTCCTATCTCAGCCTTCCAAGTATCTGGGATTACAGGCAAGCACCACCACGCCTGGCTAATTTTTTGTATTATTAGATACAGGGTTTCACCATGTTGGCCAGGCTGGTTTTGAACTCTTGACCTCAAGTGATTCACCTGCTTAGGTCTTCCAATGTGCTGGGATTACAGGCATGAGCCACTGCGCTGGGCCAAACTTTTTAACCTTCTTAGCTTTTTGACTTTTTTTTGTAGTGACACTTAAGTAAAACACATGTTATTCAGCTACACAAAAATATATTCTTATGTGTATCTTTTCTATAAGCTTTTACTATTTGTATTTTTTTTTTTTTTTTTTTTTTTTTTTTTTTTTTTTTTTTTTAACTTTTTGTTAACAACTAAGATACAAACACCCATATTAGCCTAGGCCAATACAGGGTCAAGATCATCAGTGTCACTGTCTTCCATCTCCATGTCTTGTTCCACTGGAAAACCTTTAAGGGCAATAAGAGGTATGGAGCTGTCATCTTTTGTGATAACAATGTCTTCTTTTGGAATACCTCCGGAGGGACCTGACTCA
The DNA here is from genome assembly GCF_001604975.1 of Cebus imitator. Taxonomy (NCBI): domain Eukaryota; kingdom Metazoa; phylum Chordata; class Mammalia; order Primates; family Cebidae; genus Cebus; species Cebus imitator. Next base: position 4,245,846 of record NW_016107355.1, on the reverse strand, counting down.
GCCTATTTTTAGCTATTTTTTTTTGGATAAGTGGAAAACGTGCACTCTAAAAAATTATTAAACATAAGATAAAAACACAAACCAGTAATATTGTCATGTATTATTGTGATCAAGTATTGTGTACTGTACGTAACTGTATGAGCTATACATTTATTGGAAGTACAATAGGTTTACTTCACCAGTGACATGTGTCTAATGCCTTGCACTATGATATTATGATGACAATGGTATCAATAGGTGGGAGTAAGTTTTTTTACTGCATTGTAATCTTATGGGACCACTGTCATATACGCTGTCCCTCTTTAACAGAAATGTCAGGTGGTGCATGATTGTAATTTTAAATATTAAAGTATTTAATATACTTAAAGCATTTAAGACCGTTTCTCACATCTAGCAAAAAATAAGTAATTGTTAGTTATCATCTTTGCATCTTATAAAAAGGTATGGCTCTACTTGATTTCAGCTTAACAATGTAAATTACAGTAATTTATAAGGTTGTTATGAGACGGAAACAAATTAACATTTAGAATACTGCTTGGCACATAGCATTGAATGTGTTTAATTTAAAATTAATATGCCACATAATAATCATACAGTAGATTGTTAATTTTCAATAAGCTTAGTCACCTAACAAAATATGTGTGTGTGTGTGTGTGTGTGTATATATATATACGCATATATATATATATATATTTGTGTATATGTATACATACGGCAAGCTCTAGATGTATTGAAGATATTAAGATTTAATAGAATTTGAAAATTATTCTAATAAATATTTGACATATTATATGATATGAGGGCTCTATAAACAAATAAATATAATACAGGAAATTTATGTTTAAAAGGTTAATTAGTAATGTGATTTATTCTTATAAGGTTAAAACTAATAACCACATGCTAAGTAACAAGATTCATTACAATTAACTTAAAATCAAAAGTATAATTGGTTGTTTAAATTTTATATTTATGTATATCTATTGTTGGCAAGGCATTGGTATCAATGACAGTTTAACATTTCTAGAGGAAGAGTTAGCTGTGGTGGTTTATATCCAGAGTGTTGATAGGAATGCCTATGCTTGAAGTTTCCAAAATGTGTGCTGAGGTGCTCAGGTTGCAACAGTGAACTCACCCAATTGCCATGGAGTTATGCATCGTATTTTATATTTTCAAGAAAAACACAACAACACTGAACAGAGTTACTAAACATCAGACATTACATGATACTGCACAATTCAATATTAATGCACATTGAATTCCTTTCAATGGCATTATGGTCTTGGCAAATCTGTGTTTTCAGAAATTGCTATAATAAAAATCAAGGGAAAGCAACCACAGAACAGAATTTTGGCATACTGGTGTCCAAGCTATTTCCAAAATTTGAGAAACTATGAAGTGTGAAAAAGGTAAATATATCAATTTTATAAGACATCATGATTATTTATTAATGGAATAAATATTTTATTATAATCTATATGTATTGTTTTTAAAATGGTTGTACTGTTTGGGTTAACTATTTACTAAAGAAACTGATTAATATTTATTTTACTGAGAGGAACCATTTAAAAAAATCATGCTAGAGTAAGGGCTCTGTTAGCTGAAAACGTTTGGGAACCTCTGGTCTACAGCAAAAGTGCTGCTCCAAAGTATCTCAATCCTGGATGTCAGAATAGTTCTCTATTTCCTTCATATCCAGAGAAAACATTTTGCTACCCACTTAATTTTTCCACCCAGGCCACAGTGTACATATTAAAATTCTCTCATTAAATCTTCTTTCAGCTTTGGAATTTCAGTCTGAGAAGTGTCTTAGATAATATCTCTAACGGAAAACAACCAAAGAACATCATCAACAACAACAAGGAAAAAGTTTCTGGTCTTCACTCTCCTAACATCAATATTTTTCCTTCATTATTTGTTACTCTTTGAGGTTCCTGAATTAAACTAGAAAGATGCCTTGCCACAACACTCTGGAAATACATAAAGGGATTTTATCATTGCAAGTAACAAAAAAGGCTCATGAGAGGTGGACCTGCAGTATCTCAAATCTATAGCAAAGTTACATATTTTGAAGAAATACAATTTTATTTGGTTAAAATAAATCCCTTTAGCTTGAACTAATTTTAGTCTATGTACTTCATATAGGCCTCTATATCATGATATGGGGATCAGAAGACATGAGGCTTGTCCTCTAATTTGAGAGTTTCCTTTAAATCTCTCTGTGTCCAATTCACACCTGTGCTATTCCCCATTGCTAAGTTTTGAAGGATTGAATGTTACAAAAGACCTTGGCTGTATGATCACTAGTCTATGCCCAAACACATACCAGAATTATAGAGATCAAATATAGCAGATGGAGAAAGGGGAAATAATTCTAAAACAATGAGGGACGTATTCAACCCACTTTTCTAAATAAGACAGCAATATGTTTAACTGCACAATGTCAAATACTGAAAATATTTCTTACCCTTGGGAGAGGAATGATGTCAAATATTTTATATTGTATTACAGATTTTGGAAAGCTCCCTGGTTTTTGATTGCAGACATCAAAATGACAAAAGAAGCTCAAAATCAGTCTGGGAGCCCAAGAGGGGCGAATAATGCTCATCAGACTATCTTCTTTCCATCCTGTTCCTCTCCGCAAAGCCCATTTCTGTTAAAGGTAAACATGTCTCCCTTTACGTAAGTAGCAAAGATCTCAAAGCAGTTTTGATTTGTGCAGCTTCTTGAAGATATTCCAAATGTTCTCAACTACAGAGAATCTTTGCTTCACGTGAGTGCATCTGAAAGGTGCACTTAGTTTCTTTTTATTTTTCTCAGCAACAATGAAACTTTCTACCCCAGATTATTAATTCACATTATAAAAACAGAAAAAAATTGAAGATTTCAACTTATAGTTATCTTCTACCCCAGGATTTGACACAATACATATACCTAATCAACATTTTAAGTATCTTAATATCCATTTTTACTCTATTCTTAAGTTCAAGCGGTCTGATTTCCACCCTCTGCTTAGCAAACTCTTTGCAAAAGATAATTTTCTTAAGCATATATGTTTCTAGAGATAGCCCCGAGGATATGGAGGTTAAGTGTGGAAAATGCATGTGTGAAATGAATAGAAAAATATTTGACACACAGCAGGCACGTAATGGAACCTATAGATGCAAGCATTCCTCCTCATTAGAAGTAGCTGTTGGTTCCCCCTGGGGACTTGTGACAGTTTCATTAAGACATAAACTTTTGGAAATTCTGGGGAGGAGGAGGGAAGTAATCTCCTTCTGAGATTGAGGAAAATTTTCCAGAAGTTCATTTCAGATGATCTTGCTCATGTCTCATTTGCTGGATGTGGTTTATATTTATGGTGCTCCTAAATTGCTGTCACAAAATGAGAATAGACTTACAATGGTTAGCTTAGGATAATGATTCGACACTTGAAACTCATTTTCAGCAGGAGATGGACAAATGAAATCATGGTTCTGTTTAGAAAGAGAGAAAGAGAGGGGAAGCGGCAGTGAGGTTGCCACTGTGAATCGTAAACTGCATAATGTACTTAATTTGTACTTACCATGTGTTCCTAGAAAGCTGTAACTAAAAAGAAGTTGTACACTGTATAGGGCATAACCTCTATTTCTCTGTAAATAATGCACCCCAGCTTTAAGCAGGAAACTTTCTAAAGAAGGTTTGTGTATTCTTCTGTCTTGACTTCACATTGTCTCTGAATTTCTCTATCCACAGGGTTCCCTAGACAATGTTACCATTGAGATTCATGCTTTGCATTTTTTTTTTAACCTATGACCCTTTCTTCAAGAAAAACATTTTATCCCTTTGTGTTCATATTTTCTTTAAGTAATTTGAAATAGAAAGTGTTCTTAACTTTCTCAGTGCCTGTGTCCCGGAGTATGGCTGCTTTGCCAATGTCTGTTGTTAAGACTTTCCTTTACTTCATCTTTAAAATTTACCAGAAGTAAACAATTTGTGCTACTTCAGCAATATCAGAGGTATTCATTTCTGTCCTTTATTTTTATTCAGCAGTGACGTATGTCACTTATGTTCCACGTCCCATTTACTTTTCAGCTATGTTTATGAGGGAGCCTTTAAAGTTATTACAATTTTAACTGTTTTCTCAGAGCTTCCCTTTGCTATGGGCCTAAATCTGTGTCCTTCTTTTATTTTTCTTTCCTGCCTTTAGGCAGACATTTGTTGTGCTAAAATTTTTCTCCATATTTTTCATTGAGCATCCCTCACAGTGAAACCTATGAATTCTACAAATTCTAGCTTTGATAGAAACATTCATTTTTCAAACAAATCTTTTCCTCCCAAGTTGTATAATTCCACCCAAGAGGTATCATTTATCCACTTAATATCTCTGCCCTCCATTGAATCCATTTATTGTTGCTCTACCTTCCTTCCCCAAAGAGAGATTCGTCTTCCCTGAGACATACTTCATGCTTCTAAGTCATAGATGTCTCTTAGAATACATATATAGCCTATGGGCCTCCTACCTAAATGTTTGAATTTGCATTTCTTCTAATACCTGTATCAAGTATTCTACATTGAGAATACTAGTCTTTTTCCAGGATATCTGACATGATTTTCAGGAACCTGTAAGTGGTGTTCTCCTAATCAGAAAAGAGAGAGAGAAGGCAGTTGTCAAGGAAAATATTAACACATTTATAAGATAAAAATATATTAAAGAGTTTCTTTAGCAAATAAATACCTCAAAGAGTAATTTCATTTTTCTTTCTGAGAGTTCCCATTTTCCTTCTTTCGAACTGCCTTGTAGTTGTTCTTTTGACAAAAAGCTATCAAATCTCTGAACCTCCAATTTTCCCCAGTTCCATATTGATGAGCAATTAGTTATGAAATGTGTTTTATTTGTCATCATATACATATTTATCCTATTCACTAAGATTTCAACTCTTATACTAAGGAAAACTTTCAATTCTTACTGTGAAAATTATTTTCTGGACCTACTAATCAATTTGTTTTTAACATTATGTTAATGAAATGTTAAAAGAGTGGAAGCATTCGGAAAATTGTGTGAAATCACATACAAACATACACATATATTTTCAAATATTGAAATTGCATCATATTTGCTTCATAAAATTATTTTAAATTAATCATATTACTAAGACAGCTAAAGTCTCAACCTTTTCAGTTTTTTTTTTTACTGCCTATGTGTAAGGATTCTCATGAAAGTGCTGTGTCATTCTCATGCATGTATTTTCTACATATACTACATGTATATATACATTGATGTTTGAACTTCAACTCTTTAAAATTAACAGTTTTCATTTACTGTCTTTATAGTTATTCAAGTTGATATTTGTTAGTCTATTAATCTCTATAATTAATGTCAACCTAATATATATATGCATAAATTTCTCTTTATTCACTTACCTCCTAAAGAAAAATTGTTATTTTCACTTTTTCTATAAAAACAACTTGACAGTGAATAAATTTACACGTCTATTTGCATAGTCACTAACATACATAGTAAAATAAAATTACTGAATTTTCAGTTATCCATACCTTGCTAAGCATAGCCTTTGATATCAAAGAGGTTCCAATACATACTCACACAATGTATAATAATATAATATCTATATGGTCATATGGTTAACCAGTACTTATTAAAATTTTTACTTTTTGAAAAGCTGCTGATAGAATTATATATTTGTTTTATCTGCTTTTTTTGAAGTCTAATTTACAGCCAATGAAATTCATCAACTTTATGAAAAATTGTTTTTTTTTTTAATTCGGTAATTTTAAAAAGTCAATATATTTAACAAACGCATACATAACTAATGTACTCATTTAACAAATGTAAAAGTGTAATCACCAGTAAAAACATCATAGAATATATTTCCATCATCTCAAAATGTTCCTTTTTTCTTCCATGCTGTCAATTCCATTTCCTCTTTCTGGGTGGAAATCAATTAGCAATCACTGAGGAGCTGAGTTGACTATGTCAGGTTCTTCTTCATCTTAATGCTTGAGAGCTTACAAGAGTAGAGAAAGGTTACTGTAATGGTACAGAAATTCAGCTTCCTCTACATGGAAAAAAATATTGGAAAAATGAATAAGTCATCCTTTTCTATTTGACCTGTTCTCTAATAACTTTTACCATAATGGGCATAGGATTGACACTACATACGTATTATAGACTATACAAATAATTGAATTTATGAATCATAGGGTCTTAAAAAAGGATCATGTGGTTCTATTGAGACACATGCTACCAATGCTGAAAAAGCAAAAATTTACTAGCCTGGGCTTTGCTTCTACTCCTCCCTCGTTTTCCATTTACTCCCAGTGCCCTGCAATGGCAACTTTTATATACTTGCAGGAAATTATTTAAAAATAAATTATCTTTTTGTCGAAGAAATGCTCAGTGTTTCTATCCAATTCTTATACGGAGATGGCTCTGTATGTTGCATTTAATTAAATATGAATGTATCTCCTGATCATTGAATACTTTTGACACTATTAGTGCCATTGTCCTCGTGCATTTTAAACTTCAGTTTTCAGGTTCATTAATATAGTATTTTTTTTTCTCTTTCTCTCTGGGCTCAATATCCATGTCTACCAAGTTTATCTTTTCTTCCCTGCCTGATGTTGCTAATGTGAGTTTGTTTTCTTGGTAATATACTGCATATTACATGTCCAATCAGTGGTTACTTGGGAGGCTTTGCCCACGTTTTCTGTCACCTGTTTCTTCTTGTATGTGCTATTAAACATATGCTGTTTTTAACATGGAGGGGCTTTAATTTAGCAGTAGTCAACTACTACTGCTTACAAGAGATTCATGAATTGAACGTCACTTCAATTGCTTAAAATTACTGGGACCTTTAATATCAATTACTATATTGTAATCAGAATCTTCCTTCTTTGTTTGGCTTCTAGATCTGGAGACAATTAATCCCATGATTTCAGTTCCTATGTGCTACTGTCTACTTTTGATTCATAGGCATATTTCTCTAACACTAACCTACATAACTCCTTGGTCACTTCCAAATTTCATATTGATATAACCTTGTTTTGGAAAACCCACAAGAATATACACCCTGTGCCTTCATGAAAAGAGGCAACTGGGAATTAAGTATCTTCATGGTATCAACCACAGTCATATTTTTAACAATACCACTTGTATTAAATTTCATATCCATGCAAGTTTACAGCATAGTATCCTTCAAACTTCGACAAGTATAACACATTTAATTATATACAGAATTATTTTTCTTTATCTTTTTGGCAACTCCAGATATTTATAAATGTGATTTATAATCTCTAAGCTTAAGGTTTTTTTAAAAAGAATATTTCAAGTGAAGATTGATGAGAGTAAAATGTTTCTAATTTACAGATGTTATTTAAAGAACAAAATAATTTATAAGCATTTTCAATAAACTCTTGGGAGCCAAATACCTGAAGAGTCTCTGTTGTCACTAATGAAAAAAGTATAAAACATTCTCTGCATATCATTTATTTATTGTGTCATATTTTAATCCTACTTTACACATACACATATACAACATCTAAATCATGATTGAGAAAATTAACAATTATTTTGCCCATAACATCTTATCAACTGTGAGTTCATTGTAGTAGCTGTCTTCTAAATCCCATGAAGAATAGGACAAGAAAGAGTTTATTTAATAAATTATCTTATTATTGAAAATTTTTAAAAATCATTATGTGAAATATTCCCAAATTAGACATTCTGACATTGACTCAACTTGAATACAAAGAGAAACCCTTTATATCTTTACATTGTTTTCTGTAATCGATTTTGTCATGATAGGCATTATATACTTTTCTCTGTCTCTTTTCACAGGCTTTAAATATTATGAAAGCTTTAGCTCATTCATATGATTTAACTATTCAAGCTAAATATGCACAAAGGATATGAAAGGTAAAGATACATTCTCTGAAAACTTTATAAGCATAAACTGTATTAATTGAGTTTTCTGTTTTTAAACTTATTTCCCATTGTGCATTATATTTAATTTTGCCCTAGTAATTTTATGTTCTTTTCAGTTATGCCATATGTATAATGGTATTATAAACAGGTTCTTATATAATATGGAATGAGAGAATTAACTATGCCTTGACTAAAATTAATTTTACAGTTACAATAACTAATAAATATTAAATATATTTTCAGCTAAATTTTATTCAGGTAAAAAAGAAGAAAGTTTGAATCACTGTATAATTATGATCAATAAAACACCAAAGATTTTGTGCAATATTAGATTTCAATCTCAATTTTCATATCACATCCATATTTAATTCACTTATAGAAAAGTTTAATTCTTTCCAATCATTATTTTTATTTTATGATTTACTATTACAAAGGTTTTTTGTTCCAATACAACTTTTTTTTTCTTGTTTCATTCACCATCCCGATACAGTATTGAATAGAAGTAGTGTGAAGGGGAATCTTTGTCTTCTTCAACATTTCATCATTAACTATATTATTAGCTGAGGTTTTATGTGACAGCTCTATATCAATTGAAGTAGTGATCATTTATCTCAAATTTTCTGAGGTTGTTGGCCATGAGAGTGTGTTGAATTTGGTCCAACATATTTTCTTCATTGTTGAGATTATCATATAAATCGTGTTATATGCTGTTTTAATGTGGTATATTTAGTGCATGTAACCACTCTGCCATGTCTGGGATACAAATTCATTTGTCGTTTGTCACAAATAATTTGCCAAATTCTATGAATTAATATTTTCATAGGACTTTTACATCTAAATTCACAAGAGATGGTGTTCTGGAAATTTTTTCTTTCAGTTTCTGTCAGGTGTTGGTATCAGTTTTGTACTGGGTCCATGAAATTATTTGGAAAATGTTGCAGTATCCTAATGGTGATTGTGTGAGATTAAAAGTGTTAATTCCTTAAACATTTGGAAGAACTAAAAAGTGAAATATCTTGGTCTTGGGTTATTATTTTGTGTGGAGCTATTTTGTAATACAAGTTTAATTTGTTAAATATATGTGTGGCTACTTAAAATTTCTATTTATATTTGTGCCTGTATGAATAAGTTGTGTTTAGCTGAGAAATGTATCCATTTCATCTAGTTGTTGAAATAATTAGCATATAGTTAACCAAAATTGGCGTAAAAATATTCTTTCAATGTCTGTGGAATATATGGTGATATTCCATCTTTAATTCTTGGTATTAGTGTTTTCTATTCTCTTTCTTGTTCTTTATGAGTCATATTTAAGGCTCATCAAGTTAATTAACCTTTTTTAAGTATCAGTTTTGTTTGCTCTCTTCGTCTGTCTACTATCCATGATTTCTGTGTTTATATTCAATTTTTTAGTTACTTCTACTTACTTCTACTTACTTTAAATTGCCTTTGTATTTCTACCTTTACAAGATGAAATAAAGTTTCTGGTTTTCAAGTTTCTCTCTAACACAGTAACATAAGGCTATTAATGCCTGTTTAAAGGATAATTTAGATGCAACTCATGAATTTTATCATGTTCTCTATGTGTATTCTATTTGTTTCAGTATACTTTATAAGCCATTTGTGACATCTGCTTTACTGACAAGTTAATTAGAAATATGTAGTTTATGTAAGGTCCAGTTATGGTTTAATACATTGTTTATATTCATAATCATAATGTGCACTAAAAAGAATGTGTATTTTTTAAGGTATTGGAAGCAATAGTTTGTAAAAGTCAATAGGTAAAGTTAGTTGTTAGGATTATCACCTACTCTTTTTGACTGCTTGTTCTATCAGTTGTTGAGACAGAAATGTACAGTCTCCAACTATTGTTGTGATTTTTCTATTTCATATGTAATATTTTTATGTAGTGATCGCCTGCCCTTTTATCTTCTTGGATTATCAGAGAGAAAAAGAGAGAGAAGTCTAATGTAAAAAAAACAGTCATTTCAGACAAAAGTTTTGAGATGCTGCAAAAATATGAAAGTAAGTGATAAATATGTGAGTAATACACAAATACTTAAGAAATAATATAATGAACGATTAAGAATTTGTAGAATGCTAATTGCTAGATAAATTAATAAAAATGGAACTGATATATAGTTTAAAAGGTGTTCCATATTTACATGTAAATATAAGATAGCCATATTTAGATGTAAATATAAGATATTGTATTAATTTAAATTAAAATCACAAAGATTCTTAAACACATGTTTAAAATAGGGTATAATCATATCATAAATCCACCAGAAAAGCTATAATTAGAAGACTAACCTGGTGATATTTTGGAACAAGACCTGTCATACATTGGTAGTGGTAATGTAAAATGGTAAAATCTCATTAGAAAAACCTCTAGACGCTTCTTATGAAAAATATACTTACCCTATCATACACAATTGCACTTGCAAGTATTTACTCACCAGAAATAAAAACACTTGTTCACACAAAATTTATATAAGAGTGTTCATGACATCTTTATTAATAATCCACAATACTGGGAAGTACCTAGGTGCCTATCAACAGGAATTGATCAACAAATTGTGGTATATTCTTACAATGAAATACTACTCATTTCAAAGAATTAAAAAGAAACAAACTACTAGTATAACAACAATATAGGTAAATCTGAAAGGTGTTATGGTGAGCGAAAGAAACCTCACAAAAAGAATACATCATGTCTAATTCCATTAATTAATATATTAAATATTGGAACAAGTAAACCTAATTTGCAGTAAAAAAAATAATGATAATGGTTGTCTCTGTAATGAAATGGATTAAAGATGATGACTGATGTGAACACTTGTTCATATTCTATACCATGATGAAAATCTCTATTAAAGTACATGCACCTGACATAAAAAAGGTAATGTGCAAGAAAGAAAGGTTTGTGTATTTCACATAACGTAAATTTTACTTAAATACCTATAGATAAATATTAAACTCTATTTTAAAATATTCTGAATTTAAGATGGAATTGAACTACTATCAGCAATTTTCTTTGAAATACAACACAAAATGTATTATTGATAGGAGACTGGGTAAATGAATAGATATGTGAAACAAGTATAGTAAAATGCAAAGGTTGATTCTGGGTGCTAAATATGAGAGTGATCACAGTAAAATCTTTTAAACTTTGCTATATGTTTCATTTTTAAAACAAAATTTTAAAGAAAAAATAGAGGGGAAATAGGAACAAATGGGAATCATTTGAAACAATTGAGTTTTAAAGCTTAGCACCAAATGAATGAAAGAGTAATCAAATTGGACAACAGTTGCAACCATTTTAGTGGTTAATGCTTTTCTTCTCTTATTAAAATATTTATTTTCTTTCACAAAGAAGATTCATACTGAAACTACATTAGGCAATTCTTTGACAAGTATACAATTTTGCCCTTGGTAAATATATGGCCAACAGAAAAACAGATTTTGTTTTTCTGTTTCAAAAGAGGGAATGGTTTATTATAAGGACCTTTTTAAAGACATCTACTGACCAAGAATAATATCGATAGTAAGAAGGAAAAGAAAGAAGTAACAGCCTGGAATAATCAATAAATACACATAAAGCAGATAGAGAAACACATAATAGAAGCACCCTTTTATGTCTATGATTTAGTTATAAAAAAAGTTACATTCTTTATTTTCTCTTATGTATTTCTGAGGCCTCTATTCTGTTCTGTTATGTAATGTGGAACCTACTTTTATCAATATCTGAATTTTATGAAATGTTAATATTTATTCCCAGTAATTCTAAAAAATAAGAAAGCATGTTCTCCAAGCAAATTTATCATTATTATTATTGTTATTATTGTTATTATTATTAAAGGTCCTAGGGTACATGTGCAGAATGTGCAGGTTTGTTACATAGGTATATAGGTACCATGGTGGTTTGCTGCAGCCATCAACCCATCATCTACATTAGGTGTTTCTCCTCCCCTAGCCCACCACCTCTCGACAGGCCTCAGCATGTGATGTTCCCCTCCCTGTGTCCATGTGTTCTCACTGTTCAACTCCCACTTATGAATGACAACATATGGTATTTGCTTTTCTGTTCTTGTGTTAGTTTGCTGAGAATGATGGCTTCCAGCTCCATCCATGTCCCTGCAAATGACATTAACTCATTCTTTTTATGGCTGCATAGTATTCCATGATGTATATGTGCCACATATTCTTTATCCAGTCTGTCATTTATGGGCATTTGGGTTGGTTCCAAGTCTTTGCTATCGTGAATGGTGCTGCAATAAACATACATGTGCATGCATCTTTATAGTAGAATGATTTATAATCCTTTGGGTATATACCCAGTAATGGGATTGCTAAGTCAAATGGTATTTCTGGTTCTAGATCCTTGAGGAATTGCCACACTGTCTTAAACAGTGGTTGGACTAATTTACACTCCCACTGACAGTGTAAGCACATTCCTATTCTCCACATCCTCTCCAGCATCTGTTGTTTCTGGACTTTCTAATGATCACCATTCTAACTGGTGTGAGATGGCATCTCATTGTGGTTTTGATTTACATTTCTCTAATGACCCTTGATGATGAGATTTTTCCATATGTTTGTTGGCCACATAAATATCTTCTTTTGAGAACTGTCTGTTCATATTCTTTGCCCACTTTTTGATGAGGTTGTTTATTTTTTTCTTGTAAGTTTGTTTACAGTCTTTGTAGATTCTGGATATTAGCCCTTTGTCAGATGGATAGATGGCAAAAATTTTCTACCATTCTGTAGTTTGCCCGTTCAGTCTGATGATCGTTTCTTTTGCTGTGCAGAAGCTCTTTAGCTTAATTAGATCCTGTTTGTCAATTTTGGCTTTTGTTGCCATTGCTTTTGGTGTTTTAGTCATGACGTCTTTGCCCATGTTTATGTCCTGAGTGGTATTGCCTAGGTATTCTTCTAGCATTTTTATGGTTTTAGGTCTTACATTTAAGTCTTTAATCCATCTTAAGTTAATTTTTGTATAAGGTGTAAGCAAGTGGTCCAGTTTCAGTTTTCTGAATATGGTTAGCCAGTTTTCCCAACGCCATTTATTAAATAGGGAATCCTTTCCCCATTGCTTGTTTTTGTCAGATTTGTCAAAGATCAGATAATTGTAGATTTGTGGCATTATTTCCGAGGCCTCTGTTTTATTTCATTCATCCATATATCTGTTTTGGTACCAGTACCCTGCTGTTGTGGTTATGTAGCCTTGTAGTATAGTTTGAGGTCAGGTAGCGTGATGCTTCCAGCTTTGTTCTTTTTGCATAGGATTGTCTTGGCTATATGGGCATTCTTTTTTTTTGCCATATGAAATTTAAAGTAGTTTTTTCTAATTCTGTGAGGAAAGACAATGGTAGCTTGATGGAGATAGCATTGAATCTATAAATTATCGTGGGCAGTATGGCCATTTTCATTACATTGATTCTTCCTATCCATGAGCGTGGAATGTTTTCCCATTTGTTGGTGTCCTCTTTTATTTCCTTGAGCAGTGGTTTGTAGTTCTCCTTGAAGAGGTCCTTCACATCCCTTATAAGTTGTATTCATAGGCATGTTATTCTCTTTGTATCTATAGTGAATGGGAGTTTGTTCATGATTATGCTCTCTATTATTGGTGTATAGGTATGCTTGTGATTTTTGCCATTGATTTTGTATCCTGAGACTTTTCTAAGTTGCTTATCAGCATAAGGAGATTTCTGGCTGAGACAATGGTGTTTTCTAAATATACAATCATGTCATCTGCAAAACAGAGACAATTTGACTTCCTCTCTTCCTATTGGAATATCTTTTAATTTTTTCTCTTGCCTGATGGCCCTGCCCAGAACTTCTAATATGTTGAATAGTAGTGGTGAGAGGGCATTCTTGTCTTGTGCCAATTTTCAAAGGTAATGCTTCCAGCTTTTGCCTCTGGTTTTTTGAAAAGTTCTACAAAATAGATGGTCTACTAGCCAGACTAATAAAGAAGAAAAGAGAGCAGAATCAAATACACACAGTAAAAAACGATAAAGAGGATATACCACTGATCCCAAAGAAATGCAACCTACCATCAGAAAATACTATAAATACCTCTATGCAAATAAACTAGAAAATCTAGATGACATGGATAAATTCCTAGACACATACACCCTCCTGAAAAGAATCAGGAAGAATTCGAATGCCTGAATAGACCAATAACAAGTTCTAAAACTGATGCAGTAATTAATAGCCTACCAACTAAAAATACCCCAGAACCAAACAGATTCATAGCTGAATTCTACTAGAGGTGCAAAGAGCAGCTGGTACCATTCCTTCTGAAACAATTCCGAACAACAGAAAAAGAGGAACCCCTCACTAACTCATTTTATGATGCCAGCGTCTTCCTGATACCAAAACCTCCCAGAAACA
>NW_016107355.1:4194526-4231519 GCF_001604975.1 Cebus imitator | reverse complement strand
AAAAAAAAAAAAAACTTTAGGCCCATATCACTGATGAACTTCGATGTGAAATCCTCACTAAAATACTGGCAAACTGAATCCAGCAGTGCATCAGAAAGCTTATCCACCATGATCAAGTTGGCTTCATCCCTGGCATGCAAGGCTTGTTCAACATACACAAACCAATAAACGTAACCCATTAGATAAAACAGAACCAAAAACAAAAATTGCATAATTATCTCAATAGATGCAGAAAAGGCCTTTGATAAAATTCAGCACCCCTTCATGCTACGAACTCTCGGTAAACTAGGTATTAATTGAACGTATCTCAAATTAATAAAAGCTATTTATGACAAACTCAAAGAAAATTTCTAATCATGAAATAGCCAGAAAAGGCTCCATGTCTTCCCAAATTGCTACATATAACAAGGCCTTTAACACATACAGGCAATAAAATATTATAAAATTGATAATTTATTAACTCATTTCTCTAGACATGTATCCAAAGCCCATTTTGGTGACAGTAAATAACTTCTACCCATGCTATTAAAATGCCAATTAAAATATAATAAATGGGCATTTATTAAGTAATTAACATGTGATCAATACAGCAACAAAGTTTCTATTCCCTTCTTCCATAGAGTGAAAGAGAAATGCAGAAATAAACATAAAATAATTAATTAAAAATCAATATAGCTGACCACACATGCAGAGACATTGCAAACTAAAAATTATGAATTTGAGTGTGAAGAAATAGTGAGATCATCAGAGAAGAAATGGAAACTTAGCTAGGCTTTACTAATAGAATTTGGCAGAAGAAGATATGTAGAAGAGAATGTAGTATAAAATTTGAAATGTTAGTTCTAAAAGAAAAGAGAGAAGAGAGAAAAAATATGTTCCCCAGAGAGAGAAAGGTATGTTGAATTTATTTCACAAACTTCTGAAGTTGACTATATATTAGATTTGTGATATAGAAAGTACAAATTAAATTTATCCTTTTTTTAACTCTCTCTAGACATTCTAGCCACACACTTGTACACACAAATCCTCTCATTACATTTGTGAAAAATAATTTTAAAGCATCCCAGTATTGTATCTGGATGGCTTTTTAAAACTTTAAAAATTATAAGACAGTATTTTAAAGCATGTTGTAGCATATATACTAAGTGATGTTTGCTTCATTTAAATTGTAAATATTTTATTATGTGATTTAATTATTTTATTAAAAAGTAATGATGTGGAAAATGAGAAATCATTACACTTGTTTACCTACATACATAATGCTAAACACTAAAATGGGCATGTAATTTCAAAATCTATTACCTTTAATATTGAATTATCATGCTTAATAAGACTAAAAATCTAAATATAACTGAAAACTTTTAAAAGGTAATAATTTGATATATTCTTAAGTATACCTATAGAAAAATGGTATCAGTACTTTCAATATGAAAGGAATTTGTTGACATAGAAAAAGTTTGCATGTATATACTGGTTATAGATTTTCAATAGAATGTTTTTGGATATATAAAAAGGTAAGAACTTTCATTATATTGTTAGATAATTTTATCCTGGAAGTAGAGCTCAATTCTACTGATGTAAGTGGCAATATTCTTTTCAATGTTTACAATTAAAACACTTTTGGGTAACTTAAGAAAACATAGCTTTTATTATTTCAAGATACGTTCTGTTGATGCCTCATTTCTTGAGAGTTTTTAGCATAAAAGGCTGTTGAATTTTGTCAAAGGCCTTCTCTGCATCTATTGAGATAATCATGTAGTTTTATGAGAAACCCACAGCCAATGTCATACTGAATGGGCAAAAACTGGAAGCCTTCCCTTTGAAATCTGGCACTAGACAGGATGCCCTCTCTCACCACTCCTATTCAATATAGTATTGGAAGTTCTAGCCAGAGCAATTAGACGAGAAAAAGAAAGAAAGGGTATTCAGTTAGGAAAGGAGGAAGTCAAATTGTCTCTGTTTGCAGACAACATGATTGTATATTTAGAAGACCCCTTTGTCTCAGCCTAAAATCTCCTTAAACTGATAGGCAACTTCAGCAAAGTCTCAGGATTCAAAATCAATGTGCAGAAATCACAAACATTGCTATACGTAAATAATAGACTTAAAGAGAACCAAATCAAGAACAAACTGCCATTTACAATTGCTACAAAGAGAATAAAATACCTAGGAATACAACTAACGCAGGATGTAAAGGACCTCTTCAAGGAGAACTACAAACCTCTGCTCAAGGAAATAAGAGAGGACACAAACAGATGGAAAAACATTCCAGGCTCATGGTTAGGAATAATCAATATCGCGAAAATGGCCATACTGCCCAAAGTAATTTACAGATTCAACGCTATCCCCATCAAGCTACAAATGACCTTCTTCACAGAACTGGAAAAAAACACTTTAAACTTCATATGGAACCAAAAGAGAGCCCGCATAGCCAAGGCAATCCTGAACAAAAAGAACAAAGCTGGAGGCATCACACTAGCGGACTTCAAACTATACTACAAGGCTACAGCAATTAAAACAGCATGGTACTGGTAACAAAACAGAGACATAAACCAATGTAACAGAACAGAGGCCCCAGAAGGAATACCACACATCTATAACCATCTGATATTTGAGAAACCTGACAAAAACAAGAAATCGGGGAAATGACTTCATATTTAATAAATGGTATTGGGAACACTGGCTAGCCGTGTGCAGAAAGCAGAAACTGGACCCCTACCTGTTACCTTACACTAAAATTAACTCCAGGTGGTTTAAAGATTTAAACATAAAACCTAACACCATAAAATCTCTAGAAGAAAATCTAGGCAAAACCATTCAGGCCATAAGCATAGGCAAGGACTTCATGAATAAAACACCAAAAGCATTGGCAACAAAAGCCAAAATAGATTAATGGGATCTAATTAAACTCCAGAGTTTCTGCACAGCAAAAGAAGCAATTATTAGAGTGAACTGACAACCAACAGAATGGGAAAAAAATTTTGCAATCTACCCATCTGACAAAGGGCTAATATCCAGAATATACAAAGAACTAAAACAGATTTACAAGAAATAAACAAACAAACCCATTCAAAAGCTGGCGAACGATATGAACAGGCACTTTTCAAAAGAAGACATATATGAGGCCAACAAACATATGGAAAAAATGCTCATTATCACTGGTCATTAGAGAGATGCAAATCAAAACCACATTGAGTTAACATCTCACTACAGTTAAAATGGTGACCATTAAAAATTCTGGAGACAACAGATGCTGGAGAAGATGTGGAGAAATAGGAACACTTTTACACTGTTGGTGGGAGTGTAAATTAGTTCAGGCATTGTGGACAACAATGTGGTGATTTCTCAAGGACCTAGAAATAAAAATTCCATTTGACCCAGCAATCCCATTACTGGGTATATATCCAAACTATTGTAAAGTGTTCTATTATAAAGACACATGCACAAATATGTTCATTGTGGCAGTGTTTACAATTACAAAGACCTGGAACCAACCCACATGCTCATCAATGATATAGTGGACAGGGAAAATGTGGCACATATACATCATGGAATACTATGCAGCCATAAAAAATGATGAGTCTGTGTCCTTTGTGGGGACATGGATGAACCTGGAAACCATCATTCTCAGCAAACTGACACAAGAACAGAAAATCAAACACCGCATGTTCTCACTCATAGGCGGGTATTGAACAATGAGAACACGTGGACACAGGGAGGGGAGCATCACACACTGGGGTCTGTTGGTGGGGGGACTAGGGATTGGACAGCTGGGTGTAGGGAGTTCAGGATGGATAACATGGGGAGAAATGCCAGATATAGGTGATAGGATGGAGGCAGCAAATGACATTGCCATGTATGTACCTATGCAACAATCCTGCATGTTCTTCACATGTACCCCAGAACATAAAGTGCAATAAAATATAAAAAAAGAAAAAAATTATTAACAAATTTTCTTTATTTAATATATATTTTACCTTAGTCTCCAAATATTTGCTTGATGTTTATAACTAGAAAATAATTATTTTTAATTTGCCTTCAATGTGGTAAGCACTGAGTGGGAATTAAAATTATGTAACTAATTAATCTATTAATTTGTTTCTACTTTTACTTGTTAAATGGGCTCTGAGATATCTTAAAAAATGCCTAAACAAATAAAAATAAAAGTATGCCCATGTAATAACAAAATATGTAAACATATTTCTTACATTTAGTACAATGTACAGTACATCACTTGTGAAGAGTCCAAGTTAGTGCCTGTCTTATTAGCTCTTTCTACATCTCTTTATGTGCCTTTAAAATCTTGATACACTTTTAGTGTAGTCCAGCACTTCAAAAGCACTCTACTCATCATAGAATATCTTAAAAGCATGTTATCATTTAGCAATGTGGTGGCTATCACTCAGAAATAATGAATAAGCCTATTAGATCTTTTTTGATCTCATTCTCATGGTTTATATTTCCAATGAAAATAGGTCCCAAATTCTCATAAGAATACCTGTATAGACAGCAGGAAAAAATGTCTAAACACCACTAACCTTTGTCATGCATGCCTAAAAGAGGATATGATAATTCCCAACTTTTAATATCTTTTTCTTTGTTTCTCATTTGGTCATTAAACAAGTATCACTTATGTTTGGATCTTGTTATGAAAGCATCACACCCTTGTCACCAATTTCAGTTTTGGTTGTCCTAAATGCCAAGCTTCCAGAGCCAAGAAGATTCCTAAATATTCAAAGACTAAAAGCATGCTTGTTTAAATTAAAATAATTATAACAAAGAAGAACATTAATAGAAGAAATGTATTGTTTGTATAATACATTTATTATATTAAAATCATTTCTTATTTGACTTTATCACAAAGCATATAGTCACAGAAAAAAATTAAAAATATGACGGAAAAAATAGACATAGATGATATATTGACAATGTGAAATATCTAAGAGTCCCACAATTTTAGACTTCAGAAAATAGATGCCTGAAATTATCCAAAATAATAATAGCAATAATAATAATAGAAAAGAGTACCAGTTAGATTAAAAATTTCCAGTGTTAAAATATTCAGTGAAAGAGAAGCATAATTAATGTTTTCATGATATTCACAATAATGAGGATAAAAAATCAAACAAATCTAAAAGTCAATAAATAACAATAATAATGATGGTAATAACAATGACATGTTAGCAAATGGTTAACCTAAACCCTCACCCTTGCAAGAAAGCGTTCAGTTAGCTGTCCATCTGCATTTTATACTGAGCTAGATAGGCTCAATTAAAGTAGAAACAGGAAGGAGATTACATGTTGTATAAAGTTGAAATACATCAATGCATATTTCCCAAAAACAAAATTGATATTTTGGTTTCCAGCTAATTCCTACATTCATTTCTGCAGTGTTTCAAAACTAGGAAAGCAGAGGGGTAATTAATTGGGAATTTTAGATCCTATAACATAGATTTATATTGTGTATTGTGATTTAAGATAATGGTTATATGAATGAACCCTTGAGTCATTCTCCCTGGATGTGAATTCTGGCCCTGCCACAGGTCAGCTCTGTCTTTGTTCAGCTCATTAGTCTGCTTGACATTGATTTGCTTGTGTAAAACATAGAAATCATGAGTACTTAGCATATAGGTTTTTGTGAGTATCAAATAAGGTAATGTAAAGAAAACTCTTAAAACAGTCTCTGGGGTCTGGAGGGTTCTGTATATATTAATCATTACTTTCTATTACATTTACACATAAATTGAAACTGGATTGCTTGGAAGTTTTCTATAATTGTCTCTATATCACTGTAACGATAAACTTTAGGTTCATCAGGGGAGGCAAGAGTGAAGTCTGTCATATATAGTAGATCCAACGTTAATGACATCTGGTAGATTCAAAAATAGAAATCTAAGCGAGAGTAACTAAAGTATTATTTCTGTAGTGTTTATTTTTTCACACTTCATCAAGGAGGAGCATAACCCTTCCTTCCTGAAGATAAATGTCTTAATGAAAGGAGTAGATGGAAGTGTGGCCGGCCGACAGTGGTAATTTCTTCTAAATATACTGACTTGGGAGACTGAGAAGAAGGCAATTGTCTGACATAGTCATCAGAATCTGTTTTCTACCTCCGGAAAAATGTTTCCTGATCTTCCAAATCACTATTCATATAGGTTTTCTTGAGTTCATTCTTGCTTATTTCATTTTATCTTATGTCAAGGAATTCTGTTGTTAGCTAAAATTTAAAGAAATAGCTAACAAAATCATTTTCTGATATATTTCTATCAATCACCGTCAAATACCTTCATCAATAAGTAGGTGAATTGAGGCCAAGGTATTTTATTTTGAGAGAGAGATTTTAAACACCTGATTTCATTACAACAAAGCAAACATCAATGGCATCTTATGGTATCATTGGAAGAACACTTATAATCATGCATTTTTCACAACCATTCTCATGTATTATGATGTTACTTGTAATGTTTACAATTACAAATTTTTGTATTAGGTTTGACGTTTTTGTTTGCTGGTGACATATGGCCAATTCGAACCTCAATGATGGGAGGTATGGACTCATGAAACTATTGGCTCATAATTTGAAAGAGAAGCTCAGGGCTAGCATGACACATTATGCTGGCCTTCTGTCCTAACTTGTCTTTTAATGTCAATTTTATTTCCATGAGGACACATCAACTTTATGCTTCAAGACACCTCAACACAGATTTTCTGGATTCCTACACTTAAGAGAGCAAACCACCATGGCACATGTATACACCTACGTAACAAAACTGCACATTCTGCACATGTATCCCAGAACTTAAAGTAAAATTAAAAAAAAAATATTTCATATAAAAAAGAAAAGCATGTTGATTGCCTCTCATCTTACAAGAAATTGTTCAATGAATTTCCAACTAGCCCACTTCAGGTGATATGTCCACACATTTGACCATTTTGAGATTTACGGGTAAGACAGGTCTGCAGAAAGGAAAAGGCAATGCTAGATAAGCACATCAGTATATTTCCACTATACCTTCCCCAATGTTACTGATTACATCTAATTCCTATTTCTCACCTCTGTCTTGCATGTTCTTTCCATTTATAATAAGCATATTCATGATATTTCATTAATGTCTGTCTTTGTTATTAATATGTGTATTTACAGGGGGCAGGCAGGCATCATGTCTGTTTTGCCCCTTGATGTAGTCCTATTTCCTGGCATATTGACAGCTTTATCATTTGCTCTCACGTATAAAGAATGAAATAACTGTCTCTATCATTCAGTTCATACTAAAAGTTCAAATCTCAACTTGTATTATGGGTTATTGAATGCATTCTATATCTGGAAATTGTAACTTGCTCTAACAGTGCTTTTCTGAACTATTCTGCTACTTCTTTTCTTTTCAAAACAATGAGAAATGAGTACTTTAAGCCTCATATTTTTACTTTGTAAATGAAAGGGAATATCTTGCTACTTACGAAGTACTAATGGAATCTTGCCTCAGTAGTTGCTATCATGTTTAAACTAATTTTCATTATCAAGAAACTTGAGTAAAAAGTTAATATATTCCCAAAGCTCATTTGGATTGTCTTGAATACTCCAGATTTTATGACCAGCAAAATCACCTAGGAAAGAAAAATAAGTAAGATAAATTTCTTCATTTAACAGTACTCATCAATCATCAGATTCTAAGTACAGTACCGCGTTCCACAATCAGATTGTTGCCAGGACAGCCTTACTTCTATTAAGAATGTTGGCTGGGAAGACTGAGCATGGTAATGGGAAAGGCAAAGACGACCACAGTGGAGAGGTGGAGATTTTCTTTTAGTCTTTTTTTTGGTTATTTTTGTAAAAAAGAAAACAAAAAAGCCAATATCACATGAAACTTTCTAAAGCCTAGCAAATTAGTCTGTTTTTACAAATGTAATAGTTGATGGCACAGGGGAAAGGATTCTCTCTATATTAGAGAAACAAATTCAGAACAGCTTGGTGCTAGCCAATACTCCCTTAGTAGACAGACCTTGTCAGCTATCGCCAGCATTAAACTGTCACTAGCTGCAATAGCAGCATAGCAGGATGTGTGGGCAGTTCTGAACATCCTCAGCCCACTGAAATATTAGCTGGGGAATTTGCTGGCCTTTAGAGGCCTGGAAAAGTAAAACTGATCAAAGAGAAGTAGAGTCAGAGCAGAGAACAAGGTAAAGGGGGATGCTTCTATGTTAGCTGACAACTATGTTGTGATCATAGGATCACAACCCCTGTGGATCTAAAGGAATAAATAGCACAGAAGCTTTGAATGAGTCCTCTGGATAGAGACTCATAACTTCTCTCAGTTACAGAAACTATGACACTGCATTTACATTCAGGCTACTGTGCCCTAAAATAACTGGGTTCTTTATACAATATGTGTCAATTAGGTCACAGAGTTATTGTGAAGAGATATATAAACATTACATCAATTCAAAGGGTTAAACATTCTGCCAAAAGATATTTATTTACACCTCTCTATTTAGATGTAATGTAGGAAATATAGAATAGTAGCTAGTTAATTTCATTTATCTCTCCTAAAGACAAATAGTGGAATACATTTCAAAACATATATGTCCATTTGTGGAGTCTATTACAATTTACCATGAAGCAGAAAGACTTGAGGAGAAATTAGAAAATTCCAGACTTTATGAGTCTCTGTAATGTAAAAGTGTTTTAAATAACCAAGCTGTCCTATGTTTGAGTTATTTTCCTTTGGGGCTTGAGTAATAAACATAGATATATGGAGGGAAGAATTTTATATCAAGTTTTAATGAAAGGTTAATCACTTCAGCATCAATAAGTCATTTACTGGGAAAGACATTCTAATTCATAACTGTAAGGTTTGATATGTGTTTCCATTTATTAAGATGTAAGAAAAGAAAGAAATGAAAATAACCAAACTTTAAATGTAGCTGTTAACTGGCTTGGTGTTTCATGATGCTAATAGATTCCTGTCAAAATAGAAACAGACTTTAGATGACCTTGGTTGAAGTTGACTAGTACTGAAATTTAATTAACTGCTGCATTAGGGTAGTAATGAATGCACTTTATTGCAGGTTGGTAATAACCAGAAGAGACAAAGCCCAAGGGTGCAAGCTTTTAAGCATGCTACAGAGATAGCAGAAGAGCAAAATTATATGCAAGCGACTTGAAACTTCTTGTAATAAATTGCTTCCAATATTATAATGATATACACCAAAAGCCATCGATTCTTTAAGGAAAATCTCAGAGCAGAAGTTGCTGGAGAAAGTTTCTTTATAAATATGTAAGAATGTAAGACCATTAACAGCAGATTAGAAGAGTGGCTAAAATTATCCAGGCTTCCTTATTTCCACACTCTTTGCAGGGTGAATTGCGAGTCTTTTCTTTAAAATGTGGAGACTCTTTCCCTACTCCTGGAATCTGAGCTGATCTGGGGACTTGCTTTGGCCAGAGCAAATGACACAGAAGGAATGTTATGTAACTCCTTGTTTCAGATTTCAGAGGCCTTGCATGCCTCTGTTCCCTTTCTTGGACTCCTGAAACTTCCGTATGAATAAGCAAAGACTAGCTTCCCAGAGATGAGAAACCAAATGGAACAGGGTCGATCAGATGGTTTATGTCATCCAAGGCCCAAGACTTGAGGAAGAGCCCATACAAGCTCCACAAAGACATCCCTAATCATATCTTTGAGCTAAGGCATCAGCTGACTACAGCAGGTACATAGCCAAGGTCATCCTAGACCTGCCACACCCACAGTGACTCCATGATTCCTGAGCTAAACAACTGTTTCTTTTTTTAAACCATTAAGCGTTACAGTGATGTTACGTAGCAAGAGTTAACTGATGTTACCGACTATATTTGTTGGAAAACAAGGGTTTGTTTGTTAAAGCATGGGGTTTTCTTTCCTTACTACCACCTGAAAAACAAACTCTATCACTATAAGCATTTTAACCGATGTCTAGGTTCCACATTAACTTTTGGTAGAGAGTATGATTGGCCCAGCTAATATTTATAGCTGGTAGCAACAGGAGTAAATAGAGTCAGAAAGTCAAATTTCTAGATGAAAATTTACTGTATAACAGAAAGGAAAGCCTTCAGGTTGAGACATTTATTTTACCCTTATGTTACCTGAGATGAAAATGTAACATCACCTTTTGTTTCTCACTTTTCCTATAGATTAAAATGAAACTGAAGCTTGTAGGTTGTAGCAGTCCCTGAGCTTTCCGGACCTTTCTTTTCTATATCCCCATGTTTTTTGTATGTCAAAGCCCTATTATCTCAAGCATGAAGTATGGAAAAACGTACTTTAATAAGTTTTCCAAACCATCCATCACTCTTTTTAAGCCATGTATCACCAGTAATGATTTTCAGCCTGAACCAGATTTAAAGGTTTGATTGTTCATTTGGGATCCTTCAATGGTTGCTTTATTGTATTGTATCAATATTCCTTCATGATCCCACACCATTTTAGAGGTGTTTCTCCATCTTCCACTTCTCATCCACTGCTCATCAAGCGTACACCTTAGATAAAGTACACTATCCAAATGGGTCATGAAACTTTTAAATTTCTTCAATTTTAGGAACAAAAATTTACATACATGTCTATGTTTTCTCTTTTCCTAGAATGATAAAAACTCAAATTCTATTGTGTATGTTTGAAAAGTATATATTTCAAATATCTATTTCAAAAATAGATATAAAATATTATATCAAATTTTTAATAAATGAAAACAAAACAAGTAAGAAAATAAGTAAACTTTCAAAATAAAAGGCGTGAGGCAACTTAAAAATGCTGCAGTTGGTCAGAAATATGAGTTTTTTTTTTAATGACACTTTAAATTCTGGGATGGGCAGATTGTGCTGGATTGTTACATAGGTGTACACATGCCATGGTGATTTGCTGCATCCATCCTCCCCTCATCTACATTAGATATTTCTTCTAATGTTATCCCTCCCCAATCCCCTCACCCCCTGCTATCCCTCTCCTAGCTCCCCCACCCACCAACAGTCCTGTGTATGTGATGTACCCCTCCCTGTGACCATGTATTCTCATTGGTTCAACACCCACTTATGAGCGAGAACATGTAGTGTTTGGTTTTCTGTTCCTGTGTTAGTTTGCTGAGAATGATGGTTTCCAGCTTCATCCATGTTCCTGGAAAGGACATGAATCCATCTTTTTTATGGCTGCATAGTATTCCATGGCTTATATGTGCCACATTTTCTTTATCCAGTCTATCATTCATGGGCATTTGGGTTGGTTCCAACCCTTTGACCCAGCAATATCATTACTGGGTATATACCCAAAGGATTATAAATAATTATATTATAAAGACACATGCACACATATGTTCATTGAGGCATGCTTTACAATAGAAATATGAGTTTCAATTGAGAAATGTAATGCTTGTTTTGGGGAGGAGTCACTAGGGCCTCAGATGTACCTGAAAGAGTGTGAAAAGATTGGTTAGTATGAAGTATACTGCAAGTACATGAAAGTAATTAGTTTAGTCTTAGAGGCTCTAAGAAAACAACTATCTGAAAAGAGCAGTTAGTGAGTTGGTTAAAAAAAGAAAAAAAAAGGATAAACTGTGAGAAAACATTTTAATTTGTACATTTTCAAGGTATGACAAATTAAGTACTGGTAGCCAGCCTGTGAATGTAACAAACTGCACAGCTCACGCACCTAGAAGGTCACAATAAGTGAATAGAATGGAGAGGTGGGGGTCAGACTGTAAAAGGGAAGAAAGTTTTGTTTTTGGGAAATTGAAACTTAAGTAGGGAAGCAGACAGGGGTATAACCTTATAAGGGAGATAATGAAACATCGGGAAGATTGTAAACCCATAGTACTAGACCAGTGAGGAACTGGGGGAGGGACTTGTGAACTAGAAATAAATTGCCTGCTGTAAGTGCCCCAGGTGTGCCTGCCTACCAGACACCCAATCTTGCAAGACCACCATTGAAAGTCTCACTTCTGCTGTTCTTTGTGTCTCCAAGTCTACTCTTTGGGTTTGGACAGGTGGATGTATGTTTCTCACATGAACACAGTCTAAGTAGTCCATAGCATTGTGGCTAATAACAGAATCTGCAGTCAGAGTGTCTGAATTTTAACCCAGCTTCACACATTTACAAGATATGCAACCTTAGGCAAATTGCTAACACGCCTCTGTGTTCTCATCTGTAAATCAGTAATAGCTTTACCTTTTAGGGTTATAGAGATTAAATGAGTTAGCATTTTATTTTATGAAATAATTATTTTCTAACTCTTCTGGACATTGCCCTAAGCAAATGATTTATGATTAAGTTCTCAAAAGCAAAAGCAACAAAAATAAAAATAGACAAATGGGACTCGTTTTAGCTAAAATCTATACAGCAAAAGAAATAACAGACAACCTACAAAATGGAAAATAATACTTGCAAGCTATGCCTCTGACAACGGACTATCAAGGGTCTATAAGGAACTTGAACAAATCAACAAGAAAAAAAACTTAAAAAGTGGACAAAGGACATGAACAGATATTTTCAAAAGAAGACATAAAAATAGCCGAAAACATATGAAAAATTTCTTTACATTACCAATCATCAGAGAAATGCAAATTAAAACCACAGTGAGATACTATCTTACATCAGTCAGAATAGCAATTATAAAAAGTCAGAAAACAACACATGCTGGTGAGGATGCAAAGAAAAGGGAAAACAGACATTGTTAGAGGGAAGGTAAATTAATAAAACTTCTTTCATAAACAGCATGGATATTTCTCAAAGAATTAAAAATAGATGTGCCCTTCAATCCTGCAATCCAGTGTGATTTTATCACCCAGTGAAAAATAAATTATTGTATCAAAAAGGTACCTGTATTTGTACGTTTATTACAACACTATTCACAATAGCAAAGATATAGAAGCACTCTAAGTGTTCACCAATGAATGACTGGACAAGTAAATTGTGGTACATATGGAGTACTACTCAGTCATGTCAAAGAGTGAAATCATGTCTTTTGCAGCAACATGGATGGAGGTGGAGGCCGTTATTCTAAGTAAAATAACTAAGAAACAAAGTCATATACCACATGCTCCACTTACAGGTGTGAGCTAAACAATGACTACACATTGACGTACAGAGTTGAATATTAGACACCAGAGACTCAGAAAGACAGAAGGGTGGGAGGAAGGTGAGGAGCTATGGGAAATTATCTATTGCATACAATGTACAGTATTCATGTGGTGGTTAAAATGGAAGCACAGACTTCATCACTACGTAACATATCCATGTAATAAAACTGCACTTCTGCCCCCAAATCTACACAAATAAAAAACATATTAAAAATGTAAAAGGATATAATCACACATATAAACATGTTATATATAAAAATAAAATATTTTAAAATATGTTATATTCTAAAATGTCTGCCTTGCTCACTTTTTCTGCCACATTCACCTCCGTGCCTTAGGGTATTTGGACTCTCTTTCAACAGATCTCCTGATGTGCTCCTTCATTCCATTTATATCTGTTCAAATGAAAAATCCTCAGAGTATTCTGGCATCATCCCTCCGTTTAAAGTAGAAGGCTTTCCTCCTCTCACCCTCTTGTTACTCTGCTTTTACATCTCCTCATAGTCCTATCGATACCTGACATCATATTCTGTATTTAGTTGTTTGTATTCACTCTTTTTACTAGGATATAATAGGGCAGATGACAGTAGATGTTGTATATTTGTATTATGGTTTTTCACTGATCCAAATCCTTCTACCTAGAAAAATGTGACTTAGAAGCTCTCACTAAATATTTATTCAGTACATGTTGAATAGTAAAAAGATATTTTAAAAAGACATTTCTATTTATTCTCACAAACTTTTTAAAAGACCAATGACAAGATTGCTTTTGGATGTGTAATCTATATATGAATAAGAAGAGCCTAGCACCTACAAAGAAAATATTTTATTTAAAATACATTTTTAATAAAGGACACAATCTATAGCTTATCACACTTGTAATTTTTGCATGTAATTAAGTTATCAAAGCACAAGGATATTTTAGACTATAATTTATACTTGCTAATTCCTTAAATGATTTTACTTAATAGAGTGTTCTGGGAATAAAAATACATTTTATTTTAATCAAATAATACTTTTGTTTTGTTTAAACAAACATAATAGCACCCCTATTCTTTATATGATCATTATCTTTCATGGATAACTGATTGATGCATTCACTTCAAGTTTGAATAGAATTTTTAATTTGGAGCTCAAAGCTAAACTTAATTCCTAAGTTTCAAACCTGATTTCTCACCTTTTAAAGAAAATGTTTTTGTGATTTAGGCCTAAGGGGAGAAGAGCAGTCATTGAGTAGGGTGCAAAAAGTTCTCCCTCAGCCCCTTCCCTGTCTATGATATGGAACAAAAGTCTTAATCTTTCTTTCTTTCCTTTTTTTTTTTTTTTTTTGAGACCCAGTCTTGCTGTTTCACCCAGGCTGGAGTGCTGGAGTGCAGTGGCACAATCTCGGCTCACTGCAACCTCCACCTCCTGGGTTCAATCGATTCTCTTGCCTCAGCCTGACGAGTAACTGGGATTACAGGCGTGCGCTACCACCCATGGCTAATTTTTGCATTTTTAGTATATACAGAGTTCTCCCTACTGGCCAAGCTGATCTCGAACTCTTGACCTCATATGATCCGCCCGCCTCAGCCTTCCAAAATTCTGGGATTACAAGTACGAGCCACTGTGCCCAGCCAAAAGCCTTAATCTTGTTAAGGGAAGGAAAACAAACACTGCAGTCACTGAAGAATATCTATTGCAGCTGGGGCAAGGGAGCAAAAATAGAAAACAGACTCCTTTTGGGAGAGACGGGAACAAAACCTGTATCCAGAAATACAGAACGAATGGGGAGGGCAGGAACACTTAGGGGATTCCCTTCCCTGAGGCCAGGGACAGAGTGCCTGCGCCAGACTGTGGCTTAATCGGAAAGACAGAGCATGGCTTTTCCATGCCCTCCAGAGTTGGAAGACATTTAAAAAGCCACTGGGTAGAAAGGACTGAATAACAAGCAAAAGTAGAATACTGCTGGGACAGAGATGGGAATGGGACAAGTATGCCTAAAGGGACATTTTCTGAGCCACCACAAGAATGGAGAGCTTTGAGTGAAAGTGTCACACAGCTAAGCATGTAAGAAAAAATGCGCCAGGGAGTACAAGGAGGTAGAAAAGAGAGAGAACTTCAAAGAGGCTCGTAAAAAGCAATAATATCTGTAATACAATAAAAGCTGAATATGCACATACACAGAGATGGTAGATACAGGTAGGAAAATGAGCAAAACGTGTTATTTTACATGGCAAAATATGTTTTGGGAATGAGACTATCTTATGTATTCAGAGGGTAAGTTTTTATGCCCCCGAAGTCTTCCATCCGAACAGCTTTGGTTACTTTAGCTTCGTGTGCGTATGCCGCGGGTTACAAATGCTCCCATGCACTTTCAAAGACTGATATTTGAGCTACAGTAATGAAGAGAGAACATCAGTATGGAGCATTTAATGTCGCCCTAAGTTAAAGCAATTCCCATTGACTTCAGCGTGATTTTAATTAAGGGCAAGATTTGGCCAATTAAGTTCATCTTCTTGTTTGGCAAGTCCACAAACTCCTGACTGCCACTTAGTACACAGTGGCTTCACATTCTCACAGGTTCAGGCCTCCCTGCTTCCTCAGATTTGGGCACTGATAGAAGTCATTAAAACAAAAACTTTGGCCGGGCGTGGTGGCTCAAGCCTGTAATCCCAGCACTTTGGGAGGCCGAGGCAGGTGGATCACGAGGTCAAGAGATCGAGACCATCCTGGTCAACATGGTGAAACCCCGTCTCTGCTAAAAATACAAAACATTAGCTGGGCATGGTGGTGCGTGCCTGTAATCCCAGCTACTCAGGAGGCTGAGGCAGGAGAATTGCCTGAACCCAGGAGGCGGAGGTTGCGGTGAGCCGAGATCGCGCCATCGCACTCCAGCCTGGGTAACATGAGTGAAACTCCGTCTCAAAAAAAAAAAAAAAAAAAAAACTTTGTAGTGGATACGAAAGTAGATTATTCAAGAAAGGACTTAAAGATGTTACATAGGTGTTTTAGAAATACCTAGCTGGTATATTAAATTCAGTATCATTGAATGTTGACAATACAGTTTTGACTTACAGCATTTTGATACTATATAATCTTAGCTATCCCAAGAACAACAACATATTTTATTAAACACCCGTAGGAAAAGCTATCCAACTTATGGAATTATAATGTTTTACTCTTTGGTGTTTACTTAAATATTTTATCTGAATATGGTTAGCTATAGTTTAATTTTTATTTGACACTATAAATATATATATATATATATAACTAATTATGTGAATTACATTACACAAATTTGAAATACAATAATGTTTAAATATGAAAAAAGAACTCTTTAAAAATGGCTTTTTCTGTGACTATCAATATTAATATTTTAAAATAAAATTCAGATTTACTTGTTATCCCAAATTCCTCATGATTGTAATCTTTCTTTAGCATGCCTGGTAACATAAAAATGTAAAACATAACTAAAAAATTACTAAGAATATATCCCTCTGATGTTTATAGGGATTTTTCTATTAATAATGAAGCACATGCAACACAAAGAAAAATATTCCTGCTGTCTCATTTCTCTTTCAACTGGAAACAGGAAATTGTTAAAAGCAGAAAAGATTCCAGCAGAATCTATGATTCACTTGATATATGAGAATGGTTGTCCATATATTAATTCAAGCACCTAATTAATAAATTCTATATTAGACTCAGGAATTGTCATGAGCCCCATAGAAATTCCAGGTTGTGGCAAAAGAGGCAATATACACCAGCATGTAAACCATAGGTAGCACTTTTCAGACTGAGGGGGTGAGACACAAAGAGCAGCAGCTGGGACCCTGGAACCACAGGCATACACCAGAACTGCCCCCAGCAAACTGGGACTCACCGTCACCCTAGTTATGTATCTGCTGTGCTCTGTCAGATGGGTCACTGAAATCTCACTTTGCTCTTAGCCTGCCTCAGCCACAGGTTTTTGATCCCTCACTCGGTAATTTGGAATCAGAGATAATGAATATAGCTCTTGAGGCAGGAAGGAGGATGGTAGTGAGTTTTGAATAGAAGTTATAAAGAACTGACAAAGAATAGAAGTAAGAGACTCTGAATAAGGCTCTCTTTATAGACTGTACTGCCCTGGCACCTGAGTTGGAAAATCTGAGCGCAGGAATGAGGCACTAGCAATTTACCTTACAGTACTATAGATTTTGAAGATTGATGGCATTTTGTTCTTTTTTGTAGAGCACATTGGATACGTGAAGAGGGTATATGGTCTGCCTTTGTGCACCAAATTTATATCTGATTTATAAGCTGCACAGGACTCTCCATCACAATAGCAAAAAAGGTTATAGTGCTGCTTAGAATGGCATTCTGACTTTTGTCTAACAATGAAATGTGATTTAAAATGTATCACCTTCTTGATGGGGAAATCAAACCCCTCCCTGTTGCCTATTTTATAACTTATTTCAAACATGTCCCTCAATTTGGTTTGTGGCAAGCATGATTTCTTCAATTTTGACAGATTTATTTTGATTCTGAGAATAGCATCACCAAATAATGGCTCTGTTCTAAAAGAGAAGGTACTTACTTTTGCCTTTGATGACATAACAGCTTACCAAGGGGATCATGTAGCAACTTCTAAAATGATCACTCTTACATACAGACAGTAGCTCCCACCTAAGCTTCAGTTAACACTTTAATAACCTTGTGAATCTAAAAATATATGTGAATGACAGTCTAACACATATGAGGTTAAAGGAAAAAAGCTGACCTATGATGAAAGAGGAATAGCTCAGAGTTTCATGAATTTGCCATGAAGCAATGCTCTATCTAGAGGCCTGAATAAGTTCTTCTTGAGACCCTTGTTCTAAATTAATAAATATTTTTTTAAAAAAAGAAAAAATGACAAGACACGCCCTTAAAGGAAATTTTAAATGTTTTAAAGGAATTTTATTGTCTTAGGTTAAAAAATATTTTGAAATATATTTATGAGAGATTCCAAATACATTTTTAAAAAATTTCCAAGTCTACACTTTTAAAAAAAATTGTACTTTAGGTTCTGGGGTACATGTGTAGATCATGCAGGATTGTTACATAGGTACATACGTGACAAGTGGTTTGTTGCCTCCATTCCCCTGTCATCTATATCTGGCATTTGTCCTCATGTTATCCCTCCCCAACCTCCCCACCCACCACTGTCCCTCCCCAACCTCCCCACTCACCAACAGTCCCCAGTGTGTGATGCTCCCCTCCCTGTGTCCTTGTGTTCTCATTGTTCAACAGCCACTTATGAGTGAGAACATACGGTGTTTGATTTTCTGTTCTTGTGTCAATTTGCTGAGAAGGATGGTTTCCAGCTTCATCCATGTCCCTAAAAAGGACACAAACTCAGTTTTTTATGGCTGCATAGTATTCTATGGTATTTATGTGCCACAGTTTCCCTGTCCAGTCTGTCATCGATGGGCATTTGGGTTGGCTCCAAGTCTTTGACCCAGCAATCCCATTACTGGGTATGTACTCGAGGGATTACAAATTATTCTATTATGAAGACACATGTACAACATAGTAACAATTAAGGAATGTTTCCCTCACAATTCCCCCTAATGTATTCCATATTTATTGATGTAGTAAAGTATTTTAAACACCATTAAAATTAGTAAACAAAATGCATTGGAAAATATCATGAAAGTACCCAGAAAGTGTGATTTAAAATATTATTTACAAATTAAAATTTGAATAAAATATGCAAATCATTTATCATTTAATCAAGAAAGTTTACAAAAATAAAATTTACTTATAATGATAGTGATAATAAATAACTCCTCATAATTTCATCAATGATAAGAACAAAAACCCAGAAAAAGCAGTGTGAAAGAAATTGAGCTTGTAAGATTGAGTATCCGTTACTGTGAATTATATTGTAGTTTTATTTTGTGAAAATAACATTTCAGTCTTCCTGTGCAACAGAAAATCTCCAAATATACAAATTGACTTCTTATTCCCTAAATTTGCAAACACCAAACTAAACTGGTTATTTCCCAAAATATATAATTTTACCTTTGTAAAATTTATTGGCTTTACTCGAGATAAATGGCGTGGGGTCACATAGGCCTTCAGACTATCTGTTCTTCATGTTTAAAGCTATAATTTACTGTTTAATAATGGGATACTTATACATAGTATACTTATTTTCTTCTGTGATTCCTCTATCAGCTTCAATTTTAATTTATAAGTTGAGATTTGGATATTTCCCTGCTTAACATGTTTAATATGAGAGTGAATATATATTAATGTGAAGATTAATTTTAAACTGGCAAATGAAGCTATCCCTATAAAAGAATAACACTTGAAAAGTTTTAATATTTAACCTGTCCATTCATATAGCTGCTCTTTTTGTTTCTTTAAAATTTATTCTTTAGTTGATTGAATTCAACAAATTAGTTTGTTGTACTTCTAACTCAAAAAGAAGAGTCTTCTTAGGGTGATTGCTTTTTCTAATAGTTCACATACAGTTGCAATTTAAAGGCAAACATCTGCCTGATAAAATTATTTGTGTTTCATCTCCAAATAAGTATGCTGCTTATCTACATAAAAGCTTTCAGATATTTGTTGTGAGCTCTACATTCTCCAGTGAGATTTATGGTAAAAAAGCTCTTCACACTTTACAATGTAAAATGTCATGTGTGTTAATGGTTATGATGATATTAGAAGAATCCTATTTTTAAAGAAGCACTCATAGGGATATATTAAGAAGACATAAATACCTAGACCACATCAGTTCCATTATGTCTAAAAACTCATTATCGAAATGTTAATACAATTGTCATTCTTTATGACAGTAAACAAGTTATCTTCATGAGCAAAATCAAATGTGTTTGCTACAGTCGTGCCTTTACTTTTGATATGGGCAGTTGTTTCCAGCAAGACAGCTGTGGTAGAATAATAGAAACTATGGAGACAAGAGCTGCCTTGTCATATGATTTGAGGCAACCCTCTTGGAGTGATTAGATGAGGAGTTTCTTATCCAGTGAAGTATGTAGTGCTTTTCAGAGTGATGCAGAGCTTTGCAGAAAACCTGTAAATAGTGATGAAGATGGCATAAAGGGCTTAATGCTAGTGGAAGCCTTTCTCAATGACAAAAATAATAAGTATCATAAGGCATTTAGTTGCACAGCTTATTATTTTTTTTTCCATTTATTCATTTTATTGCATTTTAGGTTTTGGGGTACATATGAAGAACATGCAAGATTGTTGCATAGGTACACATGTGGCAGTGTGATTTGCTGCCTTCCTCCCCATCACCTACATCTGGCATCTCTCCCCTTGCTATCTCTCCCCGACTCCCCACCCCTCACTGTCCCTCCCCTATTTTCCCCCAACAGACCTCAGTGTGTAGTGCTCCCCTCCCTGTGTCCATGTGTTCTCATTGCTCAACACCCGCCTATGAGTGAGAACATGCGGTGTTTGATCTTCTGCTCTTCTGTCAGTTTGTTGAGAATGATGGTTTCCAGGTTCATCCATGTCCCTACAAAGGACACAAACTCATTGTTTTTGATGGCTGCATAATATTCCATGGTGTATATGTGCCACATTTTCCCTGCCCAGTCTATCATCGATGGGTATTTGGGTTGGTTCCAAGTCTTTGCTATTGTAAACAGTTGCACGGCTTATTATTAACCATTATGAGTTAACGGTTAATAATATGGGTGCAACTGTATAGATTTGAGCTTGAAATCATCCTCTGAATTTTATTAGCTCTGTGAACTGGACAAAGTTCCTAATCTCTGATTCTTTTATTTTTGATACATTGAGAAATATAATCATTCTTCTTGGGTGATTGTTCTGATGTTTGGGAAAAAAAAAAGATGAATGAATGAAACCTAGCTTATACAAGAGAAGGAGTGAAGAGGGTATAAAATGGTTCAAAAGCAGGGAAAAGATAAAAATTAAGACACTTAGATTTATTTATACATTTGTTTTTTCAATGATTATAAAATAAGTTTAAAGAAGTAAGATACGTAGAAGGAAATTTATTCATTCATTTGAAAGTACTAATGAAATTTATTTGATATGTCTGATGATAATGAATAGTATTAGTAATTTTAATTCACCTTCAAAATAACTTGATTGTTTGGGTCTCTTCAGCCAGCAATACTTCATACTGTGGAATCTTTTCCATGTACACTATTTATTTTCCTTCTTTCTCACTCCAAACCTGTCTTCCCTTTGTGTTTAAACTAAATCAACAATGATACAAATTCTCAGTCACCTATACCAGAAATTCAGAAGCACTTTCAAGTACTTCTATGCCAATATATAGACTCAATTTCTACAAACTTCTGAAATTTCCACCCACATAATTCTTGAGCCACTTTTTTCATCACTATATTCACTGTTCTTATCAAGGCCATTGTGTGTTCTCTGCAATAGCTGCCTCCTTGATAATGCACCACTTTTCTTTTGCCTCACAGCTGAATTACGTTGTTATAGATAAACTCTCCAGACATCGAGTCCAGTGTCTACACTTATGCTTTAAATCCCTTACCTTCTCTTTTTGCAAGGCAGAATTCTAGTAGTTTTACAGTCTTTCCCTGAAGAATTCTGTGTTGTCTCTCTAATAAATAATTTTGGCTAGCTATAAACATATTGGAATTTCTTAATCTTATATATACACACCTATATCTGTAAACATACCTACACAGAAGCATATAGATATACTTCCACCAAACTGAATATATATGTGTGTATACATATACATATACATATCTAAATAGAAATACATCAATCTACCTGTTATCTATTTATCATTCCTGTATCAATCAGCATAGGCTACCTTATGCTGTGGCAAAAAAACAAAAACAAAATCTTTATCAGTTGTTTAAAATAATAAATACATTTTTTGTCTACAAAATCTGGTGATACATGAGTAGTTTATTGTCATTCAATTCCTTTGGGGTGATAAACAATTTGTATGTGTCTGGTTGCTGTGTACAGCAACAGAGGTCTCTGAAGGACCTCAAACCAGCAATTAAATGTTCTGGCCCAGAAGTAATCCTCATGTCTTAACACGCACACCATATCTCCAGCACCACACAATGTTAAGAAAGCTAAGAAGATTGTCCTTGTACCCAGAGAGCAAAGTTGAAAAATATTTGATGAACTGCATTAATTCCAATGACAATCCACTTTTCTTAACACCAAAGGTAAAATGCACCCACTTCATCCCTGGAGGGAAAAAAAATGCAAAGCCCAATCCAGTAATGACATCACTGCATCAAATTTAAAGTTCAGGAACTTTGGGGTAGGTGCCATTATCAATTCACCAGGCTCAGATGGTACCACTTTGTTTTAGACGTTTATGAAATAAAAGCATGGGTTTGCTCCCTCTTCTAACAGTCAATCTTATATTCGTTTGGTATTGCTGGAACAGGAAAAATATATTTGCAATAAATAACTCCACTTGGATAAGTGAAGAAGAAGAGTAATACTGATCTATAGAAATTTTGAAATTCTGAAATGTCTTTTGGCAGAAAAGTTAGTGAGGTTGGAGGCAGGAAACTACTTTCTAAGATCCTCTCTTCAGGAACAGAAACCTTGTTCTCCAAAGACTTGTCTCTTCCCTTCTGAACTTTCTTTCTTTTTCCATCACTTTTGCTGTATTTGAAGGGACATTATAAAATACCTACTGTATTAGTTCATTCTTACACTTTTATAAGAAATACCCCAGACTGTGTAATATGTAAAGGAACAAGGTTCAATTGACACACAGTTGTGCATAACTGAGGAGGCCTCAGGAAACTCACAATCATGGCAGAAGGGGAAGAGGCACACCTTACATGGCAGCAGGTGAGAGAGTGCTAACAGGAGCAGGAAAAACTGCCTTGTAAAACCATCTATCTTGT
Organism: Cebus imitator; assembly: GCF_001604975.1. Taxonomy (NCBI): domain Eukaryota; kingdom Metazoa; phylum Chordata; class Mammalia; order Primates; family Cebidae; genus Cebus; species Cebus imitator. The sequence continues at coordinate 4,208,542 of NW_016107355.1, read as the reverse complement.
GAGAACTTACAATCATGAGAGCACCATGGGTGAAACAACTGCCTTAATTCAATCATTTCTCACCAGGTCTTTTCCTAAATACCTGGGGATTATAATTCAAGATGAGATTTCGGTGGGGAGACACAGCCTAACCAGACCATCTACTTTGTGGGCTCTGAGAAACTTTATAAGCTCACATTATGCAGAGACATCTGGAGACACACATTTTGTTCTAGGTCATAATTGTCATGTTTTCTTTCAGATACTTTAGAAAATGCTATTCCCTCAAAAATATAATAGGCTTTTGTCTATTAAGTTTAGGTAGTCTTCAAGTGATAAAAGCATAACTACCACTGCTAAAATAGTAAGCAGGAGAGCCAGATTCAAACCTTGGCTGTGGGGCTCAGGCTCTGTGATCCTAATCACAATGTGATGCTGACTCTTTTTCATTCTCTCTCTTTCTTTTCTTTTTTTTTAGCTTTCTCAATTATAATCATTTTGAAGTGCAATTCAAAATGCACTTCAAAATACTTTTGAGTCATTTTATTAATATCTGTAAAGTATCTATCTGGAATAGCTATTCAAATTGTCTTTCATCCATAAATCTAGTTAGAAACAGCTGATAGCTTAACAATACTGAGGTAGTCCAATTCATGACATGAAATATTTTGCTATTTACTTGATTTTTCTTATTAGATTGTTATAGCTTTCTACATATTAACCATACAAAATTTTGTTAGATTAATTCCTAAATACTTTATATTTTGGTGCTATTGTAAAAGACATTTATTTTGTAACATCAAATTCCAATTGTCCACTGATGGAGTTTGAAAAGGTAAACTGACTTTTGCATATTGATCTTTATCTTCATATGCTGAAATATTTTTAATAAATTGGTGTTGGATTTTGTCAAATACATTTTTCTGTGTCAATTATTATGATCATGTTTTTCTTCATTTGCCTGTTGATATGATGAATTATATTAGTGCCTTTTGCATGATAAATTAACCTTGAATTCTTGGAACAAATTCTATTTGTTCGGGGGCATAATTATTTTTGTGCATTGTTTGACTTAATTTGCTAATATTTTATTGAGATTTTTCCAATTTAAGTTTATGGGAAAAATATCATTCTGTAGTTTTGCTTTTAGTAATGTCTTAATGTGATTTTCATATTAAGGTAATATAAGCTTTATACAATGTACAGAGCTTCTAAGTTAGGTAGTGTTTCCTCTGTATCTATTTTCTAGAGGAGATTGTGGAAAAAAAAAGTCTTTATTTCATATATGTTTCATAGAATTCACCAGCAATGGTATCTAGGATTAGTGTGTTCTTTCTTGAAGGTTATTAATTATTGATTTAATTTATTTAATAGATATAGAGTTGTCAAGAGCTCAGGTGACCTAGAGAGAAAGCTGAGCAACCAAGTGTGCATTAGTTAGCTAAAGCAAAAACGTGCCAAAATTAAAGTAACAAGGAAAACTTTAATCACTTACTTCAATAGCATCAGCAAGCAGCTAAATTCAGAGAAAATATCTACTTTCCCATTTTCCATTTCCCCAGATATTCCAGTTCATTTGTGGACGGTCAGGTATATCAGCACAGAGTGGCATCACTATCAAGGGAGAAAGAACAAAAGGCTCCTGTAGTTTTATGGACTCTAAGGCTGTGGGGAGAGAGTAGAGAGAATGCTAGAAATGAACAATCACCAAGTACTGAGTCAGAGTGAGTATTAGAGTCTTCAAACACAGGCGTGCCCCAAGGAGGTCTCAGCAGAGGCACTTGAGAAAGACCTAAGTCAAATGCCTCAGACAAAAAGGCTTCCAAATGAACACGCCTGGACTAAAGATGAAGATATGCACAAGAGCATGTCAAGCCAAGCAGGACTGAGTACTTGACTGTGACTCTCTTCAAAATTGCAATGTACTGGCTGTGCATGAAGTCTAGTTTAGGGAAGGCAGCTTTCCACTGTGAAGACTGCTAGGTAAAGCCTTTGTAATCGCCTATACTCAGATCTGAAAGATCACACATGAATATTTTGTTGTTGTTGATGTTGCTGCTGCTGTTGTTTTAAATTTTGGCCAAGAGCTAGACTTCTAAAGAGCTAGTCTGGTTATCTATTTCTCCTTGTGTAGAGTTTTAGTATATTACATCTTTCAAGAAATTAGTTGGTCCATTTCTTCTGTTATAAAATTTGCAGGCATGGAATTATTCATAGTATTCCTTTATTATTCTTTTAGTGTTGATGAGGTCAGTTGTGATGACCTCTCTGTCATTTCTATTATTGCTAATGTGTTTCTTCTCTCTCTGTTTTTCCTCATTATCCTGGCTAAAGTGTTATTAATTGTATTTTTTTCATACATATAAATTAGATAATGTCAATTCATAATGCTATTCTAATAATCTATAACCTTAGTGATTATCTGCCTACTTGATCTAACCATTAGTGGTTTAAAAATGTGGAATTCTCCATCTATAACACTGGATTATTTTTTCGGCTATCAGTTTTGCTTCATGTATTTTGAAGCTGTTGTGATAGAGAAATATTTAAGATCATGATGTCTTTTTGAAGAATTGACCTGTTTATCATTATATACTGGTGCTTTTATTGCTTATCATCTTCCATCTTATGAAGTCTGGCTTATCTGAAATTAATATACCTAATCCAGCTTTATTTTGCATAGTGCTAGCACCGTATACGTTTCTCCACCACTTTACTTTTAACCTGAGTCTTTAAATCTAATGTAAGCATCATGTAGAAAAGGCATAATTGTATCTTTTTTTTTTTTTTAATCAACTCTAACAATCTCTGTCTTTTATTTGGTGGATTTAGGCTATTCATTTTTAAATGATCCTTGTTATAGTTAGAATAACATCTGCCATGTTTTTGTTTTCCATGTGGTGCAGTTGTTCTGTTCCCTCTGCTCCTTCCTTCCCTGGTTTTGGTTGAATATCTTCTTTGATTTTATTTTATATGCTCTCTTTTCATACCTGTTGCACTTCCTTTGAATTTTTTTGTACTGACCTCTAGTTTACAATAAATATTTTTATCTAATCTAAAGTCACCTTCAAATAACACTTTCTTGTGTGCAGTACAGGTACTTTCCACCATAATATTCCTAATTATTTTCTCCCATATATTATAATATTCTCCCAATATTATAATATTGCCACGTTGTTTTCACTTAACTATATCCTATAATTATCCAGTACAGAGATGCTATTGATTTAAACAGTTATCTTTTAAATCAAAAAAGAAAAAGAAAAGGATTTTATTTTATATTCATTCATGCCTCTCTAATGCTCTTCTTTTTAAATACAGTTTCTGATCTATGTTATTTTCTTTCTGCCTGCAGTATTTCTATTAAAATGTTTTGTGAAGCAGTTCTGCTGGAGATAAATTCCCTCGGTTTTAGTTTGTTTGAGAAAACTTTATTTCACTTCAACTTTGTATAAAAAGTTTGCTGGAAAGAAAATTCTAGGTTGATGGATTTTTCTTTTAGCATTTCAAATGCTTCTGATTGTTCTTTTCTCTTACATGGCTTCTGATGAGGAAGCTATTGTAATTCTTTTTCATATCCTTCTATATTTAAGATGTTTGCTTTAATCTGGCAGCATTTAATTGTTTCTCTGCAATTTGAATGTAATATGCCTAAATATGTTTCTTTTTTGGTTTTTATTGTTGCTGTTTTGTTTTGCTATGTTTTGTGCTTTAATATTTATTCTGCTTGGTATTCTTCGAACTTTCAGAATCTGCAACTTGATGTATATTATTACTTCAAATATTTATTTCCTTTTTTTCTCCTCTTGATATTTTAATTACATATATGCTCCATCTTTGATATTGTCACCCTGTCATTCTGTTTATTTAACTCTTTGAATTTTCTTCTGGAGGTTTTGGAACTTTATTTTGATTTATCTTCAAGTTCCCTAATTCTTTCTTCAGCTATGTAAAGTCTAATAGCTAGCCCATCAAAGACATTCTTTATTAGACAGTGTTTTTGATTTCTAGTATTTTCTTTTGATTTTTGGTTAGAGTTTCTATCTTTCTGCCTACATTATCCATTTGTTCTCTAATGTCTACTTTTCCATTAAAGCACTTAACATATTAATCTTAGTTATTTTAAATTCCCAGTCTGATAATTCCAAAATCTCTGACATAATTGAATTTATTTCTGATAAGTTTTTGTATCCTCAGATCATGCATTTTCTGAGTTTTAGCATGTGTTATAATTTTTTTGTTTAAATCTGAGCATGATGTATTGGATTATGGGAACTAAGTTATAAAGGTCTTTAGTGTGAGGTTTTATGCTAGGAGTTGAGTTGTATTAATGTTTGTTGTAACTGTAGTTGTCAGAGTCATCAGTTTTCTCATGTCCCTGTTTTTTGTCTTTTCCCTTGGCTTTGAACTTCCATTAAGTGCTGCTCCTCAGAAGGAGTTTAAGTTCTACAGCTCTTTCAGCTATAATCAACTGTTTTTAAATACACACCAAGTTAGAGAAGAAAAAGATGTCAGAAAGAAGAACATTTTATAATCTTCCTGTTAATTCAGTGTTTAAATGGCCCTGCATCTCAGGAGGCTGTCCTTCATAAATATTTCTCCAGTGGTATAATTTTGTTTGGTTTTGTTTTTTTTTTTTCACAGACCTCTACTCAGGTCTACAGTGTTCTGTCAATTTCCTTGACTTGATTCCTATTGGCTACTTTTTTCCTTTGGTTAGTTACAGGAGGGATAGAAATAGCTGGGGTGGGAGAAGTGCCCTTCCTACAGCTGTCGTAAGGCATTAGAAAAATGACTTCGCCTGGAGTTTAAGAAGCTTTCGTGATGGAGAAATTTCTTGGTCTATTTTGTAATAATTACTTTTCTTTTCCTCCTGCCCAAACCAAGGGGGGATATTTCTTATATCATCACCATGAGAATATGTTGGGATTTGTGGAAAGACTGAGGCCCCCCCCAGCAGTTTTTCAGTTTCATATTAACCCATACTCAACCACTAACAATGATCAAAGTTACTCTTTAATTATTCCTACCTGTTTAGGATTTGAGGTGGTTCATTTCCAGCTAAGCAGATCTAGGGCATTTCTTTCAGGATGTGCTGGTTTATCATATTTTCAGCCAGAAATTTTCCCTGCAAATTCAGATTTTAAAAAAAAGTCATTGATTTTTACGTTATTCAGTTTCCTCTGTCAGATGGTTTGACTTTGTGTTCCCACCCAAATTTCAAGCTGAATTGTAATTCCCAATATTGGGGAAGAGACCTGATGGGAGGTGATTGGATTATGGGGGCAGATTTCTCCCTTGCTGTTCTGGTAATACTGAGTGACTTCTCTTGAGAGGTCTGGTTGTTTGCAAGTATGTAGCATTTTCCCCTTCACTCTCTCTTTCCTTCAGACTTTCCCTTCACCCTCAGCCATGATTGTAAGATTCCTAAGGCCTCTCCAGAAGCAGAAGTCTGTATAGCCTGCAGTGCTGAAAGCCAACTAAACCTATTTTCCTTATAGATTATCCTGTCTCAGGTATGTCTTTATAGAAGTGTGGGAACAGACTAATACACTCTTGGTGTGGGGATGCAAGTGATGACTTCCAAGCTCTTTAAATGTTAAAGTGTAACTGTATTTCTTCCTGTAGTTCACCTCTTGCTGAGTCCATTTTTGTCATTCTCACTAATTATTAATTTATCTTTTACATATTTTTTTTGTTTTTTGGTATTATTTTTAATATCATCTACATGTTCTGTAGGTTTTCTAAATATCTATTGAGTTATAGAGTCCCAAATTTACTTAATATTCATGAGATCATAAAACCCTATAATAGTATATCACTATAAGGCAAATCATGATTTATGTATCCCCAGCAGAAAAGAATCTTACTGCATATAAGTAAATTAGATTCTTATCTACATGACATGTTTTCTGTGGCCTCTGGAATGCTGCTTCAATTCCAAAGCAACTTTTCTCCAAACAATATTTGAAATCCCTTTAACAGGAAGTCAATCTTTTATATCATAACGAGAACTAAGACTTCAAATTTTTCCTTCGAGAAGAAATATGTTGATTTCAATTCATAAAGAGTAAAATTAAATAACAAGTACTTCAAAGGCAGTAAGAGCTTGAAAAGGAAAAGTAATGGATCAGATAAACTGAAAAAAAGAACAAAACTATAAGCGTGTTGTGAAGAAACTCTGACAGTGTCCCTGCTCTCATTTTAAACAAAAGATCTGTGTCTTTATAAAGCAAAGTATCTCACAGTTGCAGAATATAAAGCCAGGTAGATCTCAGCCCTAAAATGATCATCAATCATTTCCTGCTAGGAAATTAGTGACTTAGTGCTACACAGAAATTTAGTGACTATCTAACTCTCATAAGCAGGATTATAGATCCAGAGCATTAAGTGAACCACTTGACACACAGATAATTATTAGCAGATATAGAACTAAAATTAAAATATCATATCTCTTATTCTTTGCTAACTTTTGACTTTGCAACATACAGTAAAAAGTCACTCACTTCACTGAGTTTTTAATCAAATGAGAAGTATAAGTCATAATTGCCACAAAAGCAGATTGTTATGTTTATGAATATTTACAAACATGTGTATATAAATATATGTTCATTCTAATATATACACTTTCAAGACGATGGACTGAGCACATAACTTACCTCTACATTGCCAACTCAATTGTATGGTTTTAATTTTTTTAAAATTTAAATATATATAGCTTTTTCAGAAAGCTATACATGCAATGCCTAGTGGAAAATAAATTTGGGGGAATCCTGGACATAGAGAAAACAGATAATATATTGCTGAGAATGAGAGTTCAATATGAAATGCCTGAATGAAGGCTATGTATAATGGATATGGAGAATCGGGGGCTAAAATTACCCTCCCTACAACACCACCACCAAAAGAGATAAAATGTATCATTAGTAGCAGTTGTATATTTTGTGTACAAAATGTATAAAAATGTATACAAAAGAATTGTATTCATTGAGAGAGGAAAATAGAATAGACAGAGTAGAGAGACTACAAGGAAAACAGTCTTGTAGTCTCTCTAAATTAAGGATAGAAGGTGGAAGTTCAAAAAGGCTAAGAGAACTGGGATCACGTGCAAAGGTATGTAGGAGAGTTTTTCCCAGACTGATTAATCAATCTAAGTAATCTCAATTAATATCTAAGCAATCCCAATTAAAATCTTAGCAATTAATACAACAGTATAAATAGTACAGAAACAGACCCACCAATACATAGTCAACTGATACTTGGCAACGGAGGAAAGCAAATTCAATGGAGAAACAGTACTCTTATCTACAAGCAGTTCAAGGAAATGATATTTTGTATACTGAAAAATAAAAATTGATTCAAAACTTACACCAAATACAAAAATTAAATTGAAAAGAATCCTATAACCAATGTAAAACCAGAATGGAAAAAGTAGAAGAAAACATAAAGAAAGTCTTAACTACAATGAGGCATAATTCAACTTCTTATATACTGCTCATGAGAATGTATCGTTGTACAATTTCTTCAGAAACTATATGACGACATAAAGAAGATCAATGATTGTCTTGAAATGGAGATTTTGCAGGGGTAAGTGGGAATAAAATGGTGAATACACTTTTGGAAATGATGAATACATGCATTTATTTCAATTAGTAGTAGTAGATGGTTTCATATGTAGCAAATATCACATTGCATATTTTGACCATGTACAGTTTAACTTGAGTCAATTAAACCTTAAGAAAACATTTAAACAATGAAAGAAAAATTGCATATGGAAATGTAGGATTCCATTTGGCTATGACTAACAGAAAACTTGAACAAATAATAGCTTAAACAAATGAAGATTTTATTTTTCTTCATGACAAGACTTTCAGAGATAAGGCTGTTGCAGTAACCCCAGGACTTCATAATTTCATTAATGTGGTAGACTTCTCAACATTTTCTGTTTCACTGTCATTAGTGTTGAGTCTCTGCTTTATGAGCTCAGGAGTATACCTCTACCTCCAGGAATCAGGAGCATGTTATTGGCAGTTAGAAAAAGGAAATGAAAATAGAATTGTCAGCTGACTCTGTTTTAAACAAGTTTTCCATTTTGTACAGCTCTGTGGCCAAAATTTTGTCCTATGGCAATATTTCTCGGAAAAGGGTCCTTGAAACATAGTTTTCATTTTCTTTGTTTAGCTTTACCCAATGTATCTCTGGACTAAATTGAAGTTTTATACTTTCTATTAGTAATGAAGAAAGCTATAATGGATATTGGATTGATAACTAGCAGTGTGTGCCAGAGGCATTAATAGCTCTTGTCATAAGTAGGTGTGGAATAAGAAAGAGAAAAGGTTTCAAGAGCAAGAGAACTAAACCATACACAGTATGATTCCAAGAGAATCAATCCTTGGAATTGTCAATCCCCATTCTCCTTGCTCCTGACAGCTGCAGATGAATGAATATGTGAGTTGGGATGGGAGAAAGACAGCCAAGATTCATGTAGCCTGATATATACATATATATAAGAAATAAAGCATCCCCTACCCAAAGACTAGATAGCAAAGTGCCTTGTATGTAATGAAACCCCTCAACCTTATATTTTCTGGAAAGAAAACCTACAAAAACAAAAAAACATAATACTAACCAAAGTAGCATCCTGCCATCCTGTGCCCCTAAAAGACATCTCAGATATCTTGAGTGAAAATATGATAATTTTCTTCTATTCTGAAGGGTGTTAAATATTTATTCTAAAATCCTGAGAAATGTATTAACATATATAAGATACTTAATATTAAAAGGCATTTATTTGAAATGCCTAAAAATAAATGAAATTTCAGAATCAAGAGAGAAAACATAAATAACTTGAGCAATGATAATACAATCAAATTATACCCAGCCTAAGATTATAAAATGGATAATACAGACTTCAACTTATACCAATGCACTTATAAGAGCATTATAAATGAAATAATAAATTTCTAAGAAATTTTAAATTATCGGAATTAGACTAAGAAATAAAAATGTGAGCGAAGCAATGGCTGTATAGTTAAAAGATAATCTGGGATATTACCTCTGAGATCTAGACCATTTTGCAGGTGAAACTTGCCAAGTATCATAAATGGAGCACTCCCCAATACAAACAAAAATATTTCTCCAACCAGACAATAGGTATAAATATCAGAATTAAAGAGTTTAATAAATTAGAGAATTTTTAAGCACAGTTACATTTCTCACTTTCAGAAATAGCTTCAAGAGATTTTCAGGCAAATCTATAAGTGAAAATAATTATTCCTACTTAAATAAACATATATTTATTTATAATTTGTTTACATCTAAAAGTTAAAATGGACTTAGATGAAGTTTTAGGCTAGTTCTGCAGGATAATATAAGCCACAAACTTATTTTCTTGTGAGCTAAAAAATAGTTATGGCAGGAAAATATATTTGCTTCCAGAGTGAGTCAGCCACAATTTTTTTTTTATTCTTTGATTCACAGGTTATTAAAGATTGAAAACTCTCTAACTTGTGTCATTTTTTATCAGGAGACAGTGATAACTGTTAAGTTTGCTGTATTATTTGTAAGCAGAATTCATCACTGACTTTGAATAAATCTAAGTGAACCAGATCAGATTTGCTTAGATAGCTATGCTAACATGTTGTGAAATCTATAGTATGTCTTTGCCTAACCCAGTGGAGAGGAGAGTATGTATCATCTATGTTTGTTATTTGAGAATAAATGCAATATTAAATTAAAATGTAATTATGCTTAAAGTGGTTGCTTTGTATTTAATGATATGTCAAAATATTTTAATATTTGATATCTATTTTAACATTTATAAACTTATTACATAGTAACAGTATATAAACATATTTATTTTTATAATGTAACAATGTATATTATATATTTGCGTATGATATATATGATGTTTATAATTTTAATATATTTTAATATAAAATAGTTTATCAAAGTTATACCAGCAATGATTTATTGATGTGGGAAATTGAATAATAATCTTAAATAGCTACATTCCACAAGTAATTAAGTGGGAAAATAGATCAACTGGAGGTACCAATAGCTAATAAACCAAGTCTCAAAAAGGAAAAAATAATAATTAGTAGATATCAGATAGAATATGGGAATAAATATCATCATATTTAAACCCCTGGTGTTAATATGTTTTATTTTCCTAGGAATAAAAATGATTATTCGTAAAATATAGATTCATTTTCCAGTTTTATAAATATTGTAAAAACATGTTTGAAATCGCTAATTAATGCTATCACCAGCAATGCCAGGGAGATCTTATTTGCCCACATTCTGGACAATGCTTGGCATTGTTATATGTTTCCTTTCCCTACCATCACAATGGTGTGAAGACTGAATTAGCATTACTTTTACTTTCACTTCTTAGAATACCAAGTTGGACAAGCAGTTTTATGCATATTTAATGTCAACATGTGAGTTCTTTAGCCATATATTTTCACTAGTTTTCTACCGGCTTGTACGACTTTTTACATTTAAAATGTATTTTGTTTATTCTCAATACCAATTCTTTCTTAATTTTTATATATATAAACATATAATTTCCCACCAACCCTAGTATTTTAACTCAGTTTTTTATATATCAGGTCATGCATTTATATTTGTATTTCAATTTAGCTTTATGGAAGACTAACTTGTCACTTTCTCTGTCTTTTACAGACAAGAACATTTTTAATACATATAGATATTTTACCAATTAATAATAAAAGGATGCATACTTCACAGGAAAAAATGGGCAAAGACAAAAAAGAAGAAATTTACAAACTTTAGAAATGTTTTTCTGAGAGCTCTGTGTGTGTGTGTGTGTGTGTGTGTGTGTGTGTGTGTGTGATATAAACAATATGTAATGTTAAGGATATAAACAAAATGCACTATTTAATAGCTGTGGGTATTCTTGCAAGTGCCCATACAGCCCAGACACTCCTCTGCTCACTGGCTTCCCAGGATGGCTTAACTCATTAAAAACGTCCCCTCACTGCTGAGAGGTGAGGCAAGAGGCCAGCTTTTTGTTTGTTTATTATTTTTTATTATTGTGGTTGAAATATTTAATATAAGATCTACAGTATTAACAAAAATTTTACTACACAATACAGTGTTGTTAACTATAGACGCTTTGCACCAATTGAAGTTTTGATGAAACACTTTAATAAAATATTGTCTATGAGCTGAACAGGGAACAGATATTTAGATTGATGGAATCCACTGACCATTGAATGAAACCAATGATCAAAGACTCTGGGTGAAACAGATTAAGATAAAATATCAGAGACAGATAATTGAAGGAAAATATTCTCATATATATGAAGGGCAAAAGCAACTAAACTAAGAATTGAAGAAAATTAGAAAACATCATTGTTCTCATCAACAACAAAGATTACAAACAATCAATCAACACTATCCAAATTATAATAAAATAACATTTTCAAACTTATAATTCCATAAACTGGAAAGTTATCAAGTCATCACAAGATTCTGTCACATTGGGGAACTTGCTTTGCATAATTCCAAGCTTTGCATTTTGTCAGCGATGTGATTCCCATATCCCCAAGTTCCATATAGTCAAATATTTTGAGTGTTTGGTTATTCAAACTGAAATATTTTCAATAGCCAAAGAATAAAAATATTAGTCATCTATGCAACCCATATGGAAAAAAATTCTCAAAAATTTACAACAGCAAAATACAAACTTCTATGACAAGGAAGGTAAACTTGGAAACAGAAAGAATGGTAGTAAAGATAATCTAAAAAAGAAAAGAAAAAAATTAAAAGAAAATTCACTGGACAAAATTAATGGCCAAGTCTCCACTGAGCAATAAATATTTAAAGCAGAGACTCACATCTCTTTTCTATTGGATTATTCACAATGCTTTCTCTACAATACTGATTGCATTATTATAATTGTATAAATGTTGCTGTGTGGAATTAAGTTTCTCAGTTTTAAACTGAAGTAAAAGCACAGAAGAGTTTATTATATGTGGAAAAGGAGATAAATGTAAAACTTGAAAATGAAAGAATCATAGTAAAATTAACACAAACCAGGAGTTGAGTACTGAAGTGGGAAGCAGGGAAATTTAGTGGACTCTTTCCTTTTTTTAGTGGGGAATCAGTATTATTTCTAAGAAGTTTTACAATAAGGACTAAGAAAAAAATGTATATAACTCAAAGTTATACAATTGATCATCAAATAAGTAAAAATTAAAAACAAAAAATGGTTATCTCTGAAATTGGTTCTGAAGCAGGGAAGAGAGGCTGGTAATTATTTTCATTTTAAAATCCTATCATTAAAACTATTATTATTAATATTCTTAAATAATTCAGAATTGAGGAAAGTTAAAAATCATAGAGAAACAAGTTGCCCTTTTCCTTTTTTATCTCTGAATCAGCTAATTTTATTTTAGATTATTTCTCTTCCACATGTATACAAATATTTTATTCATCCCTTTCAGTTTTATATCTAGTGTTTCCTTTTTTTCTCCACATAATTGAGGAAAACTCTTGGTTATTAATTCTAACTTCATTTCACTAATAACCCAAGAAATATCTAAGTCATAACTTATGACCTAAACTATAAAATATTTTTCAATTACATAAAAATATTAAGTAAAATTAGGCATGCTATCAAATAAGTACCATAAATATCTAAAATTCTTGAATAATAGAAGCATTTTTTTTTATTTGAGGCGGGATCTTACTCTGTTGCACAGTCTGGAGTGCAGTGGTGAAATGATGATTCACTGTAGCTTTGACCTCTTGGGCTCAAGCTACCTTCCTCATCCTCACTATTCCCAGTGGCTGGTACTATTGTAGCACACCATCAGGCCTGGCTACTTTTTAAAGTATTTTTTTGTAGTCACAGGATCTCACTATAAGCCTAGGCTAGTCTCAAACACTTGGGCTAAAGCAGTTCTCCCAATTCTCCCATCTAGGCCTCTCAGAATGACATGATTACAGGCTTGAGTCATGGTGTCCGTCCGGCTCTAAGCAGTTTCATGACCATGTAAAATGAACTTTCCTCTGAATATTTATCCTCAAACTATTTTCTCTCAAAAAACACAATATTCAGGATAAAATTTAAAATGTTTCACTAATTCATACAAACACTTCTGTTTTATTCAGAACTGCTTTAAAAATCATTTAAATGTAATTAATAACAATTTAAAATATCTTCATTTAAGATGAAATATTTTAATTTAATTAATTAAAGAGGTTTTTTTTTCTTTGAGTCTACTAAAGATATGCATATGTAGGCCTTATAATAATATATGTTGGCCTATGTGCTAGCTTCATTTCAAGTACTAGCTTAGAAGAAAAATTTTCTGAGCATAAATTGACCATCTTAAAAATAAGTGTTTTGATCAAATCCATGTGAGAGTAAGAATTTTACATATATTTCTGTTCTTGTTTCTTTAAAATAATTTCACTGAACATACAACTGCATATTTTATAGTTTTAAATTTTATTTATAATGGCAATGAAAAAAGATATGACTATTATACCAGACAGAAGAGAATGGTTTCTAATACGTAGATTTGTTGCTATACTAAGTACATTATATTTCAGTGATTAAAATAAAATGGAAATAATTAGCTGAGGTTCAAACAACTAATTCATAGAATTCCCAATAGCAAGAATGATTAAAATATTGTAATACGCATTGCCTAAAAAAAAAAAAAACCACAGTACAAGGGATCGTGATAATAGACTGTTATTTCTGTCTTTAGACAAAGATATTTTTTGTTGTTGAGACGTTTTTTGAACTCCCATTGGAAAAATTGGCAGTTATACACTAATGTAAAAAAAACAACCAAATCAGAGGAATGGTACTGAAATTGATTATGTAAATCACATACATACAACATGATCTCAATTATTGAAAATTATTTTGGTTGAAGGTGAAACAACAACGAAACTGTTTTTTAGCAACTACAAAAAATTTTAAGGTGTTATTGAAACGTTGTAGGGAAGATTATGAAAGCTAAATTTTATATCATTGAAAGATTCACTCAGTAG
>NW_016107355.1:4179841-4194347 GCF_001604975.1 Cebus imitator | reverse complement strand
TACAGACACGCGCCACCATGCCCAGCTAATGTTTTGTATTTTTAGTATAGACGGGGTTTCACCATGTTGACCAGGACGGTCTCGATCTCTTGACCTCGTGATCCACCTGCCTCGGCCTCCCAAAGTGCTGGGATTACAGGCTTGAGCCACCGCGCCCGGCCGCAAATATATTTACATGTGTGAATAAACAATATGGTTTTTGCATTTTATTGTTAGCATAAATTATGTTTATTTACTATTGATTAACTCTTAATTTTTTTTTAAATAACTGTTAGCAGTAAGTATCAAGGACTTGTCTAATATGTGATTCAGATTTAATAATAGTGATTGCTTTTTAGGAGTCCTTTAGTAGGTGAAGCACATACAGAGAAATTATTATAGTGGTAGAGAAAATTAGGTTTTTTCATTTACTGGTATAATTTATTATTTAATGTGTTAAAGAATGTGTACATTGTATAATTTTCTAGTTTATATCAGTCTTCAGGATTTTTTGCATCTATACTCATAGGTATAGTTGTCTTCAAACCCCTTTGCTGTTTCTCTTGTCTCTTACTTGACTTGTTAGCCGAGTTTTTAAAATTTGCATATGAATTTTTTAACTTTTACGTTTAGGGGTAAATGTGCAAGTTGTTATATAGGTAAACATGAACAGAAAGGCCTCCACGACAGCTGTTTCAGCACTGATTGAGTGGTTAAGTTAAATATTAAAAGCTGATAGAAGCCGAGTGTGGTGGCTCATGCCTGTAATCCCAGCACTTTGAGAGACCAAGGCAGGCAGATCACCTACGGTCAAGAGTTTGAGACCAGCCTGGCCAACATGGCAAAACTTTGTCTTTACTAAAAATACAAAAAAATTAGCCAGGTAAGGTGGCACACATCTGTAATTCCAATTACCCCAGAGCCTGAGGCAGGAGAACCACTTGAGCCAGGGAAACAGAGGTTGCAGTGAGCCGAGATAGCATCATTGCACTCCAGCGTGGGCGACAGAGAGAGACTTGGTTTCACAAAGAAAACAAAACAAAACATTATTATGAGTACAGGCTTTTATTTCAAATTCTTTTTGAAAAAAAAAAAAATCTCCATTCAAATTCCAGACAAAATGAGACACATACGTACACATTTGCATGTGTATGTGTGTGTCTCTGTGTCTCTGCTAGAAATGCTATCCTTTCACTGAGTGAATCTTAGTGGAATCTAGCTACCTGCTGACTGCCCTTTCATGCAGCCTATATTTCAAGAATGCTGGCATTTTGTGGGGCTATGTGTGTGGGAGAGGAATTTATTATTACCTATTCACCTCCAACAACTTGCCTTGCATGATTCCAAAGCCTCGCGTTTGTCAACCATGTGATTTCTAAATCCCAAGGTCCAAAAGAGGCAAATATTTTGAGTGTAAATATGGATTTATGGCTTGATTATTCATATATTCTCTGCTATGTTTTTAGTTTGCACAATTGAAAATGTTCATTATTTCTTATAGACTTTGTGGTTTACCCAGTATCAGACTAAACTCAGATGCCTTATCTCCCCTCTTGAATTCGTGGGCATTTTCTTTTCTCAGGTGGACAGTTTCTGGGGACATTGTCACAGATTTCTTTATGGAAGTATCAGAATAATATTATCTATAAATATTCTGGGTGGCAATAAAATGTCTTTTCTTAAAATAATTTTGTCTGCTTTTTAATCATTGAGTCATTTGTAGAACCTGGGTGAATAATCCTCGTTTCCCATTGCAATGACTGAGATACTGACCTCACTGACTCTCCATTTTGTTTTAATTATATTGATTAAACACCCTACCTATCGTACCTGTAGGGACAATATGAACTACTAAGGGTTAACATAGTGATCTGAGGGAGCACATTGTTAGTCCTCCAGCCTTCCTTACTGTAATATAAGGATTAACAAGATCTTGCTTATGAAAATAAAAAGTGCACAACCTGATCTATTATGAAATTCCATAAAGCATGTGGGAATTAGAGAACTCCATTCCATGGCAACGTCTTCCACTGTTAACTCTTACCAGAGAGGATGACCAACACCAAATGTCTCAAAAGGTGCTGGTGCCTGCGCACCAGTCCATTCTTCATTGCTTTATGAAGGACAGTGATCTTTGTGCCCTCCCAAAGAATATAGTGAGGCAAAATTTTCTATTTCTTTGTTTTTCATATTGATATATAACGGGCAAATGTGAGTTGTATATATTCAAGGTAGACCATGTGATGTTTGGATAAATGTGCAAATTATTTAAAAATTGCCACAATCAAGCTAATTAACATATCCTTCACGTGACATAGTTGTCTTTTTTCCTTGATATTGAGAATGCTTAAAATCCTCTCTCTTCACACATTTTTGGGATATATTATGTTATTCTTGGCTGTAATTACCATGCTGTACATTAGGTCTCTAGAGCTAATTCATCTTATAAGTGCAAGTTTCTACCCTTGAACCAACATCTCCCTCTTCTTCCACCCCAGGCCCCTTCTGCCCTCTATGAGTTCAACTTTTTTAGATTCCACATATAAGTTAGATCATGCAGTATCTGTGTTTCTGCATCTGGCTTATTTCACTTTGTACAATGTCCTTCATGTTCACACATGTTTTTACAAAACTGCTCAAAGAAAACAGGAGAAAGCTCTATGACATGGGTCTTGGCAATGACTTTTTTTGATGGCACACTAAAAGCACAGGTAAGAAAAGCAAGCATAAGCAAGTAGGACTTCAAAGAAGTAGAACTTCAAAGAACATATACAAATATCCAATAGGTATACGAAAAACATGTGCAACATCACTAATTATCAGGAAAATGCAATTTAAAAATATTGTATCACATCTGTTAGGATAGCGACTATCAAAATGCCTGAAGGTAAATATTACTGAAGATGTGGAGAAAAGGCAATGCTTATACACTGTTGATTGGAATATGAACTGGTATAGCCATTAGAGAAGTGAGTAAAAGGTTTCTGAGAAAATTAAAAATAGGGGTAGCACATAATTCAGCACTCCCACTTCCGGTTACATATTCAAAAAAATTAAAATCACAGTTTCAAAAGATAACTGCACTGTCAGGTTCATTGCAACATTATTCACAATAGACAAGGACTGGAAACAATTTAAGTGCCTATCAATGGATAAATGGATATAGACGGTGCTACAGATAGAAATAGATGTATGTATGTAGATAAATAAAATGAAACATTAGCTTAAAGAAGAAAATTTCTCAGTTTCTAACACAGTAAACCCACTCTAACATTCCCTACTTGCTCCTTGATAATTCCAAGGCCTTATATTAACAGCACACCAACATTTCAGCCTTATTTCCTATAGGACATCATTATGCTTAGAATTCAATGTGATAGCACAGCAGTGTGTTAGGATAGCTCTGTCTGTCCTTGCCAGAATACTTCATGCGTAGTGAGAGATAAGTCCCTTTTTCAATGTGTTTTCCCTTATCTACTCATATTATTCCTTCTCTGGTCTAACTCCCTAAAGATACGTCTCCATACATGTTATCCAGGTTCCTTGAAATATAGATTTAATATGTTTTTTTTTTTCTCAATTTATGGTGGGAGGATTTAGATCCCTTTTTTTTTCTGGAGGAGGGCCAATATTTTCCAATTTGAGTGATGCTAAATTCGAACCTTGGTTATTAACACAAAAACATTAGAGTTGGTTTGGATATTCCTGAGAGGAACAAACCTTATGTTTTATCCAAACCTCTCAAGGTGAGGTCACTGTGCAAGGAAATCTGATTTATTTTATTTTTGTTTCTTTTCTGAAAGGGAAAGACAATGCTACTGCTTGCCAAGGAGTCTTTCTCTTTTGTTTTTTTTTTTTTTTTTGAGATGGAGTTTCTCTCTTGTTACCCAGGCTGGAGTGCAATGGCACGATCTCGGCTCACAGCAACCTCCGCCTCCTGGGTTCAAGCAGTTCTCCTGCCTCAGCCTCCTGAGTAGCTGGGACTACAGGCGAGCGCCACAATGCCCAGCTAATTTTTGTATTTTTAGTAGAGACGGAGTTTCACCATGTTGTCCAGGATAGTCTCGATCTCTTGACCTCATGATCCACCCGCCTCCACCTCCCAAAGTGCTGGGATTATAGGCATGAGCCACTGTGCCCGGATTGCCAAGGAGTTTTATAGGCATTTAGGTTTTCATATTTCCCAGTACTCTGAGGCTGTCATGCTAGGACTGAAGTTCTCCTTCCTACTTGAGCAGGTATCTGACTTTGTTATAACACAATTCTGGCTTTAGATTACTTCTCATGCTTTATTATTAGATCCTGAAGCTAATGTTCACAAAGATCTGTCCATTATCTGTAGAGGATAAGAATTTCTAGTTAAACATCTTTTCACTCTCACTTTCACAGCATGATTTATGTTGCTAATTAACACTTCTTAACCTAACTAATTAACACTTCTTAACCTAACAATTTTTTTGAAAAGCTTCACTTGCTTTCAAAAGCAGCTTCATTATAGAAAAAAAAAAAAATCATTGCCATTCTACTATCAAGTACAATAGACACTTTCCTCCTTCCAAAGTATCAACTTTCATCCGAACCTTATCTGCCAAACAAGTTTTATGGTCACCTAAATTGCAAACAGAAGCATAAATTCCCATTCCTCTGTTTGTTTGTTTTGTTTTGCCTTGTTTTACCAAGTGGGAAAACTAGATCCAAAACATGACTCTGGCCTTTTCTGGTATCAAGTGTTTTCGTCCCTATTTCTTGAAAAAGAAGGCTATGGCCATTTACATACACATATGACATATGATATGACATATCACATATGTGATATATATATAGTTAGTATATAGACATATATACACACATATGCATATGTATACATAAGTTTATTTGGAAGTACAATCTTCAGACTGGGAAAACTGAAGTGAAACAGGAAAGCATTGGAAGCACATACAAGATGGCACCTTATCGAGTTGACCAGAGCTTAACAAAAAAAACATAGTAAGTGAACCAATATGTTTAATAGCTGTCCATCAAAGGAGAAATGAGAATATTCTATTCACTTTCTTCTTCATTTCTGCTGCCTCTTATATTTTAATATTGCCTCACGTTGTGTTCACTCCCCTGTGTGTTGAACATGTGTAACCTGGTCCAAACGAGCTGCCTCTGGGGTGCTTGACCTCATGACTCATGGTGTGGTGCTGCATCAGAACCAGGACCTGGCAAAAGAATTCAGGGACTATGTGAGTCCAAATGACAAGACCAGGGTAACCGAGCTACTGAAATGTCTGATACAGCAGATCTGATGGAAGCTGCACCAAAAGGCAGGTTTCAGTCTTGGGTAGCAAGGGACAGCTGGTGATATTAGATAATAAGCCAAGTTGGTAGAGGTAAGTGCTCTCTTTTGAGCAATTGGTGGAAATCCAAGGAACAAGTGGGGTACAGTGCACCAAAGACAGAGCAAAAATTAAGCCACTATATTTCTACTTTGTTCTCCATACCCAGCTTTAAAATATTATTTCTATTTTTCACACACATATCCATCAACTTTTATTTTCATAATTTCTATATATTCTTTTAAATGTGTCTCTTGTAAACAACAAATTAATAACTAATTATTTTATGAATTTAAGTTTCCACCCTCTCATTGATGTACTGAAGCCATATTTTCATTACATTAAGATTTTTTTCTATGATACTATTTTATCTTTTCCATTTATGTACTTTATTTTTCATGCCCGCTTTTCATTTGTGTGTGTATGTGTGTGTGTGTGTGTGTGTGTGTGTGTGCGTGTGTGTGTTTATAACTAGTTAAGACCTATATTTGAGCCCTTTTTACCACAATTGATTTATAACGATTTATCAGAACATATGCTCTTTCAAAGGAAGACAAGAGCATTAGTACAGTTTTTCAATACACTATCTTATCTCTCTCCAGCAGCATATTGGCATTTTCCACAATTTTATGTTGGATTTTTCAGATAGATATACTCTTATTTACATTTGTTTGGCTCTCTGATTATGTTTAATTTGCCTATGTTTAAGTTACAACTTGCAACTTTTCTCCAATATTCCTTTCAAGTCAGCTTGTTGATGAAAAACATGAGAGCTTAACTGATACCTTTATTGTGCTTTTCACCAAATGACAATTTAAATGGAGAGTGGCTTTCACACTGAAAAATTTGCTTCCTATTTCTTTTCTTTTGGTGTTTTGCTTTTCATTTCTTTTGCAGCCAGTGTTTCTGTTGAGAAGTTCCTCCTTCTCAATGTGATTTTCAATCCACAGTTATTACAAATTTCTCAAAGTGTAGGTATGATATTTTTTGATGTCCTGTTGACACATTATAAATTCTTTTTGTGATTTAAAAATCATTCTTTGATTAGCAAAATATGCCATCGTTACTATTTTCTCCCTCCTATTTGCCTGTCTTTTCTTCTGGTATTACTATTATTGAGATTTCAATACTTGTAATCTCCATGCCGCTTAGCAACATTTTCTTAAAATTGTTTATTTCTGAAAGCTTTCTAATGAGTTTTATGAGAGTTCTTTATTCCAATTCTTTAGCTTGGGAGTATGCTCTTCCGATGCCTCTGTTCCAATACTCTTAACTCTTCCTTTGCATTTAATTATTATGTTTCTCAAGATAATCTCAATGTCTGTTCCAACAATACTTTGGTGATCTCTTTGAATTTTATCTTATTGCATGGCAATGTTCTTCCAGCTTGGAACCATCTTCCTCTAGAGACATTAGCCTCCTTCTTAGGTAATGAGTATTGGTGATCCAAACCACATGCATTAGTTTATAATGCACTTGGTGAGTTTCAAGAAAGATAAAACGTGGTGATAACAGAGCTCCAGTTATAGTGAAATGTGGAAAGCCATTACTTATGCAACTACTTATGCTGGTTATTTATTGCCAATCAATCATGTATTTATTCTCATTAGTAATATTAGGCAGCTTCCTCAAAGCAGCAGCACTACCACAGCAATTGATGTTTGCATAGCATATGCTATGTGACAAACACTTATGTACGTGTATGTTCATTTAATCGGAACAGCAATCCTACAAAATGTGTACTATCACAAGGTCACTTTACAGACAGGAAAACTGACGTAAAGAGAAGTGATGTCTCCTGAGTCTGGCCCAGAATTTTGGCACTTGAGATTTTACCTAGTTTTCAAATTAGAACGATAGTTTAAATATTGATGAGTATTATAGTTACACTATGCAAGCTTTTTAAACTTTTTCCCATAAAAAGGCCTTATGAATATATTAAAGTTAATCAGTTTATTTTTACAACTATGATTTAAATAATCTGGGAATTTAATTTGCATAGTTCACTGAAAAGTAATAAACAGATAAAATATTTTATAAACAAAGGAATTTGGAAAATATCTTTAACTCTGCATATTTAATCTGATAAAGTAAAGAAAATGTATGTAATAAATTAGAGATTGACATTGACATTTGCAAGAACAAAGAATGTTAAGATTTTAAAAATGCATGTTTTCAAAATAAAAAAAGAGTGAAGATTTAAAAAAAGTTTGACAGTTGAAATTTTTTTTTAAGTAGAAGAATAAACAAGAGCATGTACATACAAGTATCAGGTGGGAAATAAGTTTAGTTTGAATTAAGATCATTCGCCAGATTGAGGAGGAATCAAACAATGCAAATGAGAAACATGATATTGCATTTCAAAAGCATGTTTTCTCACAGGTGTTGTAGCTGAATGTATTTCTATTCTTACCATTTCTTTAGATGGCAAGGCAACAGATCAGTACAGAGAAAAAGCAGCAGCATTTAACTTAAAGTGAAAAGAGATAAATCACTATTATCTCAACCAATTATTATTTAACATAATAACTTGATTATTATAAAAAATGGCATTTAAAATGTGTCCCTTTCTGGGTTCTTTATATTATATTCTTTCTGGGACTTTGTATTGGTCAAGGGTCTGGTGCAAACAACAGATTCTACTATACACAGTTAGAATAGAAAGGAATTTATTATAAAGTATGTGAAATGGCTTGCAGAATTGCTGGGATAGCTGAAGGAGGGTCTAGAATGAAATTCCAGAATCTACTCTTAGGTTCTACACTGCAGAACCAAACTGCCAAAGGAGCTGCTTCTCCTGCCATGATCAAGAAGCTGCTGGTCAAATCAGGAGGCATTGTTCATTGAGTATACAAGTACTAGAGCTACCTCTGTTCCGAGCTGCAAAAATTGGCTGCAATTTACTGCTTCCAAAAGGCACTTTGTCCTTCCATCAGAAAACATCACATGCGACATTACGAAGCTGCTATTACAGCTGCAGAGTTCTATACTATGCCACATTTTCCACTATCAAGAAGCCATCTCTGCCAAATCAGCCAGCCTCAGAGACAAATTTTGGCTCTAGAACCATGCCACATTTGCTCCATTCCACATTGATTAAATATCTGCCCCATATCCTATATGTCTGCATTCAAATTTCAAATCTCAATGTGTTTGTCTCTGATGTGGGAACAAAGTCACATTTGCATTATCAAATGAAAATGAATTGGAGAAATTTCCTTTATAGTTTTCTGCCCTCTACAGAAAAGGAAAGCCACATGAGAAGAAAATTTGAATAAATGTTTGAGCCAAACCAGAATAACTGCACTAGACTTCACTCTTACTTACATCCCTGCTGTTATTTTCGAAAATTTCTTGTATTTTTCTTACACATGGAATTTTATATTTGATACATCTTTCAGCATAATCTCAGAGTCTGAAACATTCCAACTATGAAGTAAATACTTAAATGGCTGTTTAATAAATTAATATGAAGTACTTTTTGAGAATTAAAAATTCATTTTTATAAGAGTACAATAGGAACACATTGGATTTACTGTTATTTTTTTCTATGCTATAAGCACATCCAATCCTGTATATGAAAAAGTACCAATTGGAGCCTTATCTGAAATTCCTACACATCTGGGAAATTTTGTTAAATGTTGAGCTAGATTAAACAGATTATATAAACAACTCTATTTGCATTAAAAAAAAAAACAGAAAATGCAAGACACAGAAATATTTTTAAAGTATAAAATGGTCTGAAGAATGCAATTAATCAAAAAATAGTCTACAGTAAAATCAAAATGAGGTAGTAATTGTAACTGCAGTCTGGTGGCTATAATTTTAATATTCCTTCATCCAACTCTCATGGGTATAAAACCTAGGTCCCAGGAGAGAAGTAAGCTGAAATTAACAGCTGCAGCAGCTGTTTCCATGTAACACCAACAAACAAGCAAACAAACACCTATAAAATTTTGTAGTCCAAGCAGAAATTATTTGGTTCCAAGTAACATAATGTTACATAAAATATGGAGTCATAGCCTCTGCCACACATCACCTTAGACCTTCAAGGACTGGTAATCTTCATAGAATGTCACACCTGAGTAGAAAATATACAAATTTCAGATTTGTATTAATTACTGCCTTTTTGCTGAAATAGTTGCTACCAAAAAAACAGGTTGTTTTCCTAAGTCTATTTACTCACAGTTTTGCACAGCAGGTGGCCAAGGACTCATGATTGCTGCTGGAAAAGGGTACTTAGCAAGATTTTTAATCAAGTTATCTTAGTGAATAGAATACCATGTTTTTGTTTTTAAAAAGTTTTAAGTTCAGGGATACCTGTGCAGGTTTGTTATATAGGTAAACTTGTGTCACAGAGGTTTGCTATAAGGATTATTTTGTCACTCAGGTATTAAGCCTAGTATCCATTTGTTATTTTTCCTGATCCTCTTTCTCCTTCTAACTTCTACTCTCTGAAAGATCCGGGAGTGTGTGGTTCCCTTCTTCATGTCCACGTGTTCTCATCATTTAGCTCCCACCTATAAGTGAGAAGATGTGATATTTGCTTTTCTATTCCTGTGTAGTTTGGTAAGGATAAAGGCCTCCACCTCCACTTCCACCCATGTCAGCAAAGGACATGATCTCATTCTTTATTATGGCTGCATACTCTTCCATGGTGTATATGTACCACATTTTCTTTATCCAGTCCACCACTGATGGGCATTTAGATTGATTCCCCATATTTGCTATTGTGAATAGTGCTACAATAAACATATGTATGCATGTGTCTTTATGGTACAATGATTTATATTCCTATCTGTATAAACCCAGGATTGAGATTCCTGGATCAAATGGTAGTTCTGCTTTTAGCTCTTAGAGGTATCACCACACTGTTTTCCACAGTGGTTGAACTGATTTTCACTTCCACCAGCAGTGTACAGCATTCCTTTTATTCTGCAATTTCACCACCATCTGCTTTTTTTTGCCTTTTTAATAATAGCTATTCTGACTGATGTGAGACAGTACCTCATTGTGATTTTGATTTGCATTTCTCATATGATCAGGAATGTTGAGCTGTTTTTCATGTTTGTTGGCCACATTTATGTCTTCCTTAGAAAGTGTTAAAGTCCTTTGCGCAATTATTAATGGTATTATTATTTTTTTCTTTTTTTTTTTTTTTTTTAGACCAAGTCTCACTCTGTTGCCCAGGCTGGAGTACAATGATGCTATCTCGGCCCACTGCAGCCTCCACCTTCTGGGTTCAAGCAATTCTCTGCCTTAGCCTCCTGAGTAGTTGGGATTACAGGCACCCACCACCACACACAGCTAATGTTTTTATTTTTAGTAGAGATGGGGTTTCACCATCTTGGTCAGGCTGGTCTGGAACTCCTGACCTCGTGATCCACCCACCTCGGCCTCCCAAAGTGCTGGGATTACAAGCATGATCCACCATGCCCAGCCCCTATTTTTTTTTTCTTATAAATTTGTTTAAGTTCCTAATAGATGCTAATGACTTTTGACAGATGCGTAGTTTGCAAAAATTTTATCCCATTCTGTAGCTTCTCTGATTACTGATTGTTTCCTTTGCTTTGCAAAAGCTCTTTAGTTTAATGAAATCCTATTTGTCAAATTTTGCTCCTGTTGAAAGAGCTTTTGGTGCAAAGACCGTGCCTTTAAACTCCTGATTAAATACATAACCCGCAACAGTTCCAGCATATCCACTTCATGAGGCTATTAGGGAAGCCCTTGATAGCTGACTAATAGCCACAAGTGTTTTGCTGTGTTTATTTTCCCCAGTAATAAAGTGCCTCCTCCAGACTTGACATCGCCAATGAGCCTTAAAATGCACAAATTCATTTTCAATCTTTCAGAACAAACCTTTGCTCCCTATTGTAAATTGGAATAGATCAATATTTTCATATTTCTCCTTTCAGGCACAGTAGGAAATATAATATAATAGTTGAAGTTCTGCCCAACTTGCGGAGTTTTCCTCCTCTACAGTCATCTGGAACCCATTAAGCCAGGACTAATGCCATGCTATACAGAAATCATGTATTGGATTGCTTGGGATCTGTTAATTGTCTCTCTCACACACACACACACACACACACACACACACACACACACACACACATAAAATCTTAGATGTGGGCTGAAGAAAAGACAACAGAATGACAAGATTGGGAAGATAGGTGGGAAAATGAGAAGAGTGTTCTTAAAATTTAATTACACTTTTCCAAAATTGTGTAGGTCTTTCGTGTAACTATTATCCTAGATACTAGAATGCTACTGGGATCATATGATTTACATGGCTAGTCATATCAGCTAATGTTAAATTTATGATAGGCTGCTCAAGTCTCCCATTTCCTGAAAATCATTTCAGAAAGTAATAGCTAGAGCTCTTTTTAAAAAGGAGCATTTTTGATTTCTTTTACCTTTGCTCCAAAAATTCAGACACCATGACTTTTATTTTCTTATTGTGACTTGTTATGGTCTATAAAAAATTTCACAGACAGTTTAATGCACTGGATAATTATGAAAACTTAACTGTAAAACTGTGGTCCCCTTAGTCCACCTAGAAAGCACCTTCTTTTAATCTGAGCCCTATGGAAAGCTGACAGGCTTGAGGGCATATAGGAAATAAAAACAGGACAGCAAAGTATTACAATTTTTGTTTTCATAATTCAAAGAAGTCCACTATGTTGTGTCTCTTTCTTAGTATTAGGGAGCATAAAGCTCATCAGTGTTCTCATTGCTTTAAAGGAGTAACTTCATATTACTTAATGCCACAGAATTCCACAAATTATAGTTGGTAATATTTGTTAAAAGCATAGTTGCTTCTATAATAAAGTTTTTATTTATTTTTTAATACACATATGAAATTTAAGAAAAATACATTACAAAGTGAAAAATAATAATATCTATTTTTAAAGGAGGTGTACCAGGCTGTCAGTGAGATTAATAAACATGTTTCTATACAGCTAAACAATAACTGCTCCCAAATACTAATGAAACAATATCCACGGTATTGCTACAATGTGTCTTTATTTACTGTGTGTGCCTCTTGACCAATAGACCCTAAGAGTATTGGTAGTCACTGTTAGTTTGAAACTGATCTTGGTTTTTGTAAAAGAGAAGAGTGAATAAACTTTTAAAGTGAAAAACAAGAAATCTTGCCAAATTACTTAAAACTTAGGGGGAAAAAAACACAATACTTTAATGCCTGAATGAGCTTTCTAAATAGTGCCCAAATTATGATTAGCATTCCTATAGCACTTTCAAAAGGTATTTTGTAGTGTTCTTTCTGATGGAAAAATATTCTATAAAAAGCATGAGATTGAGGCAACCATACAACTTTTAAACGTAATTATACAAAAGCAAACATTGCTGTGAGAAACTTGAGGAAAATACAAAGAGCAAGAAACAAAGCCAAAAGATGTTCTATCTGACATTTCTTGGAAGTTGGGTATTCTGCACTTCCAAAATCAATGCAAATTGATTGTTCCTTCTATTTATTTTGCCTACCCCACTGCATATATTAAACACTTCCCGCATTTAAAATTCTGATAAATCCAAATGCAGAACAAAATACCATTAATTACAATTTATTTTAGGTAAAAGAAGTTATGCATGGCAAATCTTTATTACAACCAGTAAAATACAAATTGACCTTAAGTATTGTAAAAAGTAATTAAAAAGCATCACCATTATGGAAATAATTAAATATAAGTTGCTTTCTGAACAAGCAATGAAGTATTCCAAAAATATTCTTTAAAGGATAGAGAAAAAAAAAAGTTAAAAGCATAAATAAAGACTTGCAGACAAAAATATGTAAGCACAATAAAATTAAATAAGCTTGAATACAAATAGGGAGTATCTATTGTTATATACATCACATCAATATAGAGCCATTTTGATGTGATCTGTATACTTTAGTTCTTTTTCATTTGAATATAATGTTATTTTTTTGTAAGTACATTTGTGTGATTCAAAAGGAAGTTGTATTAAAAATGTTTATTTCGAAAGTTAACTATCCCCTCTTTCTGTATCAAGCCCCTCTTCTATAGGTAATCATTTTTCTTTATTTTCAATGTATTTCTGTCATATTTCTATTAAAAATTGTATTTGTGTTCCTTGAAAGGAGATTTAAAAATCTTATTAACTCATCTCATTGTTCTTAGCTTATTGAGATGATTTCATGTTCCTTTAATGCTTTATTTCATGGGTAATGTGGTACTGTTTTCCCTATATAAATTTGCCTTTTCTCATATAAATCATGTCCACTTTTGTTAGTCCTATTCTACAGATTTTCTTAGAAATTCCTCTTTATTGTCACGAGTGTACATTTTCTAACTTGGGAGCAGGGGAGTCTACTTTCTTTAAAATTAAAACAATAAAAAATTATAATAGCATCATTTTTGTCAACATATCAACTTGATTACTTATAGAAATAGCATTGACTCTGGCTTTTATTTGCAATCATACTTAGATAACAATATTTCCTCTAATAAAAGAATTTACCTAATTAGCCACAGAGAGAGTAGATAAAAAAAATTCTTAAGTCTCATGTCCAACCGAACACCACATGTTCTCACTCATAGGCGGGTGTTGAACAATGAAAACACATGGGCACAGAGAGGGGAACATCCCACACTGGGGTCTGTTGGGGAAAGGGGGCCTGGGGGAGGGACAACTGGGGGTAGAGAGGTTGGGGAGGGATAACACTAGGAGAAATGCCTGATGTAGGTGACGGGGGGATGGAGAGAGCAAACCACCATGGCATGGGGTTACCTATGCAACAATCCTGCAAGATCTGCACATGTACTCCAGAACTTAAAGTACAATTAAAAAAATAAAAAGACTCATGTCCAATACACTACTCTAGTAGACCTAATGCAATAAGGACAGCCAAGGACTCCCAAGCTGAAGCACTAATGATTATGTATTACACTGAGAGGCACTCATTTGAATTATTCTGTGGGACTCATCTTTAACTTATGTTGCCATGAAATATCATTTCAGGCTGAAAGACTCAGACCATTGCAACAGTTTGCTAAAAATAAGTATGGTTTTCAAACAAATCATGTCTATGCTTTTAAAATATGCTTTGGCAAAAGCTAATTGGTCCTTCACTTGAAGACGAATAGGTAAAGAAGCCAAGAAAGAAAGAAAGAAAGAAACAAAGAAAGAAAGAAAGAAAGAAAGAAAGAAAGAAAGAAAGAAAG
>NW_016107355.1:4120367-4179708 GCF_001604975.1 Cebus imitator | reverse complement strand
GTCACCCTCCCAGAAAATTAAAACCAAAAAACACACTGAGATTATCACCAGCAATATCTTCAAACTCAACTATGAGAAGGAGAATGTTCACAGGGTCAGAGAACATTGAAAAAATCCAAGCATATAGTAAAAGAATTGGACTTCCATATTTCTGAAATCCCTACCTCCAATCTGCCCAGTACTAAGCTCATAGAAAATATTCACCTGAGTTGTAGTTTCTATACTAGGAAAAGTGAGATCTAGGTGGACAATCAGCTTACTCGCCTTCTTGGATTTTCTGGCAGGAGACTTGTGCCTTCTTTAACTCATGGGAAATATTATGATTGCCTGATGGGTGAAATATTCCTCAGGACAGCTATAGACAAAGGGAGTAACTGGGACTACCATTGCCAACCCCGGAAACTGCTCTAAAACTCAGCCAAAGTAGATGCCAAATCAGAGTGGCCATTTAGCAGCACCTCACTATAGGAAGTACATTCCACAGGTCTCCTGGACACAAATCCCTAGCCAGCCTCCCCACACTGCCATGATATAGCCATTGGAACATCCCCCATTCAAGATGGGCAGTATTTTGCTTATATACTAGAGCCAAGGCAAATCTGGGCTTAGGGAATTGTCTAGTGTCAGAAGAGAAGCAACAACTTGGATAAAACACTACAATAACCAGGGAAATCACAAAGAATTTTTAAATAAATATATCCAAGGAAAGCAAAATCAAGCTGGACAGAGAAAACTGGAATGAATAATTTATTTTTCAAGGCAAATACATAGATGTGCACCCACAAGAAACAACAACAAACAGGGAATCACGACTGTTAAGGTGGACAAAGCAAGGAACAAGTGACTGACTCTAATGAGACAGTTACATGTGAGCTTTCTGAACAAAAATCCAGAATAGCAGTTTTAAGAAAACTCAGTCATCTCCAAAACAACAAAGAAAAGCAAATCAGAATTTTTTTAGAGAAATGTAACAAAGACATTTGAATAATAATTAAACAGAAATTTTAGAACTGAAAAATCTATTTGCTGAATTGAAAAATTCATTAGAGTCTTAATAACAGAATGGGTGAAGCAGAGGAAATAATCATTGAGCCCAAAAACAAGCTATTTGAAAATATACAGAGGAGAAAAACGAAAAAAAAAATAAGGAACAAAGATTAGCTACGAAGTATAAAAATTTATATCAAAAGACCAGATGTAAGAATTGTTGGTGTTCAAGAGAGAATTGAGCAAGAACAAGGATTAGTAGGCTTATTAAAATACACAATAAGAAAATTTTCCAGAACTTGAGAAAGATACAAATATCCAGGTAGGGGAAGGTCAGAAAACAGCAAACAGATTTGATCCCAGCTTTCAGATTGTGTGGGGCCTGTACCCCTTTTTTGGTCAATTTCTTCCTCGTAGAAAGGAAACACTTACCCAACGCCTGACCACCATTGCATTGTGGAAGTAAATAATTCGTTTTGATTTTACAGATTCATAGGTGGAAAGAGATGAGTCCCAGATGAGATTTAGGGCTTTGAACCTGATGTTGGAACAAGTTAAGATGTTGTAGGACTGTTGGAAAGAGATTGTTCTATTCTGTAATGTGATAAGAACATGAGATTTGAGGAATCAAGGGTAGAATAATATGGTTTGGATGTTTGTCTCCTCCACATCTCTTGTTGAAATGTAATTCCCAATGTTGGAGTTGGGGTCTAGTGGGGGATATTGGATCATGGGGGCAGATCCCTCTTGAACGGCTTAACACTACTCCCTTGATGAGTGACTTCTCACTCAGTTAATTCATGTGAGATTTGGTTGTTTACGAGAGTCTGAGATTTCCTCCTTCTCTACCTTGCTCCTGTTCTCACCATGCAACATAATGGCTCCCGATTGCCTTCTGCCATGATTATATCCTTCCTGAGGCCTCAACAGAGGCAAATGCCAGCATGATGCTTCCTGTAAAGCCTACAGAACCATGAACCAAATGAACCAAATAAACCTCTTTTCTTTGTAAATAACTTAGCCTCAGGAATTTCTTATTCCAATGCAAGAACAGCCCAATGCAGTGATATTATATACCTTGATGTTGTATCTACCAAAATAATACCTACTATATGCGTATATATCAATATATATATTATACTCACTAGGTAAAACTATACAAAGATTACATTCCTTTCTTATTTTCTTCCTTCCTTTCATTTTTTTATGTATTACTATATTTAACAAATGTTAATTGAGCTACTATTACGTCCAAGGCATTGTTCATGTATCTGTATTCAAAGTCCTGGTTCTTACAGGCTCATATTGTTGGATAAACTTTTACTGTAGTGATTTGCATGCAGTAAAAATTTATAGAACTGAAATAATAATTTACAAGTTTTTAAATTTGTTTGCAAAAATACACATTTTAATGCATTCTGAGGGGTAAAATGTATTGTAATTAGCTTGAAAGAATCAATGAATAAAAACAAGCATGCAAAAAAAACAGATGAATTTACCTATGTTAATAACAATTACTTATCAGAAATGGATTTGGGGAGATTTTTGTCTTCATTTGAAAATGGCATGCCATTTGAAAATATATGTTTTAAATACTATATTTAAATATCCACTAACATGAATTTGGTTAGAAAAATCGCATGTACCAGTAAATTAATTTTTGACTATCTGTAAGAAATTCTACAATTTCTCCTTCTACTGCCCTCCCCTTCTCCTGTTCCCCCTTCCCCTTCTCCTCTTCTTTTTCTTTTTCCTACTCCCTTCTTCTCTGTTTTCTTTTTCTGTTGTTTTTGTTTCAGCTCCGCTTGCTTCATCGATTTATGTTTCTTGTCTATTTCTCAACTACTTTCCCTCCTGTGTTTATTTTCCTCTTTGTTTTCCTTCTCTTTCTTTTCCTTTCTTCATTTTTTCTCTTTTCCTTGTTCCTCCAGTCTCCACCTCTAATTGTTTATTTGAGAAAGAATCATATTTGAATTAACAGAAAAAAAGATTTTTTTTTCCTGTTTCTATGCCCTTCATTAGTGTGTTTTATTATGATCTTAGGACAAAGATTGAAGATAGCTTTTCAGGTCCACAAAAGACATTAATGTGTATCTTCAGTTCAGAGTTTTCATTTTATCAACTCAGGCCTAAGGCAGTAATAAATCATTGAATAAAAGATCAGCACAAAATATGCCTAGGACCAATTGCCTGGGGTTTTATCAACTGTAATATTAACGTGACTCTAATGTCATTTATAATTCACATGACTCTAATGTCATTTATAATTAACATGACTCTAATGTCATTTATAATTAAGTTTAATTAGCTAAACAAAACAAAATATCTTGTGTAGATTTTAGCTAATAAGATAAAAATTACACAAGTTACTTGGCTAATACAGTACTTTATCAGAAACTACTTGTTAACTAGGTTAGATGATTAGATAGCTATTTGAACTCCACATTGACAGTTTCGGATCACTGGAGCTTAAAAGGGTAAGCAATAGCCCAGTCAATTAGTAAATATCACTGGCATGGTGTTCCATTTGATTTTTTAAATTACTCCTTTTTCTCTTTTATTGTCTGGCTGCTGCATACTGGCCATTTTTTTTTAAATTTTATTTCACATTAACTCTGTTTAACTTAATGGACCACTTATAATTTTATTCTTACGTTAGTAAAAATCTCTTTTATTGTATAGTTGAAACTTAACCTTTACATGGTGCATTCATGTTTTCTACCTAATATGAGAATAATTGAGACTGCTTAATATCATTGCCTAACATTTTTACAAATCAGTTAATAGATTTTATTTGTACTCTCATGATTTTGAAATATATGTCAGTTATTTTCAATAAAATGTATTTTATACTAATGGCATTGATATTATATCTAAAATCACTTATATATTACTATCTAAACTCCAGTTATTTAGAGGATATCATAAATGAATATACATGCACATATATAATAGTTTTACTATAATATATGCATGTATTCATGTACACATATTCATGTACACATCATGGCACTTATATTTGCAGGTTAATAAATAATAACAAATCATGATCTTTTCTAAACACAGCCAATTTTTGGAGTTAAGATACACAGTTTATACTAGTTTAGCACAAAAAGGAGTTTTATTAAGAAAAAATAAAGAAGAAGAATGAAAGAAAGAAACAAAGAATAGCCACACAGATATGACACCAATAGGCAGGTCATACATGTCTGATTTGGAAGGTGTCAAATTTACCTAACACTGCAAACTTAAGCATAAATTCCCCAGGTAAAAAAAATGGTGAAGGGTAAAGCACAGTGGCCGAATAGAAGCCTGCAGTGAGGCTTCCCTCATAATAACACCAACTTGAAAATCTAGCCAAATACAAAATGCACCTTTATAAGAACTGAAAATGACGCAAGCAATCACAGCACCAGGTTGTTACATCATATCAAAGAGGCAATGAAGAGGTTAGGAAAGTCAGTATTGAATAGTCTGTAAATCTCCTCCCCTATTCAGCAGCAACTACACGGCATGAGAATCTGCACTTGAGGGAGGAAGAGTGCATTCACTGCATGACTTTGCATTAGAGCTCAGAGCTGCCCTGTCACAGCAGATAGCAACAGAGGGAAGAACTGAGCTGGTGATCATGGATGAAACATTTATACCAGCCCTAGCCAAAGACAAATCACCCATCCTAGTCTTTGAAACCTGAGTTAGGGCAAGCCCCGCCACTGCAGGCTAAAGTGTTTTGGGATCCTAAATAAACTTGAAATGCAGTCTAGGCCACACAGATTGTAATTCCTGGGCAAATCCTGGTGCTGTGCTGGGCTTGGAGCCAGTGGACTTGGAGGCCACGTAACCTAATGAGAAATCAGCCATGGCAGACAGGGGAGTGTTTTCATTACCCTCTCCCCACCCCAGGCAGTGCAGCTCACACCTGCAGGAGAGACTCCATCATTCTATTTGAGGGGAGAAGAGGGAAAAGTAAAGAGGACTTTGCCTTACAACTTAAATGCCAGTTCAGCAACAGTAGGATAGGATGTCAACAGAGTCCTGACACCCCCATCCCAAGCCCCAGGTTCCCAATGACATTTCTCAATACACTTTGGGCCAGAAAGGAAGCCACTGCCTTGAAGGGAAGAACTCAGTCTTGGCAGGATTCAACATCTGCTGAGCATAACGCTGTGGGCTCTGAATAATAGACAGTACTCTTCACAGGCCTTGGATGAGACTCAGGTGCATGCTGGCTTCAGATGTAACCCAGTCCCTACCCAGGTATAGTGACTATTGGGAGAGACTTCTTCTATTTGACTAAAGGAGAAGGAAGAATAAGGGCACTTTGTCGTGCAACTTGGGCACCATCTCAGCTACAGAAGAAGAGAGTAAGAAGCAGCCTCTTGTGGTTCTCAATTCAAGGCCTTGACTCCTGGTTGGCATTTCTAGACCTGCCCTGAGTAAGAGGGGAGCCCAGTGCCCTGAACGGGAGACTCACGCCTGAAAGCATTATTCACAATCTGACTGAGAGATCACTGGGCCTTGATTGAATACAAGTGGTAGCCAGATAGTACATGCTGTGGGCCTGGGATGGCAGCGGCCATGGGAGGAGACTCCTCTGCTTGAAGGAAGGGGAGGAAAGAGTGAAAAGACTTTGTCCTGTGGCAGGGACTCACTGCCTTGAAGAGAAGAACCCAGTACTATGGCATGGTGTCAGCTTAGCAGCAGCAGAACCAAGCATCAGGTCTATTCCTAAGGGTCTCGACTCCAGTCTCTGGATCTCAGATGGCATATATTGGCCCACCTGGGATCAGAAGGATCTCACTACCCTAATGGGAAAGACACAAGACTGGCTGCATTTACCACCTGCTAACTGTAGAGCCCTTGCACCTTGAGTAAACACAGGTGGTAACCAGGCAGTGCTCACCATGAACCTTGGGCAAGAAACAGAGCTGTGCTGCCTTTGGCTGTGGCCCAGCAAAGTCCCAGTGGTGGTGGTCACAGGGATGTTCATGTCATTACTCCTTGAGCTCCAGGAATCTCAGCAGAGAGAGAGAGAGAAAAAAAAGGGAGGATAGAGAGAAAGAGAGGGAGAGAGACTCTATTTTTTTGATGGAAAGCCTGGAGACAGAGATTCTTGTTCCCTTCCCTTACTTTCTCTAAAAAATTATCCAAAAATTCTCCTGGATTTTACCCAAGATTTCCAGGGCAAAATTCTCCAGGGAATTCTCCATGACCTTACCCAAGACTACCAAGGCAATACATCTAAGAGTCTGCAAGAGCAACAACATCACTGAACTTGGGGTGCCCCCTAACGCAGACATGGCTACAGTGACCAAAGACTAAGATCACAACACACAGGTATCTTCTAATGCCTGGAAAGCCTTCCCAAGAAGGACAAGTACAAACAAGCCCAAACTGCAGAGACTGCAACAAATACCTAACTCTTCAATGGCCAGACCTGATGAACATGCACACGCATCAAGTACAGTCCAAGAACACATAACTTCACCAAATAAACTAAATAAGGAAAACACCATGGACCCAATTCTGGAGAGGTAGGGATAGCTGACCTTTCAGACAGAGAATTCAGAATAGCTGTTTTGAGCAAGCCCAAAGACATTCAAGATGAAACAGAGAAGAAATTCAGAATCCTATCACATAAATTTAACAAAGAGACTGAAACAAAAAGAATCTAGCTGAAATTCTGCAGTTGAAAAAATACAGTTAACACACTGAAGAAAGCATCAATGTTTCAGTGGCAGAATTTGTCAAGAAGAAGAAAGAATTACTGAGTTTGAAGATGGGTTGTTTGAAAATACACAGTCAGAGGAGACAAAAGAAAAATAATAAAAAAGGCTGAAGCATGCCTACAAGATCTAGAAAATAGTCTCAAAACTGCACATCTGAAAGTTATTGACCTTAAAGCAGAGGAAGAGAGATCCAGGTAGAAAGTTAATTCTTTTTTTTTTTTTTTTTTTTTTTGAGATTGAGTCTCGCCCTGTCACCCACCCAAACTGGAGTGCAATGGCACAATCCCAGCTCACTGCAGCCTCTGCCTCCTGGGTTCAAACAATTCTCCTTCTTCAGTCTCCCATGTAGCTGGTATTACAAGTGCCTGCCACCTTGCCTAGCTAATTTTTGTACTTTTAGTAGAGATCAGGTTTCACCATGTAGGTCAGGCTGGTCTCAAACTCCTGACTTCATAATTCACCTGCCTTGGCCTCATAAAGTGCTGAGATTACCGGCGTGAGGCACCACCTCTGCCCAGAAAGTTAATTCAAAGAGATAATAACAGGAAACTCCCTAAATCTGTCTATTAATGAAAAGTTATTGTGTTATCAAAATTAACAAAAATGCCCCATAACATAGCCACTCCCAAACCTAAAGAGAGATATCCATATTCAATACCAGAAAGTTATAGAACAAGCAGATGTAACCTAAATAAGATTACTTCAAGACATTTGATAACCAAATTCCCAGACATTAAGGATGCAAAACGATTCTAAATGCAATAAGGAAAAGGAAACAAATAACATGTAACAGAGCTCCAATACTTCTGGCAGCAGACTGTTTATTGGAAACCTTACAGAACAGGAGAGGGTGGCAGAACATATTTAAAATATAGAAGGAAAAAACTTTTACCCTAGAATAGTATATCTGGCAAAAATCCCTTCAAACCTTAAGGAGAAATAAAG
Organism: Cebus imitator; assembly: GCF_001604975.1. Taxonomy (NCBI): domain Eukaryota; kingdom Metazoa; phylum Chordata; class Mammalia; order Primates; family Cebidae; genus Cebus; species Cebus imitator. Next base: position 4,172,047 of record NW_016107355.1, on the reverse strand, counting down.
ACTTTCCAAGAAAAACAAAAGCAAGAGATTTCATCAACACCAGGCCTGTCCTACAACACATACTAAATGGAGTTCTATATGGGAAAAAAAGGACATTAATAAGCAATAAGAAGTCACCTGATTTGTATTTCTCTAATGACCAGTGATGATAAGCATTTTTTCGTATGTTTGTTGGCTGCATAAATGTCTTCTTTTGAAAAGTGTCTGTTTATATCCTTCACCCACTGGGAGTGTAAATTATTTCAACCACGGTGGAAGACAGTGTGGAGATTCCTCAAAGACCTAGAAATAGAAATACTGTTTGACCCAGCAATCCTATTACTGGGTATACACTCAAAGGATTATAAATCATCCTATTATAAAGACACATGCACACGTATGTTCATTGTGGCACTGTTTACAGAAGCAAAAACTTGGAACCAACCCAAATGCCCATTAAGGATAGACTGGATAAAGAAAATGTGGCACATATACACCATAGAATACTATGCAGTCATAAAAAAAGAATGAGTTCATTTCCTTCGCAGGGACATGGATGAATCTGGAAACCATCATTCTCAGCAAACTGACACAGAACAGAAAACCAAACACCACATGTTCTCACTCATAAGTTGGTGTTGAACAATGAGAATACATGACACAGGGAGGGGAACATCACACACTGGGGCCTGTTGGGGGAACATCACACACTGGGGCCTGCTGGGTAATGGGGGGACTAGGGGAAGGATAGCAGGGGGTGGGGGGATTGGGGAGGGATAACATTAGGAGTAATACCTAATATAGGTTGCAGGGAGATGGATGCAGCAAACCACCATAGCATTTGTATACCTATGTAACAATCCTGTATGAACTGCACATGTACCCCAGGACTTAAAATATAATAGTAAAAAAAAAGAAGTCATCTGAATGTACACAACTCACTGGTAATAATAAGTACACATTTAAAAAACCACAGAATATTATAGCACTGTTATTGTCATGTATAAATTACTCATATCCTGAGTAGAAAGATTAAAGATGAACTAATGTAAATTAGGAACTACAGGAACTTTTTATAACATAGTCAGTCACTATAATAAGATTAAATAGAAACAACAAAAAGTTAAAAAGCATGAGAATAAAGTTAAAGTGCAGATTTTTTATTCGTTTTCTTTTGGCTTCTATGCTAGTGTGTTTATTATGCAATCAGTATTAAGTTGTTATCAGTTCAAAATAAGGAGTTAAAAGACATTATGTGCAAACCTCATGATAACCTCAAATCATAAAACTGACTACAGACACACAAAAAACAAAAAGCAAGAAACCAAAACATACTACCAGAGAAAAATCACAATCACGAAAAGAAAAAAACAATGACAGGAATAATTCCTTACTTATCAATATTAACAATAAATGTAAAGGGAATAAACACTCCAATCAAAAGACATAGAGTGGCTAAGCAGATTTTTAAAAAATGATCTGTTGCCGACAAGAAAACCACTTTGTCTGTAAAGACACACATAGACAAAAAACAAAGGGATGAAAAAAGATATTTCAAGCAAATGGAATATTTAAACTAAAAAAAAAGCAGGAGTTGTTTATCAGACTAAATAAGTATCAAAAATAATTATAAGAAGAGACAAAAGAGGTCATTATATAATGATAAAGATGCCACTTCAGGAAGAGAATATAACAATTGTAAACATGTATGCAGCCACCTTTGGATTTTCCAGATTAATAAAGAAAATTTTATTAGACCTAAAGAGAGATATATATGCTAATACAATAATTGCTGGAGACTTCAACAGTGATTTTTCAGCACTGGACAGATCATCCAGACAGAAAATCAACAAAAAAAGATCCATTGGACTTACTTAATATGCAGTATAGACCAAATGGATCTAACAGCTATTTACAGAATATTTTGTTCAATAGCTACAGAATACACCTTCTTCTCCTCTCCATATGGATCAATTTCAAGAGTAAATCATATGTTAAGCCACAAAAAAGCCTTAAAATATTTTTAAAAATTGAAGTTAAATCAAGTATCTTCTCTTACTACAATGGTACAAAACTAGAAATTAATAAAAGGAATTTTGAAAACTACACAACATATGGAGCTTAAACAATATGCTTCTTAGTATTGAGTGCCTCAATAAAAAATTTAAAGAAAATTAAAACATTTATTGAAATAAATAAAAATGGGAACACAACATACCAGTATCTATGGGATACAGTAAAAGTAATACTAAGAAGGTTTATAGCAATAAGCACCTATATCAATAAAGTAGAAAAACTTCAAATAAATAACCTCATGATTCATCTTAAAGAATTAGAAAAGCAAGAGCAAATCACACCAAAAATTAATAGAAGAAAAGAAATTCAGAGCAGAAAAAATTTAAATTTAAATGAAGAATATAGTACAAAAGATCAATGAAACAAAAAGCTGCTTTCTTTTGAAAAGATAAACAAAACCAATTAACTTCTAGCCAGAAAATAAAAGGAGACATTACAACTGATAATGTAGAAATTCAAAGAATTGTTAGAGGCTATTATGAGCATCTACATGACAATAAATTGGAAAACCTAGAAGAAATAGGCAGATTCCTAGACACATTCAACCTACTGAGATTGACCATGAAGAAATCCAAAACCTGAACAAATCATTGACAAGTAATGAGATTGAATCAATAATAACATATCTTTCATAAAAGACTGGGATTCAATAGCTTCAATGTTGAATTTTTCCAAGTATTTAAATGGCTTCTATAAAAAAAAATCCAATAGAAGAAAACAAGCACTAAGAAATGCTGGTGAAATTGTGAAGAAAAATGGATCTTTGTACACTGTTGGTGAGAATGTAAGTTAGTACAATCACTATAGAGAACAATGTGGAGATTCCTTAAAAAACTAAAAGTGGAACTACCATATTATCCAGCAATTACAAGCCTAGGTATACCCAAAAGAAAGAAAATCAGCTTATTGAAGAGACATCTTCACTCTCATTTTTACTGCATGGCTACTCATAATAGCCAAAATTTGGAAGCAACCTAGATGTTCATCAACAGATAAATGGCTAAACAAAATGTGGTACATACACACAGGGAGTACTACTCAGCCATAAAAAAAAAAAAATGAGATGCAGTCATTTACAACCACATGGATAGAACTGAACATCGTTATGTTAAGTGAGATAAGCCATAGACAGAAAGACAAACTTTGCAGGATCTCACTTATTTGTAGGAGTGAAAATGTGAAAAAAAAACTCAACTTACAGACATAGAAAGTAGAATGATGTTTACCAGAGGCTGTGAAATGGTTGGGAAGAATGCTGATGGTTAATGGGTCCAAAAGTATCTTTAAATAGAAATAATAAAATACTGTATTTAATAGCACAACAGTGTGACCATAGTCAATAATAATTTATTGTACATTTAAAAATAATTAAAAGTATAATTAGAATGCTTATAACACAAAAAAGCCTAAATGCTTGAGGTCATGAATCTTCCATTTACCCTTATGCGATTATTGTGCATTTTATGCCTGTATCAAAATATCTCATGTACTCCATAAATATACACATCTAAGTATTTAAAATACAAATGTTTTAAATATAAGCTATCCCATGTAGCCCACCAAAATATTTAAAAACAAAAAATAATTAAGCACAAAATATAAGAGAAAAAACAGTGAAGATATAGATACACATATATAAATGTACACACAAATATGTGTGTATACATATTTATATATTTATATTTAATATACTCATATATGTAAATATGTATACACATAAAATGTAGAAATGCTTATATTTATATGTATATGAGAGAGTTTGCATATGCCTATCTATATGTACATAAGTGCCATCTCAGCTGAGTTGTAAGATAGGGAAATAGTTGATTTATGTTCTGATGCAAGCTCCTTAGAGCATCATAGATGGATTGTTAGCAAACTTCTTTAGGCCATCTCTGAGTAGCACTATTTTAGACAAAAGGCTGAATATATCAGAACAGTGAGAGATGAAAGAGGAAATAGTTTCTTTGAGCACTATGAAAGCATTACTTGTAGCTGCAGCACAGAACACAAAGACAAGAATAATTGAAAGGGGTGAGGCTGAAGAGGTAGAAAATAGATGAGATTTTAAGGTCTTGGGATAATTTTGCTTAAGATTTTGAATAACTGTTGACAAATTGTAATCCAGAAGGTGATATTATCTAATTTGCATTTTGGAGCGGTCACTCTGTCATGATATGATTGACTGGAAGGGAATAAGGCTGGATTTGAAAAAAATAATAGACATCCAAATGAGCTATCACTGCTATAAATAATCACCATGTGGATGAAAATGACATAATGTAAAGATAGATTGGATTTTGCAGTGGGAAGTTCAGAGAAATTGAACAGCTAATCCTCAAGGTTCTAGTTTATCTTTTGATATAACACTATCGCTTGGGGCCAGAAGTTTAAGGCCAGCGCAACGTAGGGAGACTCTGTCTGTATAAAGAATTTAAAAAATTGGCAAGGTTTGTTGGTATGCATCTGTAGTCCCAGCTACTCAGGAGGCTGAGGCAAGAGGATCACTTGAGCCCGAGAGGCTGAAGCTGCAGTGAGTTGTGTTAGTGCCATCAAGCCCCAGCCTGGGCAGCAGGAAGTGCACATCAGTAGGATAGTTTCTTGCTTTGAAATAATGGCATCGCTTAATCCCATCATCTTGAAATTACTACGTTTGATTAGATTAAAATGAATAAAATCTCTGATTTTTCCAAAGTGTGTGATAAAGATGAAATCTTTCAAATATATAGACCAAGTTACTCCAATCAAAATCCCTTATTATTTTACTCTCCTGTTAGTAAGGAAGGTGAAGTTCACTTTAGATGACCAATTACATAACTCACTGGCAATCAAGTAAGAGTTGTTTCTATGTTTGATAACACATTTTTTGAAACATGTTTTAGCAAAATGTTTTGCTCAGTTCGAATGAAAATTGCCAGTCCCATATAAGTGCTCTACTTTTAACAAGCTGCTTTGGTATGAGTATTGTCACTGTATCACTTGCCTGCATGAGAGAGAGAGAGAGAGAGAGAGAGAGAGAGAGAGAGAGAGAGAGAGAGAGAGTGTGTGTGTGTGTGTGTGCATTTATTTAGACCAGAGGTGGTTTTTAGAATTTAGATTCACCACTGATGAGATAATTATCTCAAACACATATAAATATTTATTTACACGTTGAGTTTTATAGCATAATTTTGTCTAAGTTGTTTTAATAATAATTTATTGCATATTTCAAAATAGCAGAATTGTCCTGTTCCCAACACAAAGAAAAGATAAATGTAAAAAATACATATTTTTTTTTACAAAGCTGCTTAAAAGTTTGACACAGCATACTCACAAGTTTGGCACCTAAGTTGTAATCCCACAAGATACCACTTTATTGCCATTGAGAAGAATAAATTGGCCCTCAGTTCAAAGATTGGAAACTGTCAGCAAAACTAAAGAACGTGTAGTTCTCTTAAAATCATTTGTGTTTAAAATACTAACGATTCATCTCCAAAGTCTGTTTTAAACATTTGGTGTATTGCTAGTCAGGATTTAGGTAACTTTATCACGTCCAAATGCTCCCAATTATTTACTTGCAGGTAAAAATTTCACCAAATGCTTAGACAGATCAATTATTGTTTGATGCTTTCTTTCTAAGCGTCAACCTTTCAATTCTGTAGACTGTTTAGTTTGATTCAAAGTAGTAATGGGTATAGTTACTGGAATCAAGAATTACTGGTACCTCATCATCAGAGCAAAGAAGTCAGATATTCTTTCTCTGGACTCATTTATGGACTATACATTCATTTACAACCCTTCAGGCTTGACAGATAGGAGTGCTGGCATTACGAAAAGACTACACTAATCCCTATCTCTGTTGATGTGTAAATTGTTCCTTCTAAAAACAAGTTTACTTTGGATAAGTATATTTTTGTCTTGATTAAGAGACATTAACTCACTCTTCAGGTCTGAATTACAGATGATCACAGAAACGTAGTCTTTAAGAATTTTTTTTTATATAAATTACTCTCTGTTGATTAAAATCAGTTGGTTTACATTTCCTTGTCCAAAGCCAGAAATATGGATGTATTTGCACATTTGAATTCATTTGCTGACCAGAATGGTAAGTTCTCTCTACCTCCAGTCAGAATATATCTTTCAGATTATAATTAAATTTTAAAAGTCTTCTGATCTCTGTAGAATCTTAGAGGCTTGATAATGATGGTATTGGTAAAAAAAAATAAGAAAGAATTTCAGTAAAATCCCTTGTGATATCTAAAATGTCATTGTGACTCGAGGCACAAATCACAGTGGGGAAACAACTTTTGTTATGAAAAGGCAGCATTTGAATACTTCTATTAATAGCAGAAATATTTTATAAAAATTAAGATTATTGCCTGATTAAAACATAAAAATTTCCTTTTTTATTAGCAGCATCATAAGATAATTACTAATAAACTGTTAGAAGAGGGTTTGACGGTTTTTATTAGGCTTTCCTCATTTTGATGTATGACTGTAACTGATCTTTTATTTGTGGAAATATTCATACCTCTTCTGTTAATAATATTTAAAATTAAAGAAATTTTAATTTTAACATTTACAAAAAAGAGAAACATTTGATTTAAAATATTTTATAATTAAATCCATGGGAAGAAAAACAAAGCTACATAACGAAAGGGAAGTAAATTGTTCTAACACTAAGATTCGGACGTAAACCCTTAAAAGATGTCCCATAAATGCATAGAAAAATTTTCTTAAATAAATCTATTCTATTTTTCTAAGATAAATGATGCAGAATTTCCAGATTAAGAGTAAATTCTGCTTATGGTGATAATATAACTATTGCAGACAAGAGTCTGTGTGTGAAATTTTAAGATTATCACTGCACTAAATAAATGCACACATACATACATACAGCAATCTAGAAACAAAAAATGAAACTTAAGGATATCACTGCATTGGAATAAAACTGTATTTTATAGTGCTGACTCTCAGTATCAGGAGCTTCAGCAGTGGAAGGTGACAGCAATGAGAACTAAGGAAATGGAACTAAAGCCTTAGGAAGCAATAAGAAGTAGTATTTATGGTCTTGCGTGTGTGATCTTGAGCATAAGAAAAAAGCATATTTAATAATAATAGAGTCTCAAAATTTAATCTCACTGAATACTTCTGCAATGGGAAAGGGGATTTAAGACAAAACACAGATAAATTCCTAATAACAAAAGAAAACTTATTAAAAACATATATCTGTTAACTATTTATTCTGAGCTGAGGTCCAGAATTCTTATGAATAGTTAAGAAGACACTTCTGAGTATGAGTTAAACTTTTCCCAATTTCAGGGACAAGAGTTATTACTGAAAGAGGACTACTATTAACTATTGGAAATATAGTTCTATAATTCTACTTTTATCTTGAAGTTGGATTGTTCGAAGAGTCTGGATTATACATGGCCTGAAATAATCTTAATAGAGCCATTAATATCATGATGTCAAAATACAGTCATGCTTTGCTTAATGATGGGGATACATTGTGAAAAAATATGTTCTTAGGTGATTTTTTCTTTGTGCAAATATCAGTGTGTACTCACACAAATCTAGAGGATATAGCCTACCACACACAGGCTATGTGTGGTAGCCTGTTGCTTGCAGACTACAAACTTGTTCAATATGTCATTGTACCAAATACAATAAGTAATTGGAACACAATGGGAAGTATTTATACAATAAGAACTTTTCATCTCCATCATAATCTTATGGAACCACCATTGTTCTGTATGCAACTCATTGTTGACCAGAATGTTGTTATTCAGCATGTAGTTGTGCATGGTGCCATGGGAGATGCAATTGTGAAATTAAGGGACTCTGAATAACTCTATTAATCTCAGATGTAGAAAAATTAGACATTGGTTGAATTTTTTTTTTCCAAAAATGTATATGTGGTTACTATATAGGGCTGAATACTGAGAATGAAGTGGTAACAAAATCACTGTTTTACTTTTGAAAACACTAATGTGGAAATATTTGAACAAAAACTAGAACAGTAAAATGGTGGTTAGCTAAAATTGTATTTCAAAACAATACATGCAACTTCAGCTTCATAGATCTATTTTTTTAAATTAACCTTTTTCCTGTTTTTTTTTTTTAGAAAAGCAGCTCACTGCTAGTGCTCATTTAATTTTACATAAATGTGTTCTTTAAGGATGAAGCAAACCTGATTTTCAATGTAAAAATAAAATATAAAAACTGTTCTTGGAGTTATTTCCAAACAGACCTAACATCAGAATCATCTGAATCATCAGAATATTCTATTCTGGAAAAATTAGATTCATCAAATGAATCTTTTGGTCAGCAACTTTTCAAGAATGATGTTAACATCACGCATAAGCATGCTACGCTTTCTAGGATTTGACATTTTCTGTGATCAAGAATTACTGCATTTTGTAAATGGTAATGCCAGTACTAAAACCAGAATGCTATAAAAAGAATAATGTCTTTTGTTTCCAAAGTTGATATACTATAGGGTTGCAAAAATAATAAAAGAGATATTTTATGGCAAGTTCCCTTGGGATCAACATTGCAGCCACAGGCCCCACCAGTGAGTATTCTTGGGACAAAGAAGAAAAGGGTTAAAGAGGTTTATTGTGATAATTAATATAAGGTAAAAATATAAAAATATTTTTAGGCGAAAAGCTCATTTTGGAACTAATGAGAAATTCAGCTGTGAGAAAACTAAGAAAAAATATGCAATGTTATCAAACAGGTAAAGATCAACAGTCTACTAAGAAAATAAAAAACAAGTTACATGATGGAAGAAAATATTGTGACAAAGGACTGATATCCAGAATTTATAATATAAAACATATAAATAAAAATCTTATTTAACTTAAAATAACTTTTTATTTTTTTTTTGTTTGGCTTAATAAATATACTTCAGTATTTTATTTCTTCCTGAGTCAAGCATAAAATGACATACTATGGCTAAAACAAAAATGAAAAGACTTAAAAACTTACTAAAATATGTAAGAAAAAGTTAAAAATGTAAAGAAAATATTGAGGATTTTCTGGCTCCTTAAATAAAGGGTCTTATAGAAGGTGATTATCTATTAGGAAAAACTGGAGATGGGAATACAAGTTTGGGAAGGAAAATAGAAGCAGAAACACATATGGAGACAAACTTTAAAAATAAGTAACTTACCATGTTTTCTTTGTCTTAAGTGTGCATTTCCCAGTAGACACAGGGAAGCTGTAATTTTCCAAGTGAACTTTAAAGGTCAATATAGGAAGTTCAGCCAATGAAAAATGCCATGTAATATTCTATAGCCTCTCATTATTCCAGTTGTAATGATGATCGTGTTTATTATTAATATGACTATCATTATCAATAAAAATAGCAATAATGTCCTATAATGGAAACATAATGGATTTATATAATTTAAATTTGTGTGTGATTTGTAGATCATAAATTTGGATATAGCACATTTTAATACATAACTTCTCTTGCTTGAACAAGTACACAGTATTTCTAAGTATCAATCTTAATACAAAAATGAATCTCAAATATAAACATATATATATATATATGTTTATATTTCCAGAATTTCATCTAACCATGTCATGTAGTATGTACTCTTATGTAAACAAGTATCAGTTTTAACTATTTCTTGGATGTATTCACAGAACCAATCATTGATTTTATATTTTCCCTTTTTCCCTGTTTATTATTTCATTAACTTTTCCCTCACTACTTACTATTTTTAACAAATATTTTGTTTGTTACTTTTCTTAGGTTCTTAATTACAAGTTTAGTTGTCTTGAGACTTTTATTCTTTTCTAATATAAGCATTTACTTTTGATACTTTTTATATTAATTATTTTATAAATTCCTTTCCAAATTTTTACTTAACATAGGTTATCAGAAATGTGTTAACTTCCAATATTTAGACATTTTATGAGTAGCAAATAGATACTTTTTATTCATGTCTCCTGTAATACTTTTTTAGTCAGAGAAGAAAAATCTATCGGATTTTAACACTTAAATTCATTGGAACTTGTTTTATGGTTTAATATACAGTCTATCTTGGTGAATGCTTCAAATATGCCTAAAATAATGCACATTCTGATGGTTCTGAATGTAGTGTTTTAAAAAGATCAATTAAGTTGGTTTAAGTTGTGATATTATTCTTGTACTTCTCATGTTTATTGTTTTTTTAACTTATCACTTACTGAGAGGACAAGTCCTGAAATCTCAATCTAAAATTACAGATTTGTGTATTTCTTCTTTCTGATCTATCAGTTTTCGTTTCATGTGTTTTGAAGCTCTACTGTTAACTGTGTATACATTGAAGAAGATCCTGGTCTTTGTAAAATAATATTATTATAATTATTAAGCTATTTCTTATGCCTGGTAATATTCCTTGCTCTGAGACCCACTAAATCTGTCATTAATATAGCCACTTTTACTTTCTTATTATTAATGTTAATTCAGTGTATTTTATTCTATTTAAAGAATTTTAAACTTTTGTTGTCCATGTTGACACACTTTCTTGTCATAATACAGCTGGGTCTTCTGTTTTTATCATTTGAGCAATCTCTATCTTATATTTGTAATATTTCAGCCAATTGTATTTAATGTATGTTTGACACAACTGATTTTAAGCATATAAAACTATTTTATATTTGCAGCATCTTTTTCTTTGTTTTTATCTGCTTTCCTTTAGATTAACTGAATATTTTTATCATTATGTAAAATCAAAATTTTATAATTAATATTTATATTTTTTGTTTTTTTATTGGTAGCTCTAGAGTTTACAACAGGAAACTTTATCACAGTCTAGCTTCAACTAATATCATTTACGTGATTTATTTAGCATACCTTTTAGTTCAACATTTGTTATAAATGTTGGAAAGCATAACATATATATCTTTTACATAACTTTATTCATTTTTGTGTTATAAAAGTTAAAAAGCGAACAGTGTTTTATATTTACTTTACCATTTTTAACACTCTTCATTCCTTGGAATAAATGCAAATTTCCATCTAATATTCTCTTAATGTAGTATAATATCAGGTGGTGACGTTTAACAGTGTCTGCCATATTATAATTTTTTTATATAAACGATAGTTGGTTAAGATACTTTAATGACAATGCTTACCAAAAAAAAAAAAAAAAAAAAAGGGGAAATATTTAGGCCAGGAGCAGTTACTCATGCCTGTTATTCCAGCACTTTGGGAGGCTGAGGTGGGCAAATCACTTGAGGCCAGGAGTTGAGACAAGCTTGGCCAACTTGGTGAAATCCCATCTGTACTAAAAATGCAAAAGTTATCTGGGCTTGGTGGCACGCGCCTGTAGTCCCAGCTACTCAGGAGGCTGAGGCAAAAGAGTTGCTTAAACCTGAGATATGGAAGTTGCAGTGAGCTGAGATGGCGCCCCTGCATTCGAGTCTGGGAGACAGAGAAAGATTCTGTCTCAAAAAAAGCAAAGAAGTTTGACAATGACTATCAAAAATCAGTAAATATATAAAACACAGCTTAACCAACATATTTGTTTATACAAAAAGTTAGTATCTAGTCTCTATCCAACAATTTTTAGAGAAGTTTATTTTTTTCTGTTAAATTGACAAGTGATCTTCTCTTTTTACTTTTCTCTCTTTTCTATATATTTCTCTTTATGCTCTCGTCCATAGCATGATGGATTTTTTTCCAGTTAAATGGACTTTATTAATAAACATCATCATTTAAAATTAGATAGCAGGCTTCTTTAGACAGATATGCTTCCATGTGACATAGTGGAAGGTGCAGATTTAGCTGAGCTTCTTTTTAGCTTGGGGCTGAGGCTGGAGCCCTAGCCCTGTGATTACTTCCACTACTATCCCCCAGATCCCTAAGCCCAAGTGTTGAGATTTTTTCTTTTATTATTAACAATTTGGGAATTACTACAATTCATATGCACATGTTAAATAAATATTTGTTAACTTGGTAGACCAAGCTTGGCCGTTTTTTCCTGGCTTATGGAGGAATATGGAAGAGTAACTGTAAGATCCTAGCAGCAGAAAAAAGTCTCAGTGAGAAGGAAAACAACTACAAAAGCAACACAATAGGAACATTAAGGAAATGGCAGCGGGTCATGCTGAGTTCAATAGTGAAGTATTGAGTTCTCACTCCAGGGCTTTGTCTGGTCTGGTTGTTGAAAGTAGATTAGCCCTTTTGAAATGAATATATTGCTTTAAAATATTTGCACACTTAAAAAGGAAGAAAAAATAAAAGCTCATAAAAGGCATATTGTTATTAATGTCTCCTGTAATACTTTTGTAGTCAAAGAAGAAAAATCTACATGATTTTAACTCTTAAATTCACTGGAACTTGTTTTATGGTTTAGTATACAGTCTATCTTGGTGAATGCTTCATATGTATCTAAAATCATGCATACTCTGATGGTTCTGAATGTCATGTTTCAAAAAGATCAATTAAGTTGGTTTAAGTAGTGATATTATTCTTGTTCTTTCCATATTTATTGTTTTTTATAAGTATACTCATTTTCCTGCTAATTTGATCAAGAAATAGATGAGACATTAATCTGAAAAAAATTAGGAAATATGAACTGACAGATTCCCTTAATTGTTGCATGGGTCACAGTGTTATTCATCTGTCGTAGTGTTGCAACGGCTTAGAAACACATTTTACATTCATTAGGAATGTAAACGGTAGGTCATTATTTTTGAAAAGTTTTATAAATTTGTTTTCTTAATCACTGGTCTACACCCCTTCTTTCTGAGTTCAGTGATTTTCTACACCTCACTACATTTTCCTGCACGTTTCCTTCCATTTTATGATTTTTTATTCTAACTATCCTGCTGTTTCTACTGCTATGAGGTGGTTTGCTCTAAGCTAATAAATATCTGGAGCTCAAACACACATTTTAACTCTGTGGCTCTCAGAGCCACTACTGTAAATCACTTTCTTAATTTAGGTACATAATTTTCCTACTCTTACCACTTTACTGCTGCTTCTGGGAGCAAAACTTAGCTCACTGTGTAGCTACAGGATCAGATTCTTAAGAAAGAACATTGATTAAATAAATTATTTCTGTCATAGGAAAGCCAATGTAACGGGGGAAAAGTAAAACTAATAACATATTTCTGCTATTTCTTCATTCACTAAATGCTGCCTTTTCTCTCCAATTACTCAGAGATTAATTAATGAATGATCCCCACCCATTACTTTGATTCCTAATCGGATAAGTTAATGTAGGTATTACTGTTTTCTTATACTTATTTAAGGCAATGCTAAGCATTAATTTATTCCTCATCAGCAACAGGCTGCCTTCTGGACCCTCTTCCCTTTGCATTTAACTTACTGCTACACTCCTGACCAATGCATGCTCTATACTCCTCTAAGCTTATCTTCCAGCTTAGGCACTTGAATTCCGTCAATAAACCAGGAAGACCTGACAATTTCCCTAGGGTAGTTTACTTTCTACTTAGGAATTCGAAATAAACTGAACAAATATAATAACTAGAAGCATAATAAATAATAGAAACAACAAAATTGCTGAGTTTGATAATAAAATAATGGGGTATAACTTCTGGCAGGGTGATTAGAGCAACTTCTCTGAGTAGATAACACTGAAGCAAAGTCCTGAAGAGTACGCAGAAATACACAGGTAGAATGACAAGAACACACAAAGCAAAAGCATGAGCATGAAACAGATCAAATGACTTATTAAGAAACAGAGAAAGTGTATTAAAGTGCCTTGTTCTGAGATGTAAAACATGACGAATAGACACATATTTTGAAATACCAGTTTTGGCAAAATTATCTCAAGCCCTTTTACATTTTGAGCATTCCATCTTTGTCTGAGCAATTGAATTTTCTATTGGGTATGAAATTGGTCTGTGTTTCCCTGAAGTGAACTGAGAAAAGCTGAATTTCTGTGGGTGAAAGAATTAGTTCATGTGAGTTCAATGTTGTAACAGATAAACCCCGACATCTCAATGTCTTAAGTGAATTGTTCATTAACACTAAGAAGTGTGGCTTAACATGGTCACATAAAGTTTATTGTGGGAGGAGTTCTGATCAATTGACTTATTCGGGAACTTATACTGATGGGAACTCTACCTTCTTTGACTCTGACTTTTCATATTACTTTAAATTATAAAAAAAAAAAAAAAAAAAAAAAAAGATGTCAAATGGAAAGGAGGAAACATTTGCAAAGTTTTATTGGGACTTAGCCTGAAATGAGCTTTCAAAATTTGGGCACATGACCACACCTAATTTCAAGAAATCTGTGAAATCTACACACAAAACAGTATGCCAAGTTTAGAGAATAGTTAGCCATTTTCTGAGTTGATAAATTATACTGGTTCTTTTAAATGCAAATGGAATTTTTCTGGGACCAGCGATCTTTTTCAAGGACACTGTATAAAACACAAAAATATAATTTCATGGCTTCTTTTATATTCTGGATATATTAGTAAATATTATTAAAAATCTACCTTAGTACATCATGTTATGAAATATTTATTTTAAATATAATCAATCAAACCCCATTTTATATTTTCGATTATTTAATATACCCTGTCTCCTATTAGTAAAAACTAATTTATAAACTTACAAATGTATAAGGGTATACTTGTCAAGGTAAGATAGACTGTATTAATCTGTTCCCACACTACTAATAAAGATATATCTGAGACTGGGTAATTTATAAAGGAAAAAGGTTTAATTGATTCACAGTTCCACATGGCTTGGAAGCCTCACAATCACGGCAGAAGGTAAAAGAGAAGCAAAGTCATGTTTTACATGGTGGCAGTCAGGAGAGTCTGTTCAGGGGAACTCCCTTTTATAAAATCATCACATCTCATGAGACTTATTCACTGTCATAAGAACAACACTCTCTCATGATTCAATTACCTCCCACTGGGTCCCTCCCAAAACTTGTGTGAATTATGAGAACCACAATTCAGGATGAGACTTGGGTGGGGACACAGGCAAACTATATCATAGGCTATGTTGCAATAACTGACAACACTAAACTTATCACAACAAAAATCACATCTCGATCATTTTACATAACAATTGAGGGTCATTGAAAAGGGTCTGCTTCACACAGTCATTCAGAGAGTTTGTATCAAATAGGCTTCTTTGGCTTATTTTACTTAACATAATGTTCTCAAGGTTCCTCATGTTGACACAAATGACAGGATACTGCCCCTTTTAATGGCTGAATAGCATTCCATAGAGGATATGTAGCATATTTCTTTATCTGTTCATCACTTGATGGATGCAAAGGTAGATTCCATATCTCAACTATTGTGGTAAATAGTGGGCCAATAAACACGAGAATGAAGACATTGCTTCAACATACTGATTTTATTTCCTTTGGATATAGGTTGACCCTTCAACAACACAGGTCTAAACTGCATGGATCCACTTATATAGGGATTTTTTCAGTAAAAATTACACCAAGGGTGACTGACTCTCCTGACTACCCTTAAACCTCCTCCAAGTCTTCTGCCTCTCCCACACCTGGGACAGGAAAAATAGCCTCTCTTCCATCTCCTATCCCTCAGCCTACTCAAAGTAACGACAGTGGAGATGAAAGCCTTTTTAATGGCCTACTTCAATTTAATGAATAGTAAATATATTTTTTCTTATGATTTTCTTAATAACATTTTCTTTTTTCTAGCTTATTTTATTGTAAGAATGCATCGGATAATAGTTACACAAAATACATGTTAATTGACTATATTGTCAGTCAAGCTTCTGGTCAACAATAGACTATCAGCAGTTAAGTTTTGGGGGAAACAAATTTATACACTGATTTTTTTTTTTACTGTGGAGGTAGAAAAAAAATTTTTTTTTTTTACTCCTAACCCCCATGTTGTTCAAGGGTCAACTTATGTATACTAGCGGGATTGCTGGATCATATGGTGGTACTAGATAAGTGAAGTAACCCAGACACAGAATAAGATATCACTCATATATGAAATCTAAAAAAACTGAACACATAGAAGTAGAAACTGAAGGCACAGTCTGGCTTACCAGAGGCTGTAGCAGTTGGAAAGGGTGGCAGTGGGGCACGGGGCAGATATTTGACAGATAATACAAAATTAGTTAGAGAGGAGGAATACATCAAAGAGATCAATTGTACAGCATGATGACTATAGTTAATGATGATATATTGGTGTTTCTGAGAAAATAGAGTGTATGTTAAATATTCTCACCACTAAAATGGTAAGTATGTGAGGTAACACATGTGTTATTAGCTAGACTTAACCATTCCACAATGTATATACATTTCAAAACATATTGTACACAAGTACATACAATTTTATCTGTCAATTTAAACAAATTAATTAATTAAAAAGTTTAAAAAATAGTTTTCTTTGAGAGTAAGTTACATACATGTAGAATACCTGCATTTGGGGATAGGGTTTTTAGGAACTAATTCAGACTAGATTAGGTCAAGAAGGTAAACCCTAGGTATGACTGATTATTGTTTTTACATGTACAAATTTAATTCCAAGATTTTTCTTAAAGTTTTCTTTAAAAAGTAGCCTAAAAACTTTGCTAATACTTTCTCCTGGTAGGATTTTGAAAATGTACATATGTTGTTTTTTTTTTTTAATTAACCTGTTCTCACATCTTTCTAGACCAATTTGGAATTAGAAGGGGACATGTATCTTACCCTGAAAAGTGGGCTATAAGTGAAAGTGATACATATTCTACATATATGCAACAAGGGAAAAATGATTTCTGAAGTCTGTTCAGAGATCATCAGGGCTTCTTCCTCAATTTCAAAGAGGAGTGGGAGGATTGCAATTCTTTGAATTTACCCCCAGGATAATTCTTCCCTTGCCTTGAAGAATAGCACAAATTCAGAGCCTTAATAGCTATGTAGTCTGGTTCTGTAGGATCTACCAAGTCTGGCAACCTTCCTTCATTTCATTATGCTTTCTCTGTTTTCTTTAGTTTAAATAGTCAGTGCCTTTGCTGGTGTAACATGGTAATTGCCCCATAAACTCCATAACTCAACCATACCTCAGCTTCCCATTGAAACTTCTCTCTGTAACCCTAATGTGGCAGGGAAGCAGTCAAAGCCCATACTACCTTGGCCCCTGCGACTTATAATAAGTAACTAAGGTCTGTAATTTCCACCCTACCCCGACAATGTGTAAAGTAACCCTTATCTTGACTTCTGTGAACCACTTAAGTAACAATCGGAATGTCCAAAGTCCCCTGGCCCTCGGAATATCCAAAGCTCCTCACCCCTGCCCGGGAGGTGGTTTATGGGCATAAAAAGTCTTGACTTCCTTCTTTTGGGGTCACAGGTTAGAGAGACATGAGTCTTCCGTGGCTGCCAGCAATAAAGACCCTGTAATTTGGCCTACTCTTTGTCTCAGTGCTGATTTCGCGCTTGCTGGGTTACAACACTGGTATTAGCCCATCTCTATCCCTGGCCTCTGTTGAGATGACTGATTAAGTCCATGTTACACACCCATGTTAATCTGCTTACCAAATGTTGGTTAGCTTCTGAGCACACTTTTATGCTTTGCAATATGTATAGGCTGATAATTTACCAAATGTTTAAATTCTGGTTCCTCCTTTTTGCTTAACAATCTCTACTTCAATTCATTTATATCTTTTGACTCATTCAACATTTCGCAAATAAATTGCCTAGGCGAAATATACAATTTCATCATTGTCAAGCTCTACTTTCCAAAAAGCTGTACAATATAAAATCAAATCAGCCAAGTTGCATGTCACTTTATAACAAGGATTACCTTTCCTCCAGTTTCCAATAACATACTCCTATTTCTGTTTGAAACTTCACCATAATGATCCCATTTCTACCAACATTTCATTCATAATTACTTTGTATTTTCTTTTTTTTTTTTTTTTTTATTTTTTTTTTTTTTTTTTTTTTCCCATTTATTTTATTGCATTTTAGGTTTTGGGGTACAAGTGAAGAACATGTAAAATTGTTGCATAGGAACACACGTGGCAGTGTGATTTGCTGCCTTCCTCCCCATCACCTACATCTGGCATTTCTCCCCCTGCTATCTCCCCCCAGCTTTGTATTTTCTAAGAGAATGGAAGCTTTCTCTATAGCTCTCCTCTTTGCTTTGCGACCCCTCACTAGAATTGACTAAAAAAATTCTTCACAGCATTCTTGTCTTTTTCTAATAATACTTGAAAACTCTTCCAGTCACAACTCATTATCCAGTTATAAAGCGCTTCCAGGTTTTTACAGTAACACCCCATTTCTCTGTACCAATTATTGTCTTAATATGCTATAACACAATACCATAGATTAGGTGGGTTATACAACAGATATTTATTTCTTACACTCTGGAGGCTGCAGGATCCAAGTTCAAGGTGCTGGCAGACCTGGTGTCTGGGAAGGCCCAACTCCTGGCTTGCAAACAGTTGCCTTACCTCTGCATGCTTCCATGGCAGAGAAAGAGACAGGCAGAAAGAGAAAGAGATAAATGGAATGAGGGGGCAGAGACAGAGAGAGAGAGTGGAGAAGGAGAAGGCAGAGAGAGGGTTCACTCTGTTCTCTTCCTCTTCTTGTGAAAACACTAATCTCATCATGAGGGCACAATCCTCATGCCCTCATCTCAATCTAGTTACCTACCAAAGACTCACCTCCAAATGACATCAGGCTTCAAGATATGAATTTTAGTAAGGCACAAAAATTCAGTTCCTAAGGGAATGGAAGGCAGACTCAATGACAGGACATGTTTGAAGTGTTAAAATAAATTCTGCAACTTATAAATCTCTACCCATTAAAAATACGATTCCATGGCTATTATTAAAAAGTCAAAAAATAATAGGTGCTGATGAGGTTGCAGAGAAAAATGAATGTTTATATACTGTTGGTGGGAGTGTAAATCAGTTCAACAGTTGTGGAAAACAGTGTGGCAATTCCTCAAAGACCTTAAAACAGAGGTACCCTTCAACCCAGTAATCCCATTACTGGGTATATGTCCAAAGGAATATAAATCACACTATCATAAATATACAATGCACAATGTGTGTTCATTGCCACGCTGTTCAGAATAGCATAGACATGGGATCAACCTAAATGCCCATCAGTGGAAGACTGGATAAAGAAGATGTCATACATCTATGGTATACTATGCAACCGTAAAAAAGAACAAGATCACGTCCTTTGCAAGAACATGGATGGAGCTACAGGCCATTATCCTTAGCAAACTCTCATAGGAACAGAAGAACAAATACCACAATTTCTCACTTGTAAGTGGGAGCTAAATGATGAGAACACATGAACACAAAGAGGGAAAGAGCAGACACTGGGGCCTACCAGAGGATGGAGGGTGGGAGGAGGGAGGGCACCAGGAAAAATAACTAATGGGTACTAGCCTTAACACCTGGATGATGAAATCATCTGTACAGAAAATACCTATGACATGAGTTTACCTGTATAACAAACCTACACATGTACCTCTGAACCTAAAATAAAAGTTAAATAAATAAATAAAAGAAAAAATAATAAATCATTCCAAAGAAAAGTAAACATAAAGCGTTTCAAAACAAACAAAACCTGAGAGAGTGAATTGCTGAGAGGTTGTGCTAAATGAAAAGGTTAAAATATCTTCATGTGGAAAGAATATGATAGCTGATAGACACTAAGATTCACACAAAGAAAGATCTTTGCAATGGAATCTATGAGGCAAATATAAAATAATTATTTTTTCTTTTCAAATTATAATTGGCTAACACAAAAATAATAATTTGTAAGGAGGTTTAGAACTAATGTCAAAGAAAAATGTATGATAAGAATCACAGGTTTCCAGTTACTTAGTAGGATGAAAAGCTTATAGCCCACAAATCTATTGCCCCCAAATTATAAGAATCTCATTGATTAATAGTTAATATTAGCTTTTAATCTTGAATTACTAGATTATTCAATCGACATTTCCGGATATTGATATTTTTCTATGTCATGCCTCTTTAAGCATAAATTATTGATTATTAAATTATTTAGATTAAAGAGAAAGTATATTTAATTCTTTCGTTGTTTAGTATATGCAGTGAAATGTACAAAAAGAAGATCCTAGTGTAAGTCTTGATTGGAACACTTTTTGTTCAAAACTAGTTTGGAAGATTGTTGAAAAAAGGGCATGGCTAAAATAAGTTCCAGAGTTGTAAAAATCCAGCTTTTTTATAAGAAAAAATGTAGTTTATTTAGAAACTGCTGTGGCTTAGTCATAGAAGCACGCCCATTGTCATTACATTGTGTAAAAATGAAAATATACAGAGCGTATAGCTTTTCTTTACATAGTGCTGAATTCATTCTGTGCTCCAGTTATGAGTATCTGTGTTGTATGTTCACTCTGTGGGTTCATCTTTGTTATATATGGGAGGAGGAGGTGCAGAGCAGTAGGAAAAAAAATATGAAAATAGAGTAAATTGGCATATGGAATTTTTTTTCCTTTGTTTCACTTGAACAGACAATATGGTTTGAACTCATTTACAGTTTACAAAATTTGTATTTGAGAAAAATGTAACACTAGATAGTATTTTCAAAGATTCCTGGTTGGGAACAAATAACTAGGGTTATTCAGATCATGTCCCTAGCGAATACACAGTAGGTGTTTCATTTCTCTGTTCATAGTGCAATAAATAGTCGCAACCTGGTTTCCAATGATGTGCAAAACAGTCTTAGGAGGTACATTGAGTTTTATTTATTTATAGAAACCAAATGTGAATGAACATGTCCAGAAGAGGTGAAGAGGTGACGTGTCAGTTTGAGTCCACTGAGTGTCATCTAATCAAAGTTCATGAATTAATGTTCTCAGTGAGCATTGTTTCTTGGAGATATATTGGCTAAGGTGAGAAGTGGAAATGTAGATTAATTGAGAATCAATTTTTGGAGCAGATAATGAATGGGCTCTTAGGTAATATCCCACTGGTAGTTAAGCTTAAATGCTCTGGAAAATAAAAGGAAAGATATGCTAAATGCATGGTATTTTTGGCCATTGTTCATTATGTAATATTCCCTAATTTCATAAATATTGCTAGGACTGTAATTATTTGTGTTTATGTTGGCTTTTTGAAAGCCATATTGTTTGGTTTTAAAAACTGTGCTACTGTTAGTTTTCTGAAGATTTATTTTGTTGTGTCACTCAGACTGCTTCAATTTATCATTTGTAGTTCTGACTCTGTAAATTCAGGGCTTCTATAAACTCCTGGGAGTATTCTCCCAGTAATGAGACGTTTTTAGTGAAGGGGTATTAAGATGAAACATTTCATTGAAAAGGTCATTAGAGATCTAAATTCATAAGTAAGCCTATTTAAATGATGCTGTAATGACCTGTTCAGAAGTAGTAGAAAAATCCTTAAAGATGTGTTATTACTGGAAATAAAGCTGCAAATATATGTTTAAAATTAATTGTTATTCAGTAAGTCAGATGTAAGAGCTTTAAGAGAGACTGAAGGTCATTCAGATTGGTAGTTTCCATGCAAGGTTGCACAGTAGAATATTCTGGCCTCTAGAAGTTCTTGTTCAGTAAGACTCTTTGGGAGGCCAGAAATGTGTGTTTCAAAAATGATAACAAAACAGATTCTTCACGTAATTTCAACACAGCCAATCTGTATAATTGCACTTGAGAATTCCTGTTCAAGAGTAGTTCTTTCATTTCTATAAACAAGAAGGTGACATGCAGCAATAATAAGACCCCAGGTTAAAAACCAAGAAGATCTCAGGTTAACAACCAATTTTAAATTTATTTTAAATTTGTCCAGTTTCTTTGTTATTTATAGAAGAGAGGAAAGTTGAGTACCAATTATTCCAACATGGACGCTGCTGACATTCATATAATTATTTCATGTGTTATATATTTTCCATAAATAATTGTTAAGTACACTTCCTTTGATATGCATACTGGTTATTTTAGGGCTAAAGTAGGCATTATTAATTGATGGAAATACATTTAGAGTCAATATTGTATTACTTGCACTTTGCTCTACATACCTCATCCTCTGCATTTCATGCTTCACCCTTCACAATTATCAATTTTTGGCTCCAGACTTCTATTTCTGACTTTTCACATGAAATAATGCCATAGGAGTACAATTCTCTGTATCTACTCTCTTATCAACATGCAAGCATGATTTCATGTGTTGTTGTCATATCTTGTATTAGCATATGTATTATACACCCCATGTTATTTGTAATAATTTCATTTTCATCCATTATGTCCCAAGAATGTCATAAAAACAAAACAAATAATCCTGAAGTCCTTTATGCACATTGACCTATTTACCTTTATTGGCGCTCTTCTTTCCTCCCAGGAGATCAATGTTTCTGTTTGATGTTCATATCTTTCAGCATGAAAACAGACTTTTGGATTTCTTGTAAGGGCCTTCAGATAACCAAATCTCTCAGTTTTCATGCATCTAAAAACATTTCTATTTTACTCTTGCTTTTATGATAAGAGTAGACAGAATCTAGTTTTGTTTGTGTATCTTTCCCTCCCTCCTTCCTTCCTTCCTTCTTTCTATTTTCTTTTTTTTTTTAAGTTTCACTTTAGTTGCCCATGGTGGAGTACAATGGCATGATCTCAGCTCTGCTTCCTGTGTTCCAGCAATTCTCCTGTCTCAGCCTCCTGAGTAGCTGAGATTACAGGCATGCACCAGCATGCCCAGCTAATTTTGTATTATTAGTAGAGGCAGGGTTTCTCCATGTTGGTCAGGCTGGCCTTAAATTCCTGATCTCTGGTGATCCACCCTCCTCAGCCTCCCAAAGTGCTGGGATTACAGGTATAAGCCACCACACCTGGCCCCATTTGTGTACCTTTCTTTCTTACAGCCTTTTAAAATATCATTTTTTGGACTTCCATTATTTCTGATGAATAGGTAGAATTTTGTACCATTGTTTCTCTGTATGTAATATTTCTTTTTTTCTTTGAATGTTTTCAGATTTTCTACATTTTTCTGCTGAGTTTAATATTTCAAGTTCAATTATTTATTTCATATTTGTGAAATTATGCTCCACTCTTCCTTCAAAAAAATGCCCTACCCCAATCACATATTATTCTCTTTCCAGAACTGTTGTTACATGTATACTAGACAGTTTTTATTTTGTTCCTCAATTGCTATTATGTGTATCTTTGTCTCAAATGTATTTCCTTCTCTCATTTAGGTAGTATAATTTCTATTGATTTGTTATCAAGTTCACTGATTCTCCCCTAATGTCTGATGCACTGTGAAGCACAGAAAACTTTCCTTCAGTGGTTATTTTTGTTTCAGATTTTTATTCTTTATAAATCTCATCTCTTTCATGAAATTTCATGTATTTGCACTTATTATCCCCTTATTTTTGTCTACTTTTGTTTCAGTAGTTTGAAAATAATCATAAAACCTGTTTTACTTCTTTGAACTAAATAATATCTGCTTTGAACTTCTTGTCTGCTGTATTTCACACACAGGTTATCACTGATTTCATATCTATTGAATGCTTGTTTTACTAATAATCACACAGTCCAGAGTTTCTTTGTATATATAATTGTTAAAATTATGTTTTACTGAACGTCGTTGATGAGACATTGTAAAGACTCCAGATTCTGTTAACTTCCTCTAAAGTGCATTTATTTTCTTCTGGTGAGGAGTTTACTTGATGATCAAAGAGTCCTTATTTATGTAGGCTTTACTTACATTTGTTGCAAAGGATCTTTGGGAAGTCCAAAGTGTTTCTCAAGCACACCTAACTTTATAGGATTTAATCAAACTCTGTCTTGTGGGACGTGTAGGGCTTGATTTTAGCTATGCTAGGAAAGAGGTAGTGTACGCATCCTTTAGATCATGGCACTTACTCATAGCTATGGTCTTTCTGGTACAATTGCATGAACAGGGGTTAAGGTGGTGTAATGAGATTTCTTCATTTGGGTGAACTTAGCTACCAATGTCTCTGAGCACTATTGCATCTCCTGTGTCTCTGTCCGATTCTCAACTTTACAGTCACTGTTGTATTGAAGCAGGAGCTGTGAGAAGTAAACTTCTCGAATACTGAACTGAGGAAGGAAGTGGCTTTTTATTTGGCCGGGAGGTGCAGGGGGCTACAGCCTCATTCACTGCGCTCCCTGAGAAGCAGCTTCTTTCTCCACTTTTACAGACTTACAAGCTAAAGGGGAAACTGAGGTGAAACTAGATCATTGTCCATTGGCTGGACATCTGGCCTTACAATCTTTTTGCTTCATTGATTTGCTAGTTCATATGCAGCGTGAGCAGGAAGAGGCAGGGGAGGGGGCTTAGAGAGACAAGACAAAGGCAGTAAATTATTAGTTGGCAGAGGTGTTTCCAGGAGGAAGCCTGGGCCATGCAGACTTGGGGGCTTGACCCAGTGCCGGGCTCCAGACGGTAGGGATAACATTCATTTGCAACTCTCTTAAGGCTTACAGATACCAGAGATGCTGGGAACTGAAAAGGGAGTTATTTTCCCAGCTCTTTGGTATTTTCTTTCTTTCTTTTTTTTACCCCCCTTCCCATCCGGAGAGGAGAAGGAGGTGCAGGCCGGGAAGCAAGAGGAGGGGAGGGGGTCTCCCCTCTCAGTATGGTAAATCCTGCAGTCTTCCATTGTGTACATGAGACCTTGTCTTGAGCTTTAGATTTGCGAGGAAACCTCACACAGATTTCTGGGAATCCCCTGTGCATGGATTGCTCCTCTTAAAGTCACCTCATCTGCAGAATTTAGCTGCTTGCACACTTATGAATTCTGATCTTTCTTTTTCTCATCTCAGTTCAACCATCATGATTCTGCTTGGAGTCCAGCCTGCTGAGCCATCATTAGGAAATTTTCTGCTGATAGAGAGATGATTGTGGAGCTCACCTCATAAATTTCTCCGCATTAAGAATCTGCAGTTGTACATTGCTTACTTTCCAATTTATAATTGTTACCTTATCTATTTTTCTGTTTTCTCACCTACTGTCACACCATCATACTTGGAAGTAAAATGTCTATGTTGAATGTGTAGTATTTGGCATTACTAACAGACAAACACATGAGACTTAATTGTATCTAAAAAAATAAAATTGTTTTCAATGTTGAAAAAATAAGAGTAAACCTAAAGCTCATGTGAGTTCAAGACAAAAAGAACACAAGTGCTTGTGTTATCTTATTAAAAGGCAATGATAAATCAATAGATAATGTTTAAAATTATCTAAAGTGAATATCTTAGTTAAAAACCAACCAGTAATTAGAAAATTATATAACTTTTCCACACGGGGTGAAAATAAATGGGAATCAACAGAATAATGTTACTAAGATAAATTACCATATTTTGCTGAAATCAATAGATCCTGTCTAATACTAATAAATCTAGAATTGAAGCAGGAAAGTCATCATGAGAAATACTGCATACAAATTGAATAAATAGGATGCTACTGAAGAAAGATGGAAAAAAATAAAGGAAACTGTTGTTCTCCCTTCTAATCTCCTTTTCAAATTTATGTGTCTTAAAAATTTATAAAATACTATATAATGAATAAGCATATTAGTTTTGACATCCACTTATCACATGATAATTGGTCAATTCTGGGTTATATGATGAAAATATCTCATTTTTATTCCCTACGTGATGATTTTATTATTTCATTAATTTATTTATTTTTGAGATGGACTTTCACTCTTGTCACCCAGGCTAAAGTGCAATGGCATGATCTATGCCCACTGCAACCTCCACCTCCTGGGTGAAAGGGATTCCCCTGCCTCAGCTTCCCAAGTAGCTGGGATTACAGGTGTGCACTACCACAGCCAGCTAATTTTGTATTTTTGGTAGAGACGGGGTTTCACCAGGTTGGCCAGGCGTGTATTAAACTCCTGACCTCAGGTGATCCACCCACCTCAACCTCCCAAAGTGCTGGGATTACAAGTGTGAGTCATCGCACCTAATCTGATAAATTTAGATAATTAAAAATGCTTAAATGAATGTTATTTTGATGTGTAAAAATTACCCAATCATGCAAATATTAAGCACAGTGCTTCATTTGTATTTGTCATCTGGTTTTGTGTTTGTTAGTCTGTATTAAAAAAAAAAAATTATCAGTTGTTTATTTGTCTGCCCCAACATTCCTCAGTGACCTGAAGGCCTTCATAAGTTACTGTCCCTAAACTACCTAATGACATCCAACAATTTCACTAATGCTTTAGCCAAATTTGTTCTAATGAATTTTTTCTGCTTTTAGCGTGGCTTAGTATATCTGCTGCAAATAAAATGAAATGTTTTTCCTGAAAATTGTATCCAACTGGTATACAGAGCTAGCTAACTTGGGACCCTAAACCTACTTTATGTTTGCTACTTTCAATCTGCAATTATCTCATAAGCAGCACCTTGGTGACTGGCCATTGTGTCTAAAGAATCAAGAAGTTGGTATAATTTTAATTCCCATCTTCTCCACTACCATCAATTGGGTTTGTCATGTACATGAAATATGGTGTGGGAGTTCAGAATTCTCCTGAGAATACTGTGAAACTTCATTACTTTAGAGATTTTCTGCATCTGAAAACGGAAGCAAAAACAGCATTCTCTGAGAGGATGACTTGTGATACCAGGTGGAAGATGGCATGCTGAATCGTGCTTCAGAGCCTTTTGGACAGACCATGACCAATGACAGGACTACACTCGTTCTACTGTAGTGCACATTTATCATTACACAACTCACCACTGACTTTTACCATAGCTTAAGAACATACTACAAAATAAACAAACATATTTAACATTCTGCTCTCTCCTATGTACTGTGGTTTCTACATATTTTCTGAACTTTATTTTTTTGCAAAGTTGCTGACATGACATGTTATTCAAAAAGTTGTAACTCCTAAACTTAAGTGGAAAGGTTCATTTTCCTAAGATGACTATCCTGCTTAGTTTTATTTTGTACCACTTCACATTTTACGACATAAAATAAAATATCTCTAGATAGTAGAGTTATGAATCATTTAGTGTCCTGGAAAATATGAACATAATTGACATCTAAAACTATAGAAAATACATAAAAGAATCTCTCAGAGCTCCACGGGCAAATTTTTGTCTTGTGGAATACTATATCATGCAATAATGCCAAAGAGAATATAGACTGTGTAATTCAATAATCATCTCCATAAAAAAAGACTGAACTCAAGCCTATGTGGTTATTTAGCAGAGAAATAACTCTGATTATTAATATAGGGAATGCTTAATTTAGTATGCTAGTTATCCCAATGTATTCTACTGTGATAAAACTCATTTTACTTTGATACTTTCCTGAATTCATCTACAAGAGAAGGGTAATTAAAAAATGAAGATGAAATGCTTATTCCCATCACAAATCATACTTTATTGTAATGCATACTTTTAGATACACATTTAAAGGGCATCCATCATAAATTTTTATGTTGTACATGAAAAAAATGGGTAATATTCCAAATAGGTAATAACTTTACAAATTGTATGGAAATGAATGGCACAAATGCATTGGTACTGCTTCATTTTAGAAACACACAGCAGTAAAATTCATCATTTAGGAAGATTTTTATTCAAATGCCTATGTGCTCAGAAATCTTCCTCTCTCAAGGCCTTTTATCCTGTTTCTTTTGTTGTTGTTGATTTTGTTACTAATATAGAAAAGAAGTGAATAACTGAACTGGAATTCAAAAGACATTAGTGTTTTCGAGTATGTATTTTGAAGTTCAGGGATAATTTCTTGGAGCATCTGGGGTCTGTCACACACACATGTGTTTTCACATCTCCTCTTTTTTCTTTCTCAAGGTCTTTGTGCAGGAATGGGATTGATCAAGGGACAGAGAATTCACCCATTAAAATCTGAATGGTTTAAAAATTAAGTCCAATGTTGAGCACTGATGCAGGGAGATAACATTTTGTGGTACAATCATGTACGTATTTTAAAGCTATCTATCACTTCCTTCTGGTGAATTTTCACTTGGAAATTTAAAGTGTGTATCAACTGCTGTGGCTGAAGCATGCATGGGCTTTCTTTTACCCTCCACCCTTCACCTCTTAGATTTTAACAGTGTTTTCTTAGTATATTCTGCACCCAGTAGAGCCCAGAAAAATGTTGTTTCAGCATTGATGAACAAAAATCATGGACATTTAAAAAATGTATATATTCAGTCTCAGTTCCATCCTTTATAATAAGAAAATAATAGTGTTTATTTCTGAAAGCTATAAGTAACTGAAATAATGGATTTTACATGTCGTTGACAGTTGCTTAGAAGTAACACGTTTGAGGCCAAGAGCGGTGGCTCAGACCTGTAATTCAAGCAGCTTGGGAGGCCTAGGGAGGCAGATAGCTTGAGCCCTGAAGTTCCAGACCTGCCTGGGCAACATGGTGAAAACATGTATATCCAAGAAATATAAACCAAAAAAATAGCCAGATGTGACGGTGCATGCCTGCAGTCCTTGCTGCTCAGGAGTCTGAGGTGAGAAGATTTCTTGAGCCCATTAGCTCAAGGATACAGTGAGCCATGGTTGCAACACTACTCCAGCCTAAGGAGACAAAGTAAGATCCTGTCTCAAAAACTAAACAATGAGCTCAAAACAAGTGTTAGATCTATCTTCTTTAGATTTACTTACAAGGAAGACTATCCACAATATAATCACATAGGAATCCAAAGTAAAATGTCCTCACTCTCCAGAAACAATGAAATGGTTACTAAAATTTATGAGTTTCAATAGTCACACAGCTCTAACAATAACTTGTGGTTTTTTAACTTTATTTGGGTAGGCTAGACACTGGAAGAATAATGACCTTCATTCCTTCCATTATTTATTCATTAATGTACAATATATCAAGAGTCTGCTGTAAGGTAGGCATTGTGTGAAGGTCTGGGGATAAAGCACTATACAAGACAGACATGCTCCCTTCCATTGTGGCATCTATAACTTAGCTGAGAATAAATGTATTTAATAAACACAATTGATATGGTTTGGCTGTGTCCCCACCCAAATCTCACTTTGAATTGTAATAATCCCCATGTGTCAAGGGTGGGGCAAGGTGGAGATAATTGAATCATGGAAAGAGTTTCCCCCATACTTGTCATGGTAGTGAATAAGTCTCATAGATGTTACAGTCTTATAAATGGGAGTTCACTGGACATTGTCTCTGGCGTGCTGCCATGTAAAACGTGATTTTGCTCATCTTTCTCCTGTTCTGGATGCTTCCTGCACTGGAATATCAGACTCCTAGTTCATCAGCTTTTGGACTCTTGGACTTACACCAATAATTTGCCAAGGACTCTCAGGCCTTCAGCCACAGACTGAAGGCAGCACTATCAGCTTCCCTATTTTTGAGGTTTGGGGAAGTGGACTGGCTTCCTGGCTCCTCAGCTTGCAGATGGCATATTATGGGACTTCACCTTGTGATTGTGTGAGTCAATTCTCCTAAAAAACTCCCTTTCATATATTCGTCTATCCTATTAGTTCTTTCCCTTTAGAGAACCCTCATTTCATTTTATAAAATAGTATATTTAAAATATATGTAAATAACTTGAAGAAGGAGGAGGAAGATGAATGAAAGAAGCAAGGATTGCTATAAAAATACACACTGGTAGAACTTTCTCTTTAATGAAATGGGTTTTCAATGTGGATTGATGTCCTTCCTCAGACAAGATTGTACACACACACACACACACACACACACACACACACACACATTTATATATATAGCCAGGTATTGGGGTGCAGGGCAGCACTTAGCTCTCCTGAGAGGACATTTGTCCAGGTTCTTAATCTCTCATTCACCCAAGAATGGCAGAGGGGACCATACCGGGTGCAGTAAGCTCATAAAGTAAATACCGGACTCCAGAAAGTTTTTGCAGAAAGTAATTTATTTAAGCAGAGAAAGAGAAAAAGGAGAGAGAAAAAGATGAGAGAGAAAAATGTTTCCACAAAGAGTGTTGAAGGGGACCTAAGTATGGAATCCAGGAAAGGAATAGCAGCTTCCACAAGAGTGGAAAGGGACCCCAGAGGGGGAAGTCCGTCCGGATGAAGGAGACAGGGACTTTTAACCTGGGAGGGATTTCCACCTTCTTCAAGCCCCCTGGCCGATGAAAAGAGTTTCTTTAAACTTCTGCTGGAGTGATTGACTTTTGATTCTTTCCCGCACTCATGAAAATTAAAACAGAAACTGTTAAAACTCCCGGATGGAGAGGCATGAGAGGAGGGCATGGTGCTTGGAAGTTCTTGCCCAAGGAGAGTGATGCCAATTGGTCTTAGGAGTAAGGAAGGGTGATATAAACAACACCAAACATTACATTACACTGAATTTGTAGGACAGAGGAACTATAATTATGAATATTCAACAAAGGAAGCTAAAATAGTTAAATATCCCTTTCTTACAGCTTTACAAAAATGAATGTAAATGAAAGAGATTACCTTGATGCTTAAATCCTAAGGGATATCTAGAGAAATTAAAACAAAAACAAACAAACAAAAACAACTGAGGATTTAAAGGTTTGTGATTTGGGAAGAAAAACAGATAAGTGGAAATTGCTGATATTCATTGGAGGCATATACAGTAGAAGCTCAGTGGGAAATCCAAAGAAACATTCTGCCCTATGCAGTGGGCTCTCAGGTATGTCTAGTTATGCAGATGTGAGGGTTTTTGTTTTGTTTTGTTTTTTTTCTTTTTTGGTAGGACACACATTCCTACCCTTTTAGATGTTGTGGGCATCTTGGGGGGTGTTTTTCTGGTATTTCTGAAATCTGGGACAGCATTTGGCAAGAAAACCATGTAAAATATTCCAGAAGTATTTTACATTAAACTCAATACATTTAACAAAATGGTGCCAACAAATTAAGTTGTACTAGATTGAGCAGTAATCGTACTGAATGTATTGGTTTTGGGTAAAAGTCATTTTGGTTCAGAAAAAAGATTAAAGTAACAAGGTTATGTCTCAGATCCAAACACATTTCTCTGGGTGAGATAGCTATCTAAACACCTTTCTCTGGATGAGATAGCATAACCATAAAAGTCGTACACTGAAATGTCCTCAGAATTGCTAAAATTATCCCAACTTCGGGACTTATAATCCTCAGTTTTGCTGAGTAAGGAGCTGAGTATCTCTCCATAGAGCCACTGAATCTCCTTGGATTAGTAGTTCATGGTACCAGGATGCATAAGGTTGGCATCATCACCTGAATGACATATACAGCGTGTTGGTGTCACATAGTGGGTTTTTTTTTTAAATCTAATGCTCCTTTCATTTTCACAGGAAGGTTATTTTAAGTAATAGATAACATGAACCCAAAATATTCATATATGATCTATAATATGAACTTACCAAAGAAAAACATTATACTTCATAATTCACAATGGGATTCATGATTTTAAATTTTAAACACAAATTCTGCATGATCACATAAAATGATGGAATTGAAATAACAGGTCTTCTCTTTCCTTGTCTTTGTACTCATTATACTATTGTTGCTTATTTCAAATCTACTGTTTAAGTGTAGGAAAATGTTTCATAATAAGGGCTGGAGACACAACTGAACCTTAAGTGAGCCAAAACAAACACAAATTTGATTAATTTACTCTTAAAAATACGTAACTCTTTAAATAGCTGAATTTGTATGATTTAGGTAGTAACTACATAACTCAGCGTTTTCCAGATTAACTTACTTGTAGAATATATAGAGAGTACAATATTTGTTATGGTATAAATAAGAAAAGATGTGCTAATTTGAAAACCACCTTCACACGTGCACACACACACACACACACAGGTGCATATATATGCATATATATTCATTATGAAGCACATAATCCTTTGAAACTCAGACCAGTATAATTTTTATCGAGGAATATTTTATTAGTAACTTTGTTTGAATTTGCCTGTTCATGTTTATATTATAAAGCCTACCAATTGTTAGTTAATTTTATTTGGTTCTTAAATTCTCTATAGAAAATGTGTTGCCTTGTTGCATGTACCCAGGACAGATAACTCCCACCACACAAACCTGGCACTCCACTGAACCACACCCACTTAAGAAACCCTGCTTGATAGCAGGAAAGATGTTAAATTGGCTGGCAAATGCCTCTGTATACTAGCTGGAGCTTACAAATCCCACAGAGCATTAGGATTAAATTCTCCTACCAGTTCTGAGCCATTTCCATTAAATTGCAGCTCAGCAAAGTGATTTCCCTTTTTAAGCTTACCTATCACTAAGCTCATAATTTGATAAGTCCCTATTGTGTCAGTGGTAAGGAAACAATATCCATCCATTTTTCTTGCCTTCTGTTTATCTTCTGTACAAGAGAGGAGTATCTCTGTGCTTTCAATACAGTCATTTCCAGTCTTCAAAAACTTGAAGGTGACATCACAGGGAAAAGCACAATTTTTCATTCAATGATTAGGATGTGGGCTGAGCAAGAGTGGAACCAGCTCAACATTTTAAAAATCTGTAGCTTTACTTAAAGGTGGTGGACACAGCAGATGTAAATTACATAATCCTAAAGCACTGCAGATGGGAATAAAGATTTCCCTAGATAGGAATTAAGGTTTGGTAGAATGGGAAAAGACCTGAAGAGAGTAATGGAAAACTGCACATGATAGGAAGCTCATGGTTGGAGGTGGCGAAGTGGTGATTTGTAATGGGTAAACATTCTTCATAAGCACAAGGAAACAAGAGATATGCTCGAGGACCCAAAGGGATTATTACTAATTAGTGGTTTACTTTATAGATTTCCACTATGCTCCGTAAATTAACGGAGAAAGACATGAGTACTTTCAGAAATATTACTCTGTGATTCTAATAATTATGCAGGTGACTACGGATACTTTTGAAAGTAGCAGGAAGTATGTGTTTCTACTGATCACATGTACCTGCAGATATTCAGATATAATTTCAATTTGGTGCATTTAAAATAAATTGTTTACACTAAGATAATCTATTTAAAATAATGTCAACCTGAGAAGCTACTAGAATTAGGATGCACTGGCATTCATTTTCCCTCCTTTTTAAAAGAACATCAGAACTTGTATGGCATTCATTTAGAACCAAAAATCTTTAATGTGATTAAGAAAGAAAGGACGGAAAACATGTTTGCTCTTTATGGATTCCTGGCTTGAACCTAGACAAAGAAAAGATGGATTCCTGACAATGAAAAGATTTAACGTGTCTATATTTTCCAAAAGTGTTACAGGTGGTGAGAACCATGAATGTCCTTGAGGAGAACCCTAGGAGATTTTACAGATTTAACTTGATGAAGACTGCAGCTGAAAGAGCAAAGGAAGCAAAGGTCAGTCATGTTGATCCACTCCATTTCCTTCGGAACATATGACCTGATACCAAGCTCAAATTCCCCAGCAGTGCTCCAAACTAGACTGCACAGAGTGGCTCTCCTCCCAGCTTCGCCTCTCTCAATTTATCAGTGCAATGACTTATTAGGGAAAATAGTTGAAATGACAGCCCAGCGAATCCTACAACTTCAGGATATCCAGAGTCAAAATGTGACAAAATGTTTTCTAGAGTATGACGTGAAGACATTAAAGAGGAAAACGACGTGGAGATATGTGATTCTTGGAATTCAAAGAGAGTGACATGCAACAGCTCCAAACCAAATCCACCAGAAAATCTGTGACTATTTTTGTAAAAGAAAGAAAATTTCCTTTTATCTCTCATTACAAAAAAGAAAAAAAAAAAAGAAATTCCAGAATATTTGCTCTGAACTTTCTCAGTGGAAATGTAGCATACTATGATATTTATAATGTAAAGAGGAAAATGTCTCTGAAAGAAACATGAATACCAAATACACATGTAGTAAAACCTCAACCAAGTGACCTTATGATCCCATTTCAAAAATTTGTTTTTGTATTAAGTGAAAGACTTATGGGATACTTTGTATGCTCATGTTCCTAGAAAATCTTCATTGTGATATTCTTACAAAATCTGCTACTCTAACTTATTATACTTTTTTCTCACAAAAGCTCTTTAGTAGTACTATACTGTTGAGATTCTATGCTGCCTAATGCCATTTTTCAAAGCTCTTGAAAAATCTTAGACATACAGAAGTTATCTGAGAGGCAGAGTGAAGTAAACAAAAATCAATGAATTTAAAATTTAACAAAACAGAGAAAAAATTCTTTATTTTGAGGCCCTAAAGTAGGATTTGAAAGACAATCAGGATATGCAGAAAATTCAAACAAAAAAAAAAAAAAAAAAAAAAAAAAAAAAAAAAAAAAAAAAAAAAAAAAAAAAAAAAAAAACAGAAAAATCTGTAAACTTATTTTACCTCAATGGCATATTGGAATAAGTTAACTAACAAACTTGATCCCCAAACAGAGTAAAAACCACAAATCTTTAACTTTAACATTTTTATATCTGATGATATAACCCATCCCTGAGAATACCTGACTTAATTATATGGTGGATCCTGATCATTAATAATCTTATCCTTACTTAGAAGAGCTGAATATTCCCCTCATTTAGAGTATACTTTGGGTAGATTTGCTCCTGACAATAAGTCCCTGGCCTCCATTTTCCTAGGGCATTTAATTTACAAAACACATAGTCATACACTTTTCCTCTGCCTCTCCCAGCCTCTTACCAGATTTAGAACCCAGGGATGCCTTTCTCAATGACATGAGCACTATCTTGTTCAAATGTCATCATTAAGGACATAGGATTCCAATTTCCCAGTTTATGTTTCAAGTTGAGTTCAACCTCTCTTGCCTATTGCAATAGTCTTAAATAAAGGCATCCTTGCTTGTGTATATCTGTAATTTTGTTTACACTTCCTGCTTAAAATTTGAGAGAGATATGGTCAGATTCAACCTTCTGATAGCCAAGAATTACCAATATTTCTGTATAAAACTAAAATTTATTGGGATAATTCTATATCTAAAAAAAATTGTAAAACAAAGCTAAAACAGCTGCCATTGGTGTGAGAGTTATTTTAAACTATTCATTCATCCAGCAATTTCCACACCTACCCATGACCAAGATAATGGCACAGGTTAAGAGTTTTCCCTTTACAGCTCCCTTAATTGGCTCATAAGTAAATTCTAACAAAAAGAATTTTATGTGTATTCATTCAAATATGAGGAGTGGCCATTATTGCAAATTAAGAAGGTATTTGCAAATATGTATTTAATTTGTCTATGGTCCCGTAACTTAAAAAATTAGACCTTGATAATTTCTTCTCACCCCCCATAACAAGCAATCTAACTATTATTTCTGTGACTGTATTCACAAGAAGCTACACATAGCCACAATTACTGAATCAACACTGCTATATATCATATAATTTTATCGTTTCCGTGTTTCATAACTCTTCTGTTTATTAAATTCCCCTACTGAGCACTTTTAGACCTTTTTTCCCTTAATTGTCCAGCAGCTGCTATAAAATTTTAAAACCACAAATTCATTGTATATCTGTTTATATACTGTGGTCCTTTAGAAAGCCACAAACCTTTGTAGTATCATAGACATACTGATTTCCAAAGAACAATTTTCACATCTTTGAAGGTGTTACCACTCACTTTGAGAATGCATGGTTCAGATAATTATTTTGACAAGGGACAAATTACATTTTTCTCTATAATATGGTGAATATAAAAACAAATCTCTACCAATTGATTTATATGTGTCTCATATAAACCTCATCAATTTACCAATTTAAATGCCATTTTAGGTCACCAGAGTCAGGAAAGAGGAAGTGGAAGGGCAAGTTGTGGAGGTGGTGACAGAAATTCAAATTACTCTCGGGGAGGACACACCTTTTTATGCTTATGCCTGGAAAACATTATCAAAATGAGCCTATATATAATTAACAATGACCATAATAGGAGCAGTTAAAGGGCCTAAAAATATTGAGAGAGGAATAATTAGTCCCATAAAATGCAGCTTTGTGAATTCATTATTATCCCCATTCACATCTGTTTCATTATATATGTCTTTTTAGACAATGTTGAAAAACAGATAATTTTCTATTCACCCTGGAACGTCCCATAGCATGTCAATAATTTTCTTCTGAGTTCTTAATGAGAGGCTTTACATTTCAATAAAGAATGCTGTTTCATTTGGGAACTCATAAGGAGTTTTCAGCAATTCATTCTCAGACAATATTTTATGGCATCATTACGCCAAATTTTTACTAACTAATTTCACTCAAATAATTCAATAAGAAAATACATCTGTACATAGTTTTCTTGATGTTCACAGCATCAATCAGCAGCCTTTAAAAAAAAATCCTGCTGCAATATTGTTGTTGAATGCAAAATGTTGAGTTTGATAATTTCATTATATTAATCCTTCAATCAGAACCAATTAGTGACCCTATTATGTAATTGTATTTTAACATATGTTGTATATATATTTACATATACATATGTTATATATATACCTATGTTATATATATACATATACGTGTGTGTGTGTGTGTGTGTGTGTGTGTGTGTGTGTATACAAATAATATTTTACCTCTTTTTATTTGTAGCATTTTGCCCCAGTTAAAGCCAGGTCTACATATGCAGGGTGAAATGGCAATGTAATATTTAGAGATTAATTATAAACATTTCATTAAAAACAATTCTTCAAACAGTAAGATAATTCAATCAAAGCATTTTTTGTTGTTTAAATTTCTAAATGATTGCTTTGGTTTTTTTTCTTTTATGTGTAGAAAATATGCTAGAGCAATATAAGGAAATAACTGTGATTTAATATTAGTTAGGTACTTTTTATAATAATAAACAAATTCTATAACAAAACTCAAACCCTTAGCCTTCAATAATGCATTTAGCTATTAAATTTCAATACATGGAAATTCAAACAAGTGGAAATTAAACCTACCTCTTGGGAGCATGGACTTTGGAACTGTCCATGAGCTGCTCCAACAGTCCAGGGACTGCTCCAACAGAGCTGCTAAGTTTGGACCTAAGTTCTGACATCTACTGTCTGAATAACCTTCACCTAATAATAATCAATCACTAATTATTTATTCTCCTTATCTTACTTTCCATTTTTGTGAAAGAGGATATTTACAGTGTTTAGATAGAAAGAAATCAGACACAAGTTTACATTGAATGATCCCATTTGTATGAAAATTGAAAAATGAAGATGTTTGACTGTAACACTTTACTTTTTTATTTTTTTGATATACTATGAATATATTTAGGGGGTAATGGGACATATATCAAATTTTTTACATGCATAGAATGTGTAATAAGTCAAGGTGGTTACAGTATCCATCACTAAAATATTTATCATTTTTATGTCTTGAGAACATTTCAAGAATCTCTTTCAGCTATTTTGAAAAACATAATACAGTGTCCACTATCAGACATTAGAAATAATTTCTTCTCTCTAACTGTCTGTATCCATTAACCAACCTCTCTATGTCCCTCATCTTCCACCCATGCATCCTTCCAAGTCTCTGATATGGTTTCAGTCTCTACCCCCATATGATCAACTTTTTCAACTCCCACATATGAGTGACAACATGCAATATTTGTCTTTCTGCACCTGAATTTCACTCAACTTCCATATAGTTCCATCTGGATCACTGTAAATGACATGATTGCATACATCTTTATGGACGAATAGTATTTAATTGTGTGTATATATAATACATTTTCTTTATCTGCTTTTCCATTGATTGACACTTATGCTGATTCCCATTCCTTTGCTATTGTGGATAGTGCTGCAATAATTATGGGAGTGCACCTATCCTTTGACATATTTATTTCTTTTCTTTGCATAAATATTCAGTAGAGAGATTGTTAAATTGTATGGTAGTTCTATTTTTAGTTTTTTGAGAAATCTCCATGCTGCTTTCCATACTGCCTGAACTAATTTACATTCCTACCCACTGCATGATATTTTAGGCAGTTCAAACTAAACCCTGATAGAATTCAGAAGAGATGATTAGTGATAGTAATCAACTGGGAAAAGTTGCAAAAATTTTTGCCATGAGAGGATGTTCAGTATCATAATAGAGGGATCAGTTACGTGGATGTATGTATTTGTCAAAAATCATCAAGTTTTCCCTTAATATATCTTAGCTTCTTTCAATATTTTTAAAAATATGATAATGATAAAAATATTCAATGTAAATGTACTCAAGTATAGAGTAAATGCATCCTAATCAAACATCAGTGACTTCTGTGGAGGTCAGGACCGTATTTTGCCCATTACAATGCTTCTAATCGTTAGTTTTGCACCTTGTCTCATCTTCCTTCATCAAGTTACATTTTGTGTGCCTTCATGTGCAATTACATCAAATACACAACTCCTCCTTTCAGGGAACTGAAAGTGAAAGCGAAGCTAAAGTTAACCTTCCTTAGCTTTCCTCCTCAACTGTAAAAAGGAAAGTTTGATGATTTTAAGTCTTCCTTTAAGCTTAAGCTAACCTGGGAATTCATTGTTCATAAAACAGAACTATGCCTCATCTGACTGGAAGTACACCTGGATCTAGAGAATGAAAATATGGCATTTTGGCTCCTATTTTCTTCTGTCCATTTATAAATTCTGTTTTTCTTTGTATATTTTTCATTTTTTCTGTTCTGTATTAGACACATTCATAAGGCCAGGAAAATTGGTGGAAATCTACTGACTGGCACTCACAAGAGTTTGTCTTAAAGGATGACAGACCCTTTTTTACCCAAGGTACCTTTGTCAAAAATCCGACAAATATTGGTTGTCTAGCCCTATGGTATAAATTTCTGGCAAAACCGTATTCACATAAATCCCATGGAATAGGTTGCCTACAAGAAGTAAGACTCAGGTGGAAAATGAATGATAGGATACAAATTATACCAAAACAATCGTCACATACACTGAAAAGTAGAGTTTACAAAAACCACATGCTGGCTGCAAAAGCAGGTTTCACAAGTTGTTTACTATATGCTTTTATAAATTTACTTAAAATCTTAGTGTTTAAATTTCATCATTCTTGTGTCAGTTTGCTGAAAATGATGCTTTCCAGATCCATCCTTGTCCCAACAAAGGACACAAACTCATCATTTTTTATGGCTGTGTAGTATTCCATGATGTATATGTGCCACATTTTCTTTGTTCAGGCTATCAAACCATCTTGCCATGTATGTACCTATGCAATAATCCTGCATGATCTGCACATGTACCCCAGAACCTAAAGAACAAAAGAAATTTTTCATTATTTTAAAAATATCAACCATAATAATATCTACCTCATAGTTAGTAAACTAACATAACAAAAAGAAGCATTTAAAATGACCTCTGGGTCTACATAAATGTTTGACTCATAAAATCTGAACTCCACAATATTACGGTTAACTGTATTGTTTCTATTGTCATCGTTGCACTAGTAATTACAAACTGCAGATATATTCCGAAACCTCCAAATACCTCAAAAGACCATGAAATTGAAATCCTGTTTCTGAAGACCACACACAATAAATAGACCTTCATGCAGGATCTGTTCCTTCCTTGGAGTTTAGTTTTCAATAATACAAGAATGGAATGCAATAGCCCCTTAAACATGCCAGTTTGAAAGATATATATAATCAAACTATATATATAGACGAAACTTCAGTGCATTGTAAAAGCTATGAAAGTATGGATGTAAAATAGATAATTGCTTATGGTTGTCACAAAAGAAAGTTGATATCATCAAAATTTTAGTATTCAAATGCAGCATCTTATAAATGTCAAAAGTTACATTTTAGCTTAACTTTGCCAAATATGAGTTCTTACCTGGGTTTTAAAATACGAGATATCAGGGGAGAATTTTTTTCATTTCACTGTGGAATATGATAATATAGCTGGGTATTTTGGAAACCTAGAGACTGCAGAAAATCCATTCTCTTTCTCTTCGGATTCTTTATAGAGATGCATATAAATATGTGGCATTTTCTTTTATGTTTCAGTAGCAATGGTGTATCCCCACTGACTTCATGGATTACATCTTGATAAAAAGTAACAGTGCTTTACCACCACACTTTATGCCACAGGTAATTTCCTTTGAAACCTCAGAGAGCCCAGCAACTTTATATTCTTCACTTGAGGGAGCCACTTCTGGTGTTAAAACAAAACAAACATAAAACACCAAAAAAAGCACCTTAGTTTTTCAAAGTTGCGTTCATCCAAAGACTTCCCATGATCAAACACAAAACAGCTGTAAAACCTAAATGAAGGGCTAGAGTCAAATAATTCCTAATTGCCTGTTTTTCAATACCGTCTGTTCATTTGCTTTACTTGGTAATGTGCCACTAAATGAGTGAAAACAAGTTTGTTACACTATATTACTCTAAAAACATTTAATGTGTTAGTAAAGATCATGAACCTTTGTTTATGTTGGCTTCTAGAAATATACTAAATAAATTAAAAAATGCCTTCCTCTGTGAATGAATTGCAAATGCATTCCATTCCTATTCATATTTTGCTTTATGTTGGCTTGCTAATAGGTGTGGTATTGAGATTAAGGAGTTTTACTTGGAAGCACTGCAAAATATATGGCATTATTTATAATAGAAAGACAATCATTGCCACCATTGTTGAACAATTATGCTTTTCTGTGTGTGTCCCTCAGAGGGTCTTACAATGTTCTATTCCTGGTTACTATTGAGAGAAAGGTCATTTATATTCAGAAGGAGGCTGTCTAATAACCAGTTAAGGTGGAAAGTAAAACTAAACAAGTGTTTGTCTTCCTGCATAAGAAATAAATGATGCTTCAGTTCATTGATTTAATTCATGCATCTTTGTGTTTGTATACAAAGCTAGTGATTAAAAGAACGTTTATCTAGCCACAGAAAAATAGCCTGTGATGTTGTTATTTTCTCAAAATAATGAGAGAACAATTCTGTTCCAACGAGCTCTAGAGAGTTACTTCCTTTTTTCTGGACATGAAGTTAATTAGGAAAAGAGGAAAGCTAATAAAAATAATTGAGTGTTTACCAGATGCCAGCTGCTTATCAAATATCAAGAAGAGTGCCAGAAATGTTAGTAGGGGCTTAAGTACACAGGCTTTAGAGTAGGACATAATTCAATTTTGATTAACTTTTTGATGACCTTCAGCAAATTTCTTACTTCTCTACAAGAACCATCCCCTCAAGTGTAAAATAGAAATAATATTGTGACCCACCTTTAGTGATTTCTGTAAGAGTGAAAGGAAATAACATGCAAAAGCTTTAAGTACCTAAAATATTTTCTGTCATTAATTCATAATGGTTAAGTTTAATCTTCACAAATTTGAGACATACATATTGCGATTTTCATTATACAAATGAGAAGAATGAGGTTCAGAGAATTAACATGAATTGGCCAAATTATGCATCTATTTAAAGTAATTTTAACACAAATCTTTAAAGCCCATTTGTTTTTTATTGAAGTATGCTATGCTCACTTCTCATTTTTCTTGTGTCTTTTTAGGTAATGATTTCTCTATCCGTATCACTGTATAGTTCATTGTGTATAAAACAGATAAACTATTCACATGGAGAACATCAAGTTTACAATTTTAGTGCATATTGTAACAAAATCATCATTTAATTGTCACTTCCTTTACCTGCTGGGCACAGTATAAGAATAAAAGTAATTATCCCATTTACATTTCAGGACATCCTGAAAAACAGACATTATTACTTTTTATTTTGCAGTGAGAAAATTGAAGATTGCAAAGGTTAAGTGATTTGTTTACAATCAGGCAAAAATGTGAAGATTCATTCCTTGCAACTATGTCTATCATATTCTAAAGTTTATGATGTAATCACAAAGCAATACTGCCCCCAATCTGGGTCCAGCAAATAAGGTTAGATTTGTAATTTCAAGAATTGCTCCTGCTAGCATGAAATGTCACATTCACCTCTACTCTGAGAGACATGTTACTGGGTCATACAACATACACTTATGACTTCCAGTTTTTATGGCTGCAGCAGAAATATTAGTATTAAATATTAGATTGGTACAAAAGTAATTGCAGTTTTTGCATTATCTTTAATGGCAAAACTGCAATTACTTTTTCACCAACCTATAGGTGGGAAGTTTAAAAAGCAAACTATCTCCTCTTATTTTCTTGGAAGTATTCAGAGTACCAAAACAGTGGCAGTTTCCTGAATAGCTTTGAAGTAAACTCGTCCTGAGGTTTTTGATGGCAGCAGTATGAAATACTAGGCCTTACACTTTTAGAGAAGCAGGATGATGGATATAAAGTAAAATCTAGGCCTATATTTTGGAATATTATCATACATGAAGAATAGAGAGTCTTGTTAGAAAATCCAGCCCTGGGAATTCTAGATTTGCTTAGCCAGACCCTACAACTACATGTCCTAATTCCTGGCAATAAATCCATGTAAAATTTAAAAACTCATTCATAAATAATATAAATATGTATCCTGCTAGCTCTGCTTTTATGGTTTGAATGCTTCCCAATACAACTACCTTTTTCTTAAGCAGTTAAAACCTCCTGATTAGACCAAGCAAATTAAAAAGAAGATCGGTACTCATAGATTCAACAGTTTTTTTACTGGGTGGGGGATAGTGGATGGCACGCTCTCCTGAAGACCACTGGCTACCCTCTAATCAGACTAGCTGCATATGCCATTTCCCTTTTCAAATGTGCAGTTTCTCTTGAGTCATCATATTTTTGTTCTTTGCCCTTAGACATTCCAATGGATAAGAGTGAGCACATCCGATTTTTAAAATTTTATCTATACACGTCTAGCTAAATATTTCGTGTTTGCAATTACAAGCTGCGCTCCACAAAGCTGGTGGTATTGGGCACTGTGTGCCTTTGGTTGCATGCTCCTACTTGCTTGCCCTTCTCCTCACGGGTATGTTCCCCAAGCTAGCAAGAGCTTTTGTTATAGGGGAAACACATGGAAGCCAATTGGCCTAGACAGGAAGCTGGATAGGATGAAGGAAAGGTTCCAGCTTGGTCCTTAAGATGATCACTCCTTAGGAGTGATCCCCTAAGGAGCTTGCCAGTGGCTAATAATTTGGGGTAGAGATTCAGGGAAACCAGATAACTGCAAATAAAACTTAAAGGCACACGTTTTGTAAGGATGAGACATGTCCTTAAACATAAATCAGGCTACATAGTTCTTAGAAGAAGTAACAAACTAGGAGTTTGGAAAAGTAGTTCCCTAGTGGGAGGACAGTTAAAAATTAAAACTGTTAATTTTCATTTCAAATGCCTGCCATACAAAGCTCCTTGGACTGGACGGTGACTGTTGTTCCATTGGCTTTCTGTGTCAAAATTGCAGTTGGAATTGCTTATTG
The DNA here is from genome assembly GCF_001604975.1 of Cebus imitator. Classification (NCBI taxonomy): domain Eukaryota; kingdom Metazoa; phylum Chordata; class Mammalia; order Primates; family Cebidae; genus Cebus; species Cebus imitator. The sequence continues at coordinate 4,128,808 of NW_016107355.1, read as the reverse complement.
TGACCTTTACCCATGGCTTCAAAACAGCAGCTGTTGCCAAAAAAAAAAAAAAAATGCTGATAGAAAAGTCCACAAAAGAAAGGCAATCAATACTCAGACCGCTTATTGTGACAAAACTGGAAACTTACAAGTAAAGGGAGGATGGAGAATCTTAGCGAGCTCTCTTTGTTTTGTAACAGCTTTGAGCTTAGCAGGCAGATGGATGGATGGATGGATGCCTTAGCAGGTAATTCCTATCGCTTAGATGAAGGGCAGCTAGATGGATACAATTTGGGCACTGATTTCATTTCAGGTGGTTCCACAGGTACTCTCTTGCCAGAGATCACATATGGTGGCAGAATGTTCTCTGCTGGGTAAAAAAGAAGTTTCACACTCAAGGGGATGAAAATCCCACTTCATTAGTCATAAACACTGCTAACTCCTGGAAGTGGGATCAGAAGGATAATATCTTCCTCTCTCTTTTATCCTGTTCTTGACTCAGTTAATTGTATATCCTGATAAATAAGGATTATGTTTGATTATTCCTTCAGAGTAAGAGTTCACTGGGCAGAGACAAACAGGATTTTCTGCAAGATTAAAGACTATGACAATTCTGTTTGCATTACTTAGTAAAGATCCAATGTGTACCATTGCTAGGTGGTAGAAAATTCTGTGAACTGCTTCAGCATTCTTTAAGGTTTTCCAGTGACCTCTGTACAACTACACTAAGTAGCTGGTGTCCAATCTCATGCTGCTAATATATCATTTTAAATTTCATTCAAATACTTTTTTCATAACAATGTAGAATATATTTTGGTGAAAATTTTTCCCCTGGAGAGCCATGTTATTTCCAGCTGTGCCTACTCCAAACATGTCTTTCTTTTCAAAAGATACCAAGAGAGCAGAGGGCTGTTGGTAACTTTCTTCTTTCTAGTTCACAAATATGATACTTAATAGTGTTTGCCTGAGTCCTTCCCTCAGCAAATAAATTCATCATACACATGACACCACAATTGCGATAACTATTCTCAGCTTTTCAACACATTTATAGACAGACACTCAGACATTGGAAATGAGGCCAACGTTGAGGTATGGTATAACATACCTCCTCACACTTTTTGGTATGTACTTTAACCTTAGCAATGTCACACACAGAGACGTATACATATATATATACTGTATGGGCATTTCCCTAGGAGAGTGAGCAAAATATGATACATATAAAATAATAAAACATATCTTATAGCTTTGAAATTGGAAACACCATTTAATGTGTACCTTATATATTCTCACAATTATAAGCTAGTGAATTTTTCTGCCCTAAATTAGCTCATACGTAAACAATTTTAAATCATGTCCCACCCATAGTACTACCTGTGTGTATAAACATATTATACATATTTACATATATGTAAATGTACCAATTAGTCAAACATTACCCAATAAAATGACTCAAGTTTCTAATAGCAATTTGACTATACTAGCAACTTAATCATGCTTTTCATAGCAGCAACTCCAAATCCTGGAAGTTCTGATCTTGGTTGCCAGACAGAGGCACTAAAACAATTTTAAATGTTGCCTTGCTTTCATCATCTAGAAAGAAATTCAAATTCTTAAGAAAAGTAGTTTTCTTGAAATTCTGTGGAAGAAAACAGTTTTATGTTTACTGGAGGAGACAATTTCAATTTCTGAATTTATTTAATTACATAGCTTTACTTCATATGTTGATATAACACATAAGTCTCAAAATCTAAGATGAGGTCCTCAAGAAAAGAACTGATAAATTCAGACTACAAATGTTTCAACCACTGAATTACTTCTAAATCAGCTACAGAAAATTAGTAATGACAGTGGAATTACATTCTTTAATTGCATCTATAAAAGATTACCAAAAGGTAATTAATTCAAAACCTATATTAAAATTTTTAAAATTCCTGCTTTTCTACCCAATTTTATTGACACCACAACTCTTCTGTAGTTTCTCATGCAGTTAAACCACAACTCATCTATCTCCGGCCCACGACATTGTTTCTCTTCTCTTTCTGTCCTTTTTTGAACTTTTTGTTAAGTGAAGCAACCCAGTCCCTCTCTTCCACTGATTAATAGTATATTCTATTTAGAGTATCATGCAATAATGACAGGAGAAATAGACAAATGCAGTGATCTTGGAGAACAAACTAGGGTTTACAGTCCTCAGTGCTCACATGCATGTTTTCAGTTCCTCCCTGTATCTGTCACCTGCTGTCTGATATAACTGATGGAAGTTAAGATAGTAAGAGCCTAAGGTAGAGATTATGTGAAAAACAAGCACAGTAACAACCTCTCCCTAATAGCATCATCCTGCTTCTGCTATGCATTGCATGACATCTGTGACAGTGCTTGGAGAGACCATCATTTTTCTTACACAAATGGATCTCATAAGGTTCTATGGTTTTTCTTATGCACGGTGCAATTCCTCATAGTTTTATGATAACATGTAAGAATCATCTATTCTTCTTAACAACTATTCCAAAGTGTGCAAAGTGCAAGATGTCATAGACAAATGTTCACATTTTAAAGACAAGTTTTTGTTACTTAAGATAAAATAAAATGGGATTAAGAGGTTTGGAAGTAAAATATGTCCCCACTATTTGTTGCTGTTGTGAGCATAACTCCAAGGAAATGGGATTGAGTCCATTATATGCTCTTATCTTGCATTTAATGGAATATGTGAAACTAAAGAGTGTCATTTGGGGGGCACAAAGATGGTGTCTACTGTATCCATGAGTGAGACTGGGTTTTTAAAAAATGTGCATTTAGATAACTGTAATGCTGAGTGCATCATTTGAGACCACGAGCATACACAGGAACATTGAGAATTCATTCTTGTTACAATACTGGTTCTGTTTTTATTCACCTGTTGGGTGACCTTTTTTGGAAGTTTCACAGGAAATTTACAACTCATGGTGTTGGTCATCCCTCATTGCTTTCCTCAGAAACAAGATTTTATTATGCACATTTAAGTCTGCTTAAAAGGACCTCAAATATTTTTAATGTGGCTGCCACCACAAAGATTTCAGTATTTTATGAAACTTCATAATATTCTCTTTCTTACTTTATATCACAGTACAGTTATTATAATTGTTAATTTTCTCCATGGCTGCTTTTACCATTCATATAATTCATTTGTTGCCTTTGTCTTTATCTTGTCACAAAAACAATTTGTGACATTGGGAAATAGAAGACTTAAATATACTTTACTTAACTTCTTTGTATATTTACGTCAAAATTTACTAATACCAGTGTTGAAATATATTTGTCAGGATAGCATACTGTCATATCGATCTATGTCACACTCTTCTAAATGTATGGCATCCACAGTTTTAATGTCTAGGCCCTTTCAACGTATAATGTAATCACAATGCTGCTGCCAATATTATTGTATCTATTCACTAAAATTTTTTATGACATTATATGGGCAAAATTAATAGTAAAGTATAAGCATTCAAAAGTTATTTAAATTTTGAATATAAAATAAATATATTGATAAAAATAAAAATTAAATTTCAAGACTCCAAATTTAAAAAATCTTTCTGCACTTATATGAGTCAAAGTCAAGGAAGTTTAATATTGACATTCTACAGAGTTACGTCTGTAGAGTTTTGCTAAATGTCATATTTACTCTTGTCTAAAGCTATCGTTTTTTTTTAAAAAGGAAAGTATTTGGTCGTAGAGGAATAAGGATAGAATTTATGGACATACACTTACAGTTTGCCTTTTGATTAGCTTTTTGAGTGCAAAGAAGTTCTCGTTTATATAGAGGAGAGAAGTACTAAATAATATTATTCTTAGAATTCTCATTCTTTTCATTACAGAACTATGACACAGTTCCCAGAGGTTAATTTGTTTTAGAACTTTGTAGCTCAAACCTTTATTATAGATTACTTCTATTCCCCTGGAGTGGAGGAGATATTAATCAAAGAAGAGACAAAGTGAGAAATGTATAGCTATGGGGAATAAAATATTTGCCTATATATTGAAATATAGGAAAAAGGCATAAGACTTTATTCAAACCAGTTTGTGTGAAACTTGATTGAGTCTACGTGCAGATGTCCTTAATAATAATCGTTCCTGAAGTCAAACAGTGATTCAAACTTATCCTTGTTGATGCTTCACTAGCATTTTGCTTATCTCTAATTGGCTCTCTAGTGTTTGTCCCACAGATGTTATCACGCAAGGATTCATTTTACTTTATGTTCCCAACCCCAGCTCATTCTCACTCTCCTTCAATAATGTAACTTGTCTCGTATCTAATAGAAAATCCTGAGTTTTTTTCTTATATCTTGATCTCATCTCAGTACAGCAGTAAAAATACCTATATCATTTGTGAAATTAGCATACAATATCTTTTCTCTAGTTATCATCTTTTAATGCATATGAGGCTTTTTTCTTAAGAATATGTCCTTCTTTTCTAACATGTCCAGGCTTGTGTTAAGTGTATCTTTCTTTATTAATTTAATTTATTTTTTTTGAAATAGGGTCTCACTCTGTTACCTAGGCTGGAAGGCAGTGGCAATAATAGCTTACTGCAGTCTCAACCTCCCAGGCTCAGATGCTCAGATGATACTCCTCTTCAGCCTCCTGAGTAGCTGAGACCATAGGCATGTGCTGCCACACCTGACCAATTTCTTTTCTTTCTTTTTTTTTTTTTTTGTAGAGGTGGGCACTCAATATGTTACCCAGGCTTGCCTAGAACTCCTAGGCTCAAGCAATCCTCCCATCTTGGCCTCCTATAGTGCTAGAATTATAGGCATGAGGCATTGTCCCAGTGCCAGATTTTTTGAAGCATTTGGTGTCACTGATCTCCCATTACATGTAATTTTTTTTTTCATTTTCATGACCTTGTGCCCTGTTGGGATTCTTAATACAGTGGTAAATTTCTCTTCTATCATTGTCTCTCTTTATTTCCTTTTCTTACTTCCCAGGTGGTGTCTCTAAAGCTTGAGTTTCCATGCATTAAAAGTAACATTCACAATGCCAACTAAGCATTTAAAACTAATTTACAAAAAGTTTTGATTAAATCTAAATTGTTTTTATTTTTATTTGACAACTATTGCATCTATTTATGGGGTACAACATGTTTTGATATACATATATGTTGTGAAATAATTATCACAATCAATTTAATCAATAAATACATCCCCTCACATACTTTTTTTGAGTGAGGAACATACAAAATCTACACTTTCAGCAATTTTTAAATATATAATACATTATTATCGGCTACAGTCACTATGTTATATAGGTTACTAAAACTTATTCCTCTTTTATAGCTGAAACTTTGTACGCTTTGACCAACATCTCTCCATTCCCCACCCTTCATCTTTTCCAAACGTGATAACCGCCATTCTACACTCTACTTGTATGAGTTTTGACTTTTATTGATTCCACATATAATTGAGATCATGCAGTATGGTGCCTGGCTTATTTCACTTAGCATGATGTCCTCCGTGTTGTTGCAAATTACAACATTTCCTTTGATTTTAAGGCTAAAGAATATTTCATCATTTATATATTCCATATTGTTTTATCCATTTGTCTGTCAATGGACACGGGTTTTTTCATAGCTTTGCTATTATGTATAATGTTACAACACACATGAGAGCAGATAACACTTCAAGATATTGACTTACTTTTCTTTGGATGTATATTCACATCGCGATGGTTGGACCATTGCTTCATAGACCAGGAAAGGGCAATTAGAGGGCATCTTCTGGATAATTCTTTAGAGTCAATTGTGTGAGACAATCTTTCTACCTCTTTTTAGGAAAAGAGGTTCTGATACTTGAAGGAGTAATCATTTCTCTTGTCAAGTTCAATCAATTGACATCAAGCTACATATCTTCTCAACATAAACACTGAGCCTGAAGTACTTAGAATTTCACTTACCTGAAACAAATTGTAGTAGGTACCAGCTCTCCAAAATTGTTCACCTGCTTATATCACAGGTTGGTTCTGGTAGACCAGCTACTTGACAGTCAGGTTCTTTGCACTTATAAATATATTACTTTCATTTCTAAAAAGTCCATAATTTTTTAAATTCCTCTGAAGCACAATGATGTCATCATAAGTTAAACATCTTTAGTTCAGGGAAAATTATTTTAAAGCACAGAGGTAATTTTGATTTATAAAATTTAAGCCAAATTTCAAATAGGTTAATTTTAGTAAAATCATAAAGAAGTTTTCTTTAACTTGGCTTACCTTTTCTGATGTATTTTTTCCTGTTTTAAAGCAGTTTTATTTCTATAATCTTAGTCATTTTTGTCACTGTAAAATTGGTCACAGCCTTCATGTAACAGTGAACAAACTCAAATTCAATCCTTTTCTCGGCTCCTTACGTCCTCTTCAAAGATCATCAAACAGTTTTAGATAAAGTTTTATCTCACCTGCTTTACTGTTATATTTTTGCCCATTGTCATCCTCAATGTATCTCTAAATTAAAGAAGGACATCCTATTTTCCCACACTTTGAAAATATGATTTTATGACAAACCAACATTTAAAAATCTTCTCTGTAGCCAGCAGTGATGATGACCATCTTGTAGGCATATGTCTAAGGAGGTTATCTCTTTCCATTTCCATAAAGTTGACATCTCAATAAGTGCTTATACATATGTTAGGAAAACTGAAAAGTGAGCAAAATCTTTATTATGAAAGTCTCAATATCTCAAGTAAGAGAATCTCATTCTTTTTTAGAAATGTTGTGTTCCAGGATGTGCAGGGTATATAACAGGTAAGATATTTTCATTTTTAGCATAAGAAGTTTATAAACTAAATAGAATTTACAAATAATTACATTTGTATCATGAGTGACACATGCAGATAGATGATCAAAAACTTGGGTTGTATTTGGACAAGATATCAATGATCATTTGTCTTATGTTTTCTGCAGTTTTATTAAAATCCTTATGAAAATCAAGAAGATAATTTGAAACTCTACCTTTCAGATTAAATACAATTCAACATAATTGGTAAACCGTAGGAAGCAGGATTATTGGTAAGCTCTCCATAATTAGTATGATACTGTAAAAGACCAAAACATCTGTTATTAAAATATTCCTTTGTGACTGCCCACCTGACATTCTAATGTCACCTCTGAATCAGGAAATGTGTTTTACTCAGTTTTGTAGATAACTCAAGGGAACAACAGGAAAGTGTGCGTTTGTTCCTGTGTTTTGCCCATTTTAATTTAGTAGCCACTGCTTTCCATATATTGTTCCTGTCTTTTGGGAAGATGAAAAATGTTTTGGTTGGTTTAAAAGTGTTTGTATGTCTCATCCTGGATTTGTGAATTTCCATCTCCATGTATGTTTTCACATGCTCTGCTCCACTAGGTCCAATCACAAATTCTTCTCTGCAGATTGTCCAGTAGACTCTGTTGAGGTTATTTACCTTCCTGATCTAGTGGTATGTGTCCTACCTGTCATTCAAATGACACAGTTGGTTAGCCCTCTTTTTCACTAATGGCTGGCCCATCTTGGCATTGGTATTGTAATCATTTACTCTGATTATTATTATCTTAATTCTTAGAAAATTTGGTCACAATATGTTAAAATGTTTCAAATGATAAAAATTAAGCTAGCATTATTATGATACAAAGCATTACAACTGACTTTGTCAGAGAGAAAGTCAATAATAAAAATTAACTTTCGCAATTACGAACACAAATTGCACATGTAAATCACACAGTTTGGAAGAACGCAACAATGAGGGATCTATGACTGTGCACTGCAGATCAGAGTTGCTAATATCAGAAGTCAGAAAACAGTACGAGACTACTGAGGGCAGATAGTCAGTGACATATCCATTTAACGCTAACAACAATGTTGATTTTAGACCCAATAGTGGTGACTGTGATATGGGTTCTATATTTTTCTCCCAAACTTCAAAATTCATTATAAAAATTAAGACTTTTTGAATCCTGGAGATGATTTTTTCCAAGGTGCAGCATTTTTTATTGCTAAAATCAAAGAAATCCCGGAAAAATTGTCCTGAGCAGTTTTTCACTCCATTGTGTTAACCTGTAGCAATTTCTTTTGCCTAGATGACAATACATGGAACAAACTACCTACTCTTTTTCAGAAGGCTAAAAAGCACTGGAAAGGAGGAAACAGAGAAGCAGCATGTTTGTTTGACTGGCACATTGGCATCCGGCAACCTTGTTGAGAAATGGAACAGCAGTTTATCAAAATAACAAACAGGCTAGGTACAGTGGCTGACACCTGTAATCCCAGCCGTTTAGGAGGCTGAAATGAGAGGACTGGTTGAGCCTGGGAGTTTGAGACCAGTTTGGGGAACACAGTGAGGCCCAGTCTCTACAAAAAAAAAAAAATTGCTAGCATGGTGGCATGTGTCTGTAGTTTCAGCTACCCAGGAGGCTGGGTGGAAGGATAGCTTGAGCCCCAGAGTTTGCAATGAGTCCTG
>NW_016107355.1:4114188-4120338 GCF_001604975.1 Cebus imitator | reverse complement strand
AAAAAAAAAAAAAAAAAGGAACACATGATAGCAAAAATATTATCATGTGAATAGACAGACATATACACACGAGATAATCTCTGAGAGTTCCTATGAATAGAATCAGGAGAGGAGACTGGGAACAAGAAAGTGTGTGTGTGTGTGAGTGTGTGTGTGTGTGTGTGTGTGTGTACTATAAATCAAGATATTTCTGAGACAGATCTCAATTAATTTAGGGATTTATTTCACCAAAGTTGAAGACATACTTGAGAAAAAGAAATACAAGTTACAATAGTATCTGTGGCCCATGCTTTTTCCATAGAGCATCTTGAATACTTCAATATTTAAAAGGGAAAGAACAAGCATGAGGGGTGGAGGGAGAAAATAAAGAAGGATAGGCAATGAGGAAAGTGGTTGCAGTCTTGTGAGGCTTTAATTAGAGCTCACTGAATCTACATATTACATGAGAAAAGAGAAGAGTAGGGATGTAATGTCAAATATGCATTTGTGTCACGCTTGGTAGATCTACATTTTACACAAGACAAAGTTAAAATTATAGCTATCTATTTGGAATTTTTAAAGAAGCAATTTTTGCATGACTGCATTCCCATGTTTAACTTTCCGTTTGGCATAGTGAGTTTGGGGCAATGAGATTTTATTCTGCTTTTGTAATAGACACTTGCAATAACATATAGGTACATATATACACAAAGTTTCTTACTCTTACAGTAAGCAAATTATTATACAAACATATGTATATATATATTATATATACACAAAATGCTACTGCTTTTATAGTATATCTGCTATTTAAGCCACATACGACAAAATTTTTTTTATTGTGTTTCATTGTTCTATATATATGATTTTGCTTCAGGAAGGCAGCAAGATTAAAATAAAGAGGAATAAAGGAAAAAGAGAAAAAGGAAAATATGAAAAAAGTGTTCTGATTAATTAAAATTAAATAAAAAATGAAAATAGAAAATAATAAGGATATAAGTGTATGTGAATTGAACAAAATAAAATAATTTACAAATCTTAATATCTACTAGAAAATGTGTCATGATTACCCCAATAATGTAGTACATTTTCTTAATGCTTTTTGATAGGTTTACCTGTATTTTGTTAAAAGTACTTTTATTATGGCAAAAATCACATTCAATAAATGTTAAGGCTTTAAGTATTCTTAGAAAAGGCTGAAGTTTTGCAAATTAGAAAAAATGTATAGTCATCTATGGATAATTTTTCTCTTCAAATGCTTCACATATACCTGTTGTGCTATCAAAATATGTCTCAAAATATTAGAAGTATAGTACTAGTCACCTTTCCTTTACCATTAATATCATTTTTATTTGAAGAAAGAAATGCTAGTATTTTTTATTTAGCAGGTCAGAATACATTATTTGTACATTGTTTTGTCCTTTCAGTGTAAACACAATATATTTTATTGGTTTTATTCATTTTATGGGGTTTGCACATATAATTGACACAAATTTTCAAAAGGCATAATAATGTCCATTTCTTTGAGGATATCTAATAGATTAATATACTCTTTCCGATTCAAGCTACATGTAACCTATTTAAACTGTTATCTCTATGCAAGTATTCACATCTATAGGTTAGCTATTTGTACTCTTAAAATATTGCTATATTGAACCTAACTCAGTAGTTAAAAGCCAAGGTATATATTTTTTAAGGAATTATTTCATAACACAGGCACTTTTTTTCTAATTGTACTTTAGGTTCTGGGGTACATGTGGAGATCATGCAGGGTTGTTGCATAGGTACACACATGGCAATGTGGTTTGCTGCCTCCATTCCCCCGTCACCTACATCTGGTAATTCTCCACATATTATCCTCCCCAACCTCCCCAAGTCCTCGCTGTTCCTCTTTTGCCCCCCTGCAAACAGACCCTAGTGTGTGATGCTCCCCTTCCTATGTCCCTGTGTTCTCATTGTTCAATATCCGTATGTGAGTGAGAACATGTGGTGTTTGATTTTCTGTTCTTGTGTCAGTTTGCTGAGAATGATGGTTTCCAGATTCAACCATGTCCCTACAAAGGACACAAACTCATCATTTTTTATGGCTGCATAGTATTCCACGGTATATATGTGCCACATTTCCCTTGTCCAGTCTATTGTCAATGGGCATTTGGGTTGGTTCCAGGTCTTTGCTATTGTAAATATTTCCACTATAAACATACATGTGCATGTGTCTTTATAACAGAATGATTTATAATCCTTTGGGTATATCCCAGTAATGGGATTGCTGGGTCAAATGGAATTTCTATTTCTAGATCCTTGAGGAATCAACGCACTGTCTTCCACAATGGCTGAACTAACTTACACTCACACCAACAGTGTAAAAGTGTTCCTATTTCTCCACATTCTCTCCAGCATCTGTTGCCTCCATATTTTTTAATGATCTCCATTCTAACTGGCCTGGGATGGTATCTCAATGTGGTTTTTATTTGCATTTCTCTAGTAATCAGTGATGATGAGCATTTTTTCATATGTTTGTTGGCCTCATATATGTCTTCTTTTGAAAAGTCTCTGTTCATATCCTTCACCCACTTTTGAATGGGTTTATTTGTTTTTTTCTTATAAATCTCTTTTAGGTTTTCTAGATTCTGGATATTAGTGCTTTGCCGGATAGGTAGATTGCAAACAATTTTTTTCCATTCTGTTGGTTGCCAGTTCACTCTAATGATTGTTTCTTTTGCTGTACAGAAGCTCTGGAGCTTAATTAGATCCCATTTGTCTATTTTGGCTTTTGTTGTCAATGCTTTTGGTGTTTTAGTCATGAAGTCCTTGCCTATGCCTGAATGGTGTTGCCTAGGTTTTCTTCTAGGGTTTTTATGGCATTAGGTCTTATGTTTAAATCTTTAATCCATCTGGACTTAATGTTAGTGTAAGTTGTCAGGAAAGGGTCCAGTTTCTGCTTTCTGCACATGGCAAGCCAGTTTTCCCAACACCATTTATTGAACAGGGAATCCTTTCCCCATTGCTTGTTTTTATCAGGTTTGTCAAAGATCAAATGGTTGTAGATGTGTGGCATTGCCTCCAAGGCCTCTGTTCTGTTCCATTGTTCTATATCTCTGTTTTGGTACAAGTGCCACGCTGCTTTTATTACTGTAGCTTTGTAGTATAGTTTGAAATCAGGTAGTGTGATGCCTCTGGCTTTGTTCTTTTTGCTTAGAATTGTCTTGGCTATGTGGGCTCCCTTTTGGTTCCATATGAAGTCTAAGGTGGTTTTTCCAGTTCTGTGAAGAAGATCATAGGTAGTTTGATGGGGATAGCATTGAAACTATAAGTTACCTTGGGCAGTAATTTGGCTCTCTGTTAGTCTCTTATTGGTGTACAGAAATGCTTTGATTTCTACACATTGATTTTGTATCTTGGGATTTTGCTGAAGTTGCTTATCAGTTTAAGGAGATTTTGGGCTGAGATGATAAGGTCTTCTAAATATACAATCATATCATCTGCAAACAGAGACAATTTGACTTCCTCCTTTCCTAATTGAATACACTTTATTTTATTTTTCTTGCCTAACTGCTCTGGCCAGAGCTTCCAATACTATATTGAATAGGAGTGGTGAGAGAGGGCATCCTTGTCTAGTGTTGGATTTCAAAGGGAATGCTTCCGGTTTTTGCCCATTCAGTATAACATTGGCTGTGGGTTTGTCATAAATAATTTTTATTATTTTGATATATGTTCCTTCAATACCTAGTTTATTGAGTCTGTAGCATAAAGGTTGTTGAATTTTGTCAAAGGCCTTTTCTGCATCTATTGAGATAATCATGTGGTTTTTGTCTTTGGTTCTGTTTATGTGGTGGATTAAGTTTATAGACCTGCATATGTTATACCAGCCTTGCATCCTGGGATGAAGCCTACTTGATCGTGATGGATAAGCTTTTTGATGTGCTGTTGCAATCTGTTTGCCAGTATTTATTGAAGATTTTCACATCTCTGTTCATCATGGATATTGGCCTCAAGTTTTCATTTTTTGTTGAGTCTCTGCTGGGTTTTGGTATCAGAATGATGTTGGTCTCATAAAATGATTTGGGAAGGATTCCCTCTTTTTGTATTCTTTGGAATAGTTTCATAAGGAATGGTACCAGCTTCTGTTTGTACATCTGGTAGAATTCAGCTGTGAACTCACCTGGACCTGGACTTTTTTTGGTTGGTAGGATATTAATTGCTGCCTTAACTTCAGCCCTTCTTATTGGTCTGTTCAAGGTTTCAAATTCTTCCTGGTTTAAGCTTGGGAGGGTGCAAGTGTCCAGGAATTTATCCATTTCTTCCAGGTTTACTGGATTGTGTGCATAGAGTTGTTTGTAGTAATATCTGATGGTAGTTTGTATTTCTGTGGAATCGGTGGTGAGATCCCCTTTTGCGTTCTTTATTGCCTCTATTTGATTCTTCTCTCTTTTCTTTTTCATTAATCTGTCTAGCGGTGTATTTTGTTGATCTTTTCAAAAACCCAGCTCCTGGGTTTAGTGATATTTTGAAGGGATTTTGTGTCTCTATCTCCCTCAGTTCTGCTCTGATCTTAGTTATTTCTTGTCTTCTGCTAGCTTTTGAGTTTTTTTTGATCTTACTTCTCTAGCTCTTCCAATTTTGATGATAGGGTGTCGATTTTAGATCTTTCCTCACTCCTCTGGTGGGCATTTATTGCTGTAAATTTCCCTCTTGACACTGCTTTAAATGTGTCCCAGAGATTCAGGTACATTGTATCTTCATTCTCGTTGGTTTCAAAGAACATCTTTATTTCTGCCTTCATTTCATTGTTTATTCAGTCAACATTCAGGAGCAGGTTGTTCAGTTTCCATGAAGTTGTGCGGTTATGAGTTAGTTTCTTAATTCTGCTAATTTGATTGTCCTGTGGTCTGAGAGACTGTTATTATTTCCATTCTTTTGCATTTGTTGAGGAGTGGTTTACTTCAAAATATGTTGTCAATGTTAGAGTAGGCTCAATGCAGTGCTGAGAAGAATATATATTCTGTGGATCTGGCGTGGAGATTTCTATAGATATCTATTAGGTCCACTTGGTTGAGATCTGAGTCCAAGTCCTGGATATCCTTGTTAATTTTCTGTCTTGATGATCTGTTTAATATTGACAGTGGAGTGTTAATGTCTCCCACTATTATTATGTTAGAGTCTATGTCTCTTTGTAGATTGATAGGAACTTGCTTTATGTACCTGGGTGCTCCTGCATTGGATGTGTATATATTTAGGATTGTTAGCTCTTCTTGATACATTGATCATTTTACCATTATGTAATTCTCTTCATCTCTTTTGATCTTTGTTGGTTTAAAGTCTATTTTATCAGAGACTAGGATTGCAACTCCTGCTTTTTTTTTTTTGCTCTCTGTTTGTGTGACAAATCTTCCTCTATCACTTTGTTTTTAGCCTATGTGTGTCCTTGCACATGAGATGGGTTTCCTGAATACCACACACCAATGGGTCTTGACTATATATCCAATTTGCCAGTCTGTGTCTTTTGATTGGGGCATTTAGCCCATTTACATTTGGTTAATATTGTTATGTGTGAATTTGATCCTGCTATTTTGAATCTAGCTGGATGATTTGCCTGCTAGTTGACACATTTTATTCACTGTGACAATGGTCTTTACCATTGGTACATTTTTGGAGCGGCTGGTACTGGTTGTTCCTTTCTTTGTTTAGTTCTTCTTTCAGGAGCTCTTGTGAGGCAGGCCTGGTGGTGATGAAATCTCTCGGCAATTGCTTGTTCGTAAAGGATTTTGTTTCTCCTTCACTTGTGAAGCTTAGTTTGGCTGGATATGAAATTCTAGGTTGAAAATTCCTTTCTTTAAGGATGGTGAATATTGGCCCCCACTCTCTTCTGGCTTCTACAGTTTCTGCAGAGAGATCTGCTGTCAGTCTGATGGATTTCCCTTTGTGGGTAACCTGATCTTTCTCTCTGGCTGCGCTTAGCATTTTTTTCTACATTTCAACCCTGGTGAATCTAACAATTAAGTGCCTTGGGGTTGCTCTTGTTGAGGAATATCTTTGTGGCGTTCTCTGTATTTCCAGGAATTGAGTGTTGGCCTGTCTTGCTAGGTTGGGGAAGTTCTCCTGGATAATATCCTGAAGAGTGTTTTCTAGCTTGGATTCATTCTTTCTTTCTTTCTTTCTTTTTTTTTTTTT
>NW_016107355.1:4058553-4113913 GCF_001604975.1 Cebus imitator | reverse complement strand
GGATTCATTCTTTCTTTCACATTCAGGTACACCTACCAAATGTAGATTAAGTCTTTTCACATAATCCTATATTTTTTGGAGGTTTTATTCACTTCCTTTCATTCTTTTTTCTGTAATCTTGCCTTCTCGTTTTATTTCATTGAGTTGATCTTTAATCTCTGATACTTTTTCTTATGCTTGGTCTATTCAGCTGTTGAACCTTGTGTATGCGTCGCAAAGCTCTAGTGCTGTGTTTTTCAGCTCCATTGGGTTGTGTATATTCTCTAAGCTGTTTATTCAAGTAAGCATCTCATCTAACCTTTTTTCTTAGTTCTTAGTTTCTTTGCATTGAGTTAGCACATGTTCTTTTAGCTCTGAGAAGTCTGCTATTACCCACCTTCTGAAGCCTGTTTCTGTCAATTCATCAGATTCATTCTCCATCCATGTTTGATCTCTAGCTGGTGAGGAGTTGTAATCCCTTGGAGGAGGAGAGGCATTCTGGTTTTTGGTGTTTTCATCCTTTTTGCACTGGTTTCTTTCTATCTTAGTGGCTTTATCTACCTGTGGTCTTTGTAGTTGGTGATTTTTGGATGGGGTCTCTGAGTGGATATGCTTTTTGTTGATGTTGAAGCTATTTCTGTTTCTTAGTTTTCCTTCTAACAGTCAGGCCCCTCTGCTACAGGGCTGCTGGAGGTCCACTCCAGACCTTGCTTGCCTGGGGATTACCTATGCATGCTGCGGAACAGTAAGGGTTGCTGCCAGTTTCTTCTTCTGTTATCTTTGTCCCAGAAGAGTATCTGCCTGATGTCAGCCTGAATTCTCCTTTATGAGGTGTCTCTTTGGGTATATGGGGGTCAGGGAGCTGCTAGAGGAGATAGTCTGTCCTTTATAGGAGCTCAAGTGCTGTGCTGGGAGCTCCCTTGTTCCATGCAGAGCTGCTGGGTAGGTACCTTTAAGTCTGCTGCAGCTGAACTCATAACCGCCTCTTTTCTCAGGTGCTCTGACCTAGGAAGGTCGGCTTTATTAATAAGTTCCTGACACGCTGCCGCCTTTTCTTATGTCCTGCCCTATACAGAGTAGTCTAGTCACAGTCTGCCTGCAGAGGTGTTGCTGAGCTGCCACAGGCTTTGCCCAGCTGCTGTGTGAACTGCCTCAGTATTGGCAGATTGCCTCAGTAGTGGTGGACACCCTTCCTACCACTGAGATGGACTGTCTTGGGTCCAGCTGTACTTGCTGTGAAACTCTCAATTCAGAGCATTTCAGATCGTTTGTTTTGTGGGTGTGGTACCCACCAAGCCAGATCACCTGACTCCCTGTCTCAGCCCCCTCCCTTTCAGTTGAATGGGCGGCTCTGTCTCCCAGGCGTTCCAGGAGTCAGTTGAAATGGCCGCCAGATTTATGTGAGTTTCTATGTGCCAACCAGTGGCACCAGCCATGCTGAAAACTCACGGCACTTTTTGGCTCAGGAATCGCCGGGTCTGTGAGCAGTGAAAACTTGTTTGGAAATGCAATGAGCACTCATCCTCTGTGTTGTTCTTGCTGGGAACTGCATTCGGGAGCTGTTCCTATTTGACCCTCTTGGATCCTCCCATCCACAGGCATATTTTACAGAGGTTATGTAAAGAAAAGAAGCATAGGAATTTAAAAACAATGGTGGTAAATTTAATTTTAGTGGTGTTTATGATGCATTCTTTCATTTCTTTGGTATATTTCACATGTATATGAAGTCATGTTTTTCAAAATATAAATTACTTTATAAATTATTATAAGGGAAACTTCAGGTGTTGCATTCATAAATAATATTAACAAAACTCAAAATATTGAGAGACCTAGAGACAAACGTCATTGTTTTATTGCTGAAAAGGCAAGAGGAACCCTATGTGTGCTGAATTTGGAATAAAGTATCTAATGAAATAAAAACTTGTGCTTCATTTGAGATTAGTGGGAAAAACTCACAGCACAACAGGAGGGCAACTGTCGAGGATAATGGAGTTTTGGGCATGTGATTACAGATGAGAAAAGAATCTCAGGTGATCATGAAAGGAGTCATGTTTTTGAATCATACTAATCTCTATATTCAACACATCCGATAGAATGTGTTCTAAATTATTGCCGATTTTTTCCTCAAATATCATAAACCTCTTCTGCTATGTGTTTAAAATAGAAAACAGGTCACTGTATTTACTCCCATGTGTACTCCTTCTGTGTATATAATTCTTAATATTGTGTACAAGAAAAATCTTCATTGTTAAAGACATTATACTGATAACATAAAATATTAAATTTACTCAAATGTACATTTAAGTTAATTATATATATGTATTAATTTAACATTTAAATTGGAGAGAAATGTACATATAATCATTAGTTACACAAAGGCCACACAGCAACGACTTTCAACTGTGCATAGTATCTCATTCTGTACACCTAATTTTGCAATCACTTTTTTTGGTTAAATTGATGGCATTCACAGACACGAGTTGAAGAATGTGCTTAGTAACTTTTTCTAGGGATCATTATCTAATGTTTCTCTTATTTTATTAGCAGTGCATATAAAATTACTATTTTAGTTTTATTATGGTCTGATTCCTTTTTTAAAAGTCCAATAAGTTAAACTGAAAGTAGGAGAAAATAAGCTTTAACTTGATTCACTCCAGGTCTACATTTGCAAAATGAGAAGGCTGATACAGTCTGCCCGGCAGCTCCAGCCTTGCTCTCTCTCGTTGAGAAAATGAGATTTCTTTAAGGCCTCAAAATTTAGAATGCTAAACCTTGAACTTTCCACAATTTAAAAAAGTACAGCATTAATATGATATATATTGTCATACTAATGATATTATAGACAGAACACTATAACTCCTTCTCCCCACACTCCAGAATATAGAAGGTTAAAAGAATCAAAAATGTATATAAAGAACTCTACACTTAGATTTGTCAAACACCACAGCAGAAATTCACCGGTAGCTGCTGGAAAATAAGCAATGAAAAAAATCAGACACAAGATATCAATCAGTCTTCTTCAGTTGTTCAGAATTCATAACACGTGAACTTAAATAAATTTGGGAAAATCAAGAAAACATCAAGATTAATATGAGTGCTATGTGTTTACCATTGTGGTCAAACAATTTAGTTATGCATTACTTCTTAATTTTCATTTCTTGTTTTAGTATCATGTTTCTTTGTTTAATGTCATTATCTGGTTGTTTATAAATGGAAAAAAGACTAATATTTGATAAGGAGAATGAGTAAAGTTTTTTGATGTAGAGTTATTTGACTTGTATTAAATATGATCATAATTCAGTCAACAAAGAGAGCCACGATTTATTGGTGAGCTCTCTGATATCCCTACTATCAACCCAAAGAGTCAACTTCCTTAAATATTTGAAGAGATTTATTCTGAGCCAAGTATGTGTGACCAGTGGCCCATGGCACAGCCCCAGGGGATCCTGAGAACACGTGCTCAAAGTGGTCAGGCTACATCCTGGTTGAATATATTTTAGGGAGGCATAGGACACCCATCAATACATGTAAGATATACATTGGTTTGGTCAAGAAAGGCAGGACAACTGGAAGTAGGGGCTTCTAGGTCATAAGCCAATTCAAAGATTTTCTGATCGGCAGTTGGTTGAAAGAATTATCTGAAGGCCTGGAATGTCTGGATTAAGGTAAGAGGTTGCAGAGATGCAGGAGATCAGTCAGAGACGTGGGAGAAACTATAGAGAAAGGAGCAGGCCTTCAGAAAGGGAGCTTCGGGAGAGAATAGCTGAAGGCAGCTGATCTCTCACCCCGAGGCAGAGGGCAAGGAGAAGGTACAAGGGAGTGTATGGGAGTTTATCGTAAACAAGCTTGCTTACTTATGTTGACTAGGAACTGACCTTTGGTCATCCACACATGTGACTGTTCCCTGAAAGGGGAACAATAAATGTCAATTACCTACAGGTTGTGTTTGCTGCAGGTTTTCAGCATTGTGTCTGCACTGAATTAAAAGCAGGCAGCTCCAGCTTCTTGGGGCTGCCTCTCTAGCCACTACAGCCAGGCAGCCACCCAGCTGCTCTTACACTGTATACCTGTGTCTGAGTACTCATTTCATCCATTGGTAGTCCAGGGTCTGTGGGACGGACCTGCCATGGAAACCAAGCTTTCACCATGCTGCTGAAGTCTCCAGGCAACAGGTTTCAGAAAGGATAGATTGTAAATGTTTGCAATCGCCTTTAAGGAGACTGTTCTACCAGTCTTAAGATCTCTGTGTTGATGTTAATGCTGGTTACCTGTTCCTGAATTCCAAAAAAAGGTGGGTATATAAGGAGGCATGCCCAACACCCCCCTTCCCATCATGTCCTAAACTTGATAACTTTGTCCAAAACAAATTAATTTGTCCAAACAAATTAACTTCGGAATGTCTTTGGCCAAGGATCAGATTTATCAGTCAGCTGGGGGACTTAGAATATTGTTTTTCTGTTGACACAACACTTTATTTTGTCATGCAGGAATGCTGAGAAATTAAAAATAATTGAACAGTGGCCTTTAGAGAGATGAAAGCATGTGACTGAACACCTGGGAGTCTCATGAATATGTCTCATGGTGTGTAGAGGCTTTTACTAGGTCTGATTGTTCCTTCAAGTCATGCAGGTGATTTTGCTGCTGTCTGGACAAAAAGTTTTAAGTTTTCAAGGCAAGTTACTTAAAAAAATCGCTTTATCCCTTTTTCTATATTTTCCCAATTATGCTCCAGTTGAAGGTCATAGGCAGACAGAGCCCTTAGTTATGAACCTAAGGAAAATGAACCACTCAGGCATGTCCCAATCTTCTTTGATGGAAGTTCAGAGTAAGAATTCATTACAGGGTCAATATTAGTTGTAAGCAAATGGAATCACACCTCACCCCAAGTCTCCCACAATGAAACTTGCAGGCAGCTAACATTTGAATGGTCTCCTACATAAGGAAAAGGGAGCCAACACAGTCATTGTTGGCATTAAATAGAAAGAAAAAGATAGGCTGGCTACAGACTTCTTTAGTAAGAGACTTAGCAAGTTTTCAGTGTGTTTACTTCAACTTGGAAACGTTTAGAAATAAATCAGTAAGAACAGTGACTAATAAGTTTGTTTGTTTTTTTTTTAAGAAATTTACTGTCAAAGATACCACAGATCTGGATTCCAAAAGCCAGTTGTAGCAGGTGGTGTCGATCCTATTCCATGTTTGAGTTCACCTGCAGGTATGCAAGTCAATTTCCATCAGATTCTCCCTCTTCATGCACTTTTGTCCCTCCACAGACTAAGAGCTGACCAGAGAATGGGGGCTGGGTTTGGTGTTAAAACCCAGAAGATTCCAGATGCAACACTGAGAATGTATGGGTCTGAATGAATAAATGCCTCAGATGGGACAATTCCTCTGGTGAGGCAACTTTGATATATCCAGTGTGGTTTCTCAGGGATTCACTGTGGAATTGAACTCCAGTTACTCACACCGCTACCGTTGTTAATTATGCAGCCTTTTGGAATTTCTTCATTCATCCTCTAACTTTCATTTGTCTCCTCTGGATTACCTTTTTCTCAACACTCTGGACCCAAGTGCTCATTATGAGGTCTTTTGGAGACCCAAAAAGTTGTACTAGTAGGAAACAGACTATGAAACAGCATAACCTCCAAAGAGGGATAAACAAGAAAATTACCCCCAAGAGCAAAACCGGTGCTAGCCAGATGGCTTACTCCTCTCTCAGGGTGAGGGTTTTTGAAATTATCAGACCAGCAAAATGTTTAGATTGCTATGGACAGCTGACTAGTGTGTGCTTTTTATTCAGGTAGAGAATGCTGGCTGTTTAACAAGATTTATATTCCTGTTCATCTGTCTTAGATAAGAATATGGATATCCAACCTAGCCACATTTCTCAGCCTCCTTTTCATTTGTGTTTACCTGTGACAAACTTCTATCCAGTGACTTTTGAGCCAAAGCATAAGGGCAACATCTAAACCTGGGCAAAATTTAAATCTGTGAAGTGTTCATACTTTACATTTTTGGACCTTTTATTAGAGCAAATTAATAATCTGTAACTATTGTAGCATTCATCCTGTCTCTAAATGAAAATTTTTATGAGGTTTATTGTATTTTTGCCCTGCCATTAGGTCGATATGTTTGCTTTATTTTTTATTTGTTTTATTTGTTTATTCATTTGTTTATTGGAGATAGAGTCTTACTCTGTTGCCCAGGCTGGACTGCATTGGTGTGATCTTGGCTCACCTCCATCTCCCAGGTTCAAATGATTCTTCTACCTCAGCCTCCCAAGCACCACCAAACCCAGTGAAACCAACAAAGAACGGGGGTGATTTCTGCATTTCCAACTGAGGTACCCAGTTCATCTGGCTGGGACTGGTTACATAGTGGGTGCAGTCCATGGAGGGCAAGCAGAAGCAGGGTGGGTTGTCGCCTCACCCAGGAAGTGCAAGGGGCCAGGGAACTTCCTCCCCTACCCAAGGGGTGCCATGAGGGACTGTGCTACCCCTCACAGATACTGTGCTTTGCCAACAGTTTTTGTAACCCACACACCAGGACATTCCCTCATGTGCCTACACCACCAGGGGACTGGGTTTCAAGCACAAATATAGGTGGCTGTTTGTGCAGACACTGAGTTAGCTGCAGGAGTTTCCCCCCCCCCAACCCCGTATACCAATGGCACCTAAAACCCCAGCAAGACAGAACCATTCACTCCCCTGGAAAGGGGGATGAAGCCAGGGAGCTGAGTTGTCTCAGTCAATGGGTCCCAGTCTCATGGAGCCCAGCAAGCTAAGAACCACTGGCTTGAAATTCTTACTGCTAGCACTGAAGTTGACTTGGGACAATTGAGCTTGGTAAGGTGAGGGGCATCTGCCATTACCTTTCAGAACATAGGCATGGGCAAAAACTTCATGACTAAAAGACCATAAGCAATTGCAACAAAAGCTAAATTTGGCAAATAGGATCTAACTAAACTAAAGAGCTTCTGCACAGCAAAACAAACTATCATCAGAGTGAACAGGCAACCTAGGGAATGGGAGAATATTTTTTTCATTCTGTCCCTCTGACAAAGGTTAATATCCAGAATCTACAAGGAACTTAAACAAATTTATGTGAAATAAAAAACCATCAACAAGTGGGCAAAGGATATGAACAGACACTTCTCAAAAGAAGACATTTATGCAGCCAACAAATATATGAAAAATACATCATCATCACTGGTCATTAGACAAACACAAATCAAAACCCTAATGAGATACCATCTCATGCCAGTTAGAATGATGATCATTAAAAAGTCATCACAATACCTGACTTCAAACTATACTAAAAGGCTACAGTAATCAAAACATCATGGTACTGGTACCAAAACAGAGATATAGACCAATGGTTAAAAAAATCTGGAGACAACAGATGCTAGAGAGGATGCGGAGAAATAGGAACACTTTTACACCGTTGGTGGGAGTGTAAATTAGTTCAACCATTGTGGGAGACAATGTGGCGATTCCTCAAGGACCTAGGAAGAGAAATTGCATTTGACTCAGCAATCCCATTACTGGGTATATATCCAAAGGATTATAAATTGTTCTATTATAAAGACACATGCACATGTATGTTCATTGTGGCACGGTTTACAATAGCAAAGACCTGGAACCAACCCAAATGCCCATTTATGATCAACTGGATAAGGAAAATGTGGCACATATACGCCATGGAGTACTATGCAGCCATAAAAAATGATGAGTTCATGTCCTTTGTGGGGACATGGATGAAGCTGGAAATCATCATTCTCAGCAAACTGACACAAGAACAGAAAATCAAACACTACATGTTCTCACTCGTAGGTGGCTATTGAACAATGAGAACACAGGGACACAGGGAGGGGAGCATCACACACTGAGGTCTGTTGGTGGGGAATAGGGGAGGGACAACGGTGTTAGGGAGGTTGGGGAGGGCTAACATGGGGAGAAATGCCAGATATAGGTGATGTGGGGATGAAGGCAGCAAACCACATTGCCATGTATGTACCTATGCAACAATCCTGTATGTTCTGCACACATACCCCAGAACCTAAAGTGCAATAAATAAATATATGTGTGATATATGTGCAATAAATATATATATATGAAGTCAGGAAACAACAGATGATGGAGAGGCTGTAAAGAGGAACGCTTTTACACTGTTGATGAGAGTGTAAATTAGTTCAACCCTTGTGGAAGACAGCATGACAATTTCTCAGGGATCTGCAACCAGAAATACTATTTAACCCAGCAATCCCATTACAGGATATATACCCAAAGGATAATATTCTGTTATATAGACACATGCACAGGTATATTTATTGCATGACTATTTACAATAGCAAAGACTTGAAGCCAACCCAAATGCCCATCAATGATAGACTGAATAAAGGACATGTGGCACATATACACCATGGAATACTATGCAGTCATAAACAATAATGAGTGCATGTCCTTTGCAGGGACATGAATGAAGGTGAAAACCATCATTCTCAGCAAACTACCACAGGAACAGAAAACCAAGCACTGCATGTTCTCATTCATAAGTGGGAGCTGAACAAGAAGAACATATGGACACAGGGAGGGAAACATCACACACCAGGGCCTGTCAGGGGGTGGAGGGCAAGGAGAGGGAGAGCATTAGGACAAGTACCTAATGGGTTGATGGGTGCAGCAAACCACCATGGCACACGTATACCTATGTAACAAACCTGCAGGGTCTGCACATAACTTAAAGTAAAATTAAAAATTAATGAAATCAGAGACTATTTAATACTAATGCCTAGCAACCCTATATCTTTTCTAAAAAAAAATTGTACATAAATAAATATACTTAAGCCAGCAGTACCATGTTACAAATCAACCAGAGTATAGTTTTAGAACATTTCTAAGTGAATAAAGATATAATATTCATATGCTTGTTAAAAATAAGGATATTATTTTAAAAATAACCTGTATACTCTGAAATGATTATTAGAACAACATATAAAAAAGGGTTTATATATCCAGTATTTTAGTTGACAAAAAAAATTGACTAACAAATTCACAAATGAAAATAGGAATTAAAATAGGACATTTTAATTGTAGAATTTCATGAATAGAAAAGCAAAAATATGGCCAGCCACAGTGGCTCATGCCTGTAATCCCAACACTTTGGGAGGCCAAAGCGGGCAGATCACCTGAGGTCAGGAGTTTGAGACCAGCTTGACCAACATGAAGAAACCTGTCCCTACTAAAAATACAAAATTAGCCGGGTATGGTGGTGCATGCCTGTATTCGTGCTTACTCAGGAGGCTGAGGCAGGAGAATCACCAGTAGAACCTGGGAGGCGGAGGTTGCAGTGAGCAGAGATTGCGCCAGTGCACTCCAGTCTGGGCCACAAAAGCAAAACTCCTTCTCAAGAAAAATAAGTGAAAATATTTTTATACCTCAAAACATTTATATTGATAATATTAATAAACTACTAAAGAAGTTTATAGAGCCATTGCTGATATAATAACTTGAAAGAAAGCCTTAACATTCATATTATTATATTTTCAACAAATGGTTGATTTCTTGCAACATAACAATTCTAAATAAACAACATATACCTGGATCAAAAACTACATCATCATGCATCTGACTAAAACATGCAAAACATTTTCTATTTCTTTTTAGTATTATATCTATTAAGAGAAACAAATTAATTAAAAGCAAAGAAGTTTTAGAAGGATATCTGCATTTCACAGACTTTGTATTAAATGAGTATAGCAGTGAAAGGGCCAATAGGCCTCACCTGTAACTTTATTAAAGATGAATGTAAATTTTCTTAATATAAAAAATAGATACATATTATGACTTTTTCTGTAGTCACATCTATAAGTACACAAAAACATTAATTTTTCTTAAATATATTATTTTAATATGTTAATATGTTGCTTGTAAGAGGCCACAGGTAAGCATTTTATGAAATTGTCATGGAGAAAGTTGGACTCAAACTATCTCTTTGATGCATTTGCTATGGGAACTTGGCCATATTACTAGCTTTTGTGAGACTCAGTTGTTTGTTTTCTTTTTTTTTTTTTTTTTTTTTTCTTTTTGGGATGGAGTCTTGCTCTGTCACCCAGGCTGGAGTGCTGTGGCGGCAATCTCAGCTCATTGCAACCTCTGCCTCCCAGATTCAAGCAATTCTCCTGCCTCAGCCTCCCGAGTAGCTGGGACTAGAGGTATATGCCACCACAACTGGCTAATTTTTTGTATTTTTAGTAGAGATGGGGGATCACTTTGTGATCTGCTGGCCTTGGCCTCCCAAAGGGCTGGGATTGTAGGTGTGGGCCACCGTGCCCAGCCTGTTTTAATTTTTTAATGTGAAAAGTATGGAAAAAAATCTGTAACTTGCAGCATTTGTTTAAAACGCTTATTATCTGCTGAGCACTATGTTGTTAGGGAGATAAAAAGTTAACAAAGACAAATCTTCTTTAAATAATATTATATCCCTGGGGAGAGATAGACAAATATGTCAATGACAGCAAGAAAGAATTACATGTACAGGGTGTTAAAAGTCCACAGCATTCTAGGTGTTTAGGAAGGGAGAGCAAAGGTCTGCCATCAGATGAAGCCAAGGGGGCTCCTTGTAGGAAATAATGCTTACACTATGCCTTGAAAGATGGACTGGAGTTAACTGGATGAAAGGGAGATGTGTGTTTCAGGAAAGAGCACGTGCAATGCTGTAGAGGCATAAGATGACAGATAGAGATTGGTGATAAATGAGGCAGCAGGCACCAGCCAATTATAAAGACTTTAAGTTCTAAACTAAGCATTTTAAAATGATAACAATGTACTGCTATTGAAATATTTAAAGCACATTTGCATTTTAGAAAATTTATTTTGGTTACGTGTGGAGGATGGGTGAATGTTCTTGAAAACAAGAGCAAGAAGTGCAATTGCGAGTCAAATTTGGATATTTAGGCAGAAGTAGTGAATGGAATACAACAGCTAGAGGCAGTGGAAAAAGAGAGATGAAGCTGCAAAATTTAACAAGAAGGGAAATGAACAGGAACAGATGGTTGATCAGGTGTATGACTGAGAGGGAGGGAAAATAATTCCAAAGTCTGTGGGCTGGCCAACTGTAGAAGTAGGGAAATTCATGAACAAAGCAGGAAAAGAGGACATTTCGGAGGCAGATCATCCTTAGATCTGTACCTACTTGGTTTAATTTTTGACTGAGAAAATTCAGTACAGATTCAGCGCTTTGGTTCAAAGGATAGAACAGAATTAGATTTGGAGTTATTGGGAGTTTTGGTGTGTGTTATTAAAAAAATTATTAAGATGAGGTCATCCAGGAAGAACATATAAGTCAGCTAGAGGATAGCTTTTGAACATTTTAAAATGAATAAAGGTATAATATTTATATGCTTGTTAAAAAATAAGAACACTGCTTAAAAAATAATATGTATAGTTTCAACTGATTATCAGAGAAAGCAGAGGTCTGGGAGCAATGATGGATAAGAGACAAACAGAAAGGCTCCACAGATTTTTTTGTGATGACTAATTTAAAAAACCTTGATTTATATGGCAGTGAATGCTAAAATGTTGACCATTTGTCATATGTGTAAGCTGGCATATGTAATTATATATAATAAAATATATAACATAATAAACACATAATGCAATATATGAAAAATTGTGTTCAATATTTAAGTGAGTATATATATGGTATGTGTACTCACATATGTGTGTGCATGTATATATCTCTAGATTTAGATATAGACCAGAATTAGATCTCCTGCTTAGGCAGGAGAATGGCTTGAACCCAGGAGGTAGAAGTTGCAGAGAGCTGAGATAGCACCATTGCACTCCAGCCTCAGAGACAAGAGCAAAATTCCATCTCAAAAAAAAAAAAAAGAAAGCAAGAAACAGCCTTCTTGAATGATTAAAATAAAATATATATATATTTAAAATGTTTCCATTTTCATAATAAAATGTGGGAAAATAATTTACCAGCAAATAGAAATTACATCATTTCATTCCATTAACTTTCTTTTTTTTTTTAAACCTTTACTACTGTAGTCTTTAAATTGGTTTGACTAATTTTTCCCTCATGTGGGATCCCCCACTTCTCCGCTGCATTTCACTGACCTCAGACATCTTGGAAACATTTATTGGCATAAAAATTCAATTGATCAAAACAACTGTCAGCCAGATTTGAGCTCATTTTGTAGAAGATAAAAGAAACATCTGGCAAAAATAGAAGTTAATATTATATTCTTATAATATTTTGTATGTGGCTTATTTTTAAAAATTTCAATAAAATGTTTCCTAGACTCTATATCATGATGACTTTTCATTATATTGCAGAATGAATAGAATAAAAGAAATCACATTATTATATAAGTGCCTTTTATGTGTCCTGAATGAAGATTTACTGCATGATAAACAACAGATGATTGTTTTATGATCTAACAGCCATAGACATCTGAGCACACAGCTTCAATAAATGTGTGATGAAGCTAGGCTGCCTGAAGTCTTCAATTAAGGAAAAAAAAAAAAAAACACAGCCTTCAGGTCATTTGAGGAGAATAGAAAACTGCATTGCAATTAAGGTTTCCACTGGGAGAAATAGCTCAATCTAATTCCATTTATAAATAACAAAAGGAACAATGATAGGAATTTATCATCAGTCATTGCCAAGAAAATACACTGAAAAAGATAACCAGAAAAATTTAACACAGACTAGGTTTGGGTGGGGTGCCTAAACCAAAACTAAGTGTGGCAGATTTGGGGGGACATTCAAATCAGCTTATGATTTCCTTTTCACTTGAAAAAAGCAAAACTTTAAAAAATGTTCGACTTATTTATTGTCAAGTTAAAATGTGTATATTTGGCTGGGCTCAGTGGCTCACACCTGTAATCTCAGCACTTTGGGAGGCCAAGGTGGGCAGAGCACGAGGTCAAGAGATCCAGACCATCTTGGCCAACATGGGGAAACCCAGTATCAACTAATAATACAAAAATTAGCCGGGCATGTGGCACATGCTTGTAATCCCAACTACTCGGGAGGCTGAGGCAGGAGAATTGCTTGAACCTGGGACGTGCAGATTACAGTAAGCCGAGATCACGCCACTGCACTGCACTCCAGCCTGTCAACAGAACAAGACTTCATCTCAAAAAAAAAAAAGTATATATTTAAAGTGCACAATACGATGTTTTGTTATATGTATACATTGTTAAATGATTACCACAATCAAACTAACAGATACATTACATCACCTATTTATCAGTTGTATGTGGGGTGAGAAGAGTTTTTTACTATCTCTGAAAATTTCGAGTAAGTAATATGTTATTATTAACTATAGTCCCTTGGGTGTAAATAAGGTCTCCACACTTATTTATCTTATAACATAAACCTTTTGGGCAATATCTCCCTTTTTGTCCACCCCCTCCATTCACTGGTAATTAACCATTATTTTAGTTTCTGCTTCTATGATCTCAACTTTCCCAATTCCACATATAAGTAAAATCATGCAGTATTTGGCTATGTCTGGCTTATTTCACTTACCACAATGCCTTATAGCTTCATCAATGTTACCACAAATGGCAGGATTTCCTTCCTTTTTTAAGGCTGAATGATATTTCATTGTATATGCATGGTACAATCTCTTTATCCATTCATCCATAAACAGAAACTTAAGTTGTTTTCATATTGTGGCTACTATGAATAATGCTGCAATGACAGATAGTTTTGGGGGATAATTATTTAATTTCCTTTGCATATACACCCAAAAGTAGGTTTACTGGACATATGCTATTCTATTTTTACTTTTTTGATAAACCTCCATATTTTTTCTACAATGGCTGTACCTGTCTACATTCCCACAAACATGCATCAGGGTTCCCTTTTTATCACATCCTATATCACGCCCAGCCAAATATACACATTTGTTATCTTATGACTTTTTGAGAATAGCCATAACAACAGGTGATCAGTGATGTTACGCATCCTGTCATACACCTGTGTGACCTTTTTATGTCTTCTTTGGGAAAGTGTCAATTTGGGTCATCTGCCTATTTTAAAAATCAGGTTATTTGGTTTGTTGTTATTAAGTTGTAGGATTGGTTTATATGTTTTCAGTATTAACCTCTTATCACATGGATATGTGGTTTGTTCATATTTTCTCCCATTCCATAGGTTGCTTTTTCATTTTCTTAATGGTTTCTTTGGCTGTGCAGAATTTTTTTTAGCTTGATGTATTCCCTCTTGTTTATTTTTGTTTTTGCTGCTGGCACTTTCGCTGATGTGCCCCAAAAGTCATTGCAAAGATTAATTTCAAGGACCTTTCCTCCTATATTTTCTTCTAGGAGTTTTACAGTTTTCAGTATTGTGTTTAAGCATTTCATTGATTTTCTGCTGATATTTATGTTTGGTTTAAGATA
This sequence comes from Cebus imitator, assembly GCF_001604975.1. Taxonomy (NCBI): domain Eukaryota; kingdom Metazoa; phylum Chordata; class Mammalia; order Primates; family Cebidae; genus Cebus; species Cebus imitator. The sequence goes on along the minus strand of NW_016107355.1, from coordinate 4,099,517 downwards.
AGGATCCAATTTCACTTTTTGTATGTGGATTTCTGGTTTTCCCAACACCATTTATTGAAGAGACTATTCTTTCCCTATTGTGTATTCTTGTCATCATTGTAGAAAATGAGTTGACTGTATACATGTGGGTTGATTTATGAACTCTATTCTGTTCCATTGTTCTATGTGTCTTTTTTTATGTCAGTACCATGCTATTTTGATTGCTACAGCTTTGTAATATAATTGGAAATCAGGAAGAATAATGCCTCCACCATTATTCTTCTTTCTCAAGATTACATTAACTATTTGGGGCCTTTTGTGGTTCCATACAAATTTTAAGCCATTTCTTCTATTTCTGCTAAGTGACTCATTAATACTTATTAATTCAGAGATTTGAAGAAATTTCACTGTTACTCTGAGCATCATTATGCGCTTTGTATAAGAAAGCAATATATTTAGTCTTATCAATTTTACATTCCAAAATTCTTCTCCACTATGTTCTTATTTTTTACAGTTTTTAAATATTTAAAGAATATACAATCTTTAATCATATTCTGCCTTAAACAATAAATACCTTTGTACATGTATTGTATTAAATCATACAACACTTTTCTACCACCCCATAAGTTCTACCTTTCATCGTTTTTGGTAATACTGATACAAGTTTTACTTTTACATATGCTGTAGACACATAATACATTGCTACTAATTTTGCTATAACAGACAATTAACTTTTAGAAATATTATACATTTAAAAAATAAATCCATCTCTACTTTGATATTTATAATTTTCAGCCCCATTGCTTGTGCAGATAGATTCAAGTTTTCGTCTAGGGTCATATTCCTTCTTCCTAAAGAAATTTTATTAATATTTTTGTAATGCAGGTCTTCTGGTCTCCTTGTTTTCTTCTCTGAAAAGGTGGTTTTTCTTCTTCAATCTTTGAAGATAGGAAGAAAAAAATAAGAAAAACTAAATATGGAATCTGGGTGGGTTATTTTTTTCTTTCAACATCAAATGTTTCAGTCCACTGTCCTCTTGCCATGAAGGCTGTTGTAATTTTTTTAACTTTTATTTTAAGTTCAGGGGTATATGTGCAGGCTTTGTTACATAGGTAAATTCATGTCACAGGGTTTGTTGTACAGATTACATTTTCACCAAGGAGTTAAGCCTAGTACTCAGTTATTTTGTCTGATCCTCTCCATTCTCTCATCCTCCACCCTGAGGTAGGCCCCTGTGTCTGTTGTTTCCCTCTGTGTGTTCATGGGTTCTCATCATTTAACTCCCACTTGTAAGTGATAGCATGTATCTATCACATTTTCTTTATCCAGTCTACCATTGATGGGCATTTAGGTTGATTGCATGTCTTTGCTATTGTGAATATTGCTGCAATGCACATATTGCATTCTAGTGTCTTTGTGATAGAACAATTTATATTCCTTTTGCTATGTATCCAGTAGTGGGATTGCTGGTTCAAAGGGTAGATCTGTTTTTAGCTCTTTGAAGAATTGCCACACTGCTTTGCACAAAGGTTGAACTTATTTACACTCCCACCAATAGTGTATAAATGATCCTTTTTCTCCACAACCTCGCCAATAACTGTTATTTTTTGGGGATTTTAATAATAGCTACCCTGACTGGTGTGAGATGACATCTCAATGTGGTTTTGATTTTCATTTCTCTAATGAGCAGTGATGCTGACCTTTTGTTCATGTGCTTGTTGTCTGCCTGTATGTCTTCTTTTTATCTATGTTCCTCCGTATGCAATGTGCCTTTTATCACTTAAGGTTTTCTTTCTCCCTCTGCCTTTTGGTTTTGAACACTTTGAATATGCTGTGTCTAGGAGTTTTTAACTTATTCCTTTGCTATTTAAAAAATAATTTGCTTGATGTTCTCTGATCTTCATTAAATTATGGTTTCCTGTGTCACTCATTATTTTTAGATGAATCTCAAGTATTATTTCTTCAGATATTACTTCTGTCTCATTATCTTTCTATTCCTTCTGGGATTTAGTTCCATATATATTGGACCATCTGATATTGACCAGTGTCAATATGTTCTATTACTTTCTTTTATACTTTTTCTCTTTATGTTTTAGTTTGAATAATGTCTATTGACATCTCCAAAATGACACATATTTTTCAAACTTCATCAAACTTTCTTCATGTTGACTGATTTTTTTCCCCAGCTGCATTGAGTATTTGCTGAGTCTATTGAAATATTTTCATCTTTCTTACCATGATGGTTATGATTTTTCTTTTTTACATTTTCATTTTACCTTCTGCCACTGTTTTACTCTCTCTGCTGAAATTTTTCATCTGTTCTTGCATGTTTTTTTTTCACTAATGCTTTTAACAAAATAATAATACATAATTCAAATTTACTGTTTGGTATTGCCAAAATCTGGATCATATGTACTTCTAGTTCTGTTGGTTGCTTTGTCTCTTGCTAGTAAATTACTGTTCTGAAATCTTCTTGTGTCTTTTCTTTTTGGCTGTCATTACACAGTGAGAACGACACTGTGTGTAGGGAAGTAGATTAGAAGGTAAATAATATGTTTGCCTTGAGATGTGCATTTTTTTTTCTGCAGGAATTTAGTGGGAGTTAATCTAAACTAGCATTGAGCTGGGTTAGGGTTTTATTGTTGCTATGGTTGCCATTGATCTATCATAAGTTATACATTCTGTTAGCATTTACCTTTTGCTTAGAGTTTGAGGTTAGATGAACAGATATTTTTTTTCAATGTTCTTTTTCTATCTTCTGCTTTCGGTTTTCTCCCTGAGCCTGTGCATTTGAGAGGGTCTCTTGCCATGTTCTTGTTAACCCGTTAGTATTAGACTGTTGTCCTCTATTACTAGATCTCTGCTAACCTGGTTGAAGGGTGAAGCATAGGAGTACACAGTCTATTCTCCTATTTCAGTCTCAATCGTAGGTAAGACCTGTATTTAGGGTTTTGAGAGTCTGGTTTTCTCAGTGATCTTGTCCAACCTCCATTATAGAAGACATCTAATATTCTAGATTAAATGTGATTTCCTTTATCTCCCCCAAAGGTGGAAGGCTTTTTCTCTTCCCTCTTTCCAAATATAATAAAACTTGACTAGTGTCCTTTGAAGGTACATGACAAGGTTTGCTGCCCTCTCCTCATGAAAATGACCATACTGTCCAAAGTAATTTATAGATTCAATGCTATCCCCATCAAGCTGCCATTTACTTTCTTTACAGAATTGGAAAAAAGCACCTTAAACTTCATATGGAATCAAAAAAGAGCCCATATAGCCATCATCCTGCCTGACTTCAAGCTATACTACAAAGCTACAGTAATCAAAACAGCATGATGCTGGTACCAAAAACAGAGATATACATGAATGGAACAGACCAGAGGCCTCAGAAATAATGCCACACATCTACAACCATCTGATCTTTGATAAACCTGACAAAAACAGCAATGAGGAAAGGATTTCTTATTTTATAAATGATGTTGGGAAAACTGGTTAGCTATATGCAGAAAGCTGAAACTGGATCCCTTCCTTACACCATATACAAAAATTAACTCCAGATGGATTAAAAATTTAAACATTAAGACCTAGTGCCATAAACCCTAGAAGAAAACCTAGGCAATACCATTTAGGACATAGGAAGGGGCAAGGTCTTCATGACTAAAACATCAAAAGCAATGGCAACAAAAGCCAAAATAGACAAGTGGGATCTAATTAAACTAAAGAGCTTCTGCACAGCAAAAGAAACTATCATCAAAGTGAATAGGCAACCAACAGAATGGGAAAAAATTTTTGCAATCTACCCATCTGACGAAGGGCTAATATCCAGAATCTACAAAAAATTTAAATAAATTTACAAGAAAAAAACAAGCAACTCCATCAAAAAATGGGCAAAGGATCTGAACAGTCAGTTTTCAAAAGAAGACATTTATGTAGCCAACAAACATATGAAAAAAGCTCATCATTACTGGTCATCAGAGAAATGCAAATCAAAACCACATTGAAATACCATCTCATGCCAGTTAGAATGGCAATCATTAAAAAATCTGGTGACAACAGATGCTGGAGAGGATGTGGAGAAAAAGGAATGCTTTTACACTGTTGGTGGGAATGTAAATTAGTTCAGCCACTGTGGAAGACAGTGTGGCGATTCCTCAAGGATCTAGAAATAGAAATACCATTTGACCCAGCAATCCCATTACTGGGTATATATCCAAAGGATCATAAATCATTCTATTATAAAGACACATGCACACAGATGTTCATTGCATCCCTGTTTACAATAGCAAAGACTTGGAAACGATCCAAATGCCCGTTAATGATGGACTGAATAAAGAAAATATGGCACATATACGCTATGGAATACTATGTGGCCATAAAAAAAGATGAGTTCATGTCCTTTGCAGGGACATGGATGAAGCTGTAAGCCGTCATTCTCAGCAAATTAACACAAGAACAGAAAACCAAACACTGCATGTTCTCACTTATAAGTGGGTGTTGAACAATGAGAACATGTGGACACAGGGAGGGGAACATCATACACTGGGGCCTGTCTCATTGGGGGGAAGGTTAGGGGAGGGAGAGCATTAGGATAAATACCTAATGTAGGTGATGGGGTGATGGATGCAGCAAACCACCATGGGACAGGTATTCCCATGTAACAAAACTGCACAATCTGCACATGTACCCCAGAACTTAAAGTATAATAAAATTTTTTTTTAAATTCTCTTATTTGCAACAACATGGATCGATCTGGAGGACATATGCATCGTAAGCCAGAAACAAAAAGACAAATGCTTCATGATCTCATTCATATGTGGAATCTAAAAAAGTTGAACTAGAAAGAGAAAGTAGAATGATGGTTACTGGAGGCTGAGGGCAGTGGAATGGGTAGTTGCTGATCAAATGATACAAATTTCAGATAAACAGGAGGAATAGGTTTTGAGATCGGTTGCAAAGCAGGGGATTGTAGTCATTAAGAATATATTGCAGGCCTGGTGCAGTGGTTCATGCCTGTAAACCCTGAACTTTGCGGGGCTGAGGCAGGCAGATCACCTGAGGTCAGGAGTTTGAGACCAGCCTGACCAATGTGGAGAAACCCTGTCTCTACTACAAATACATAATTAGCCAGGCATCGTGGCACATGCCTGTAATCCCACCTACTTGGGAGGCTGAGGCAGGATAATTGCTTGAGCCTGGGACACAGAGGTGACCCAAGACATGCCACTGCACTCTAGCCTTGGTGACAGAGGAGACTCCTTCAAAAAAAAAAAAAAAAAAAAAAAGAAAAAAGAAAAAAAGAAATACATTGTAGATTGGGCACAGTGACTCACACCTGTAATTCCAGCACTCTGAAAGGACAAGGCGGGTACATCACCTGAGGTCAGGAGTTTGAGATCAGCCTGGTCAACATGGTGAAACCCTGTGTCCACTAAAAATACAAAATTAGCCAGATGTGGTGACATGCACCTGCTGAGGCAGAATTGCTTGAACCCAGGAGATGGAGGTTGCAGTAAGCCAAGATTGCACCACTGCACACCAGCATAGACAAAAAAGAGCAAAACTGTATCTTGAAAAAAAAAAAAAAAGGAATACATTATATATTCAAAATAATTCAGAGAATAAATTTCCAGTGTCTAACCATAAAAAATGGTGACAGAAATGCTAATGTTTTTATTTCCTCACTGTACAATTTATACATATAGCAAAATATATATAGGTAATGTATCACGCTATATTACATAAATGTATATAAAATATACATTATATAAAAGTATTTGATTTTAATTTCACAATCAAATATAATACATTATATTTCATAAATATGTATAAGTATAAGTTGTCAGTCAAATGTAATATTAATTTTTTAAATTAAAAAATAGTTGAAATCTTTTTAAAAGCTAATATAGTGGTCCTGTCTTCATCCTGCTTCCAGTTAAGTAAACTAGGGCTCTATTCATGTTGTATCTATTCTTTCCAAAATTTCAGGCTAATTGCATAACTTGTGTCTTTAGCTCCCTGATAGGTTCAATAAAAACTAAGATTTTATATAATATCTAGAATTATCTTATTAGTGTGATGATACAGGATGTATGGCAATATTCTCTAGAACTTTCCATACACTAAGCAAAAGTCAAAATATATTCTGCAAATAATGTGTTTTTTATAATAGCCATTAAGGTAATAATAAGGCCAGGCATGGTGGCTCTCACTTGTAATCCCAGCACTTTGGGAGGCCAAGGTGGGCAGATCACAAGGTCAGGAGTTCAAGAACACCTTAGCCAACATAGTGAAACCCTGTCTCTACTAAAAATACAAAAAATTAGCTGGGCATGGTGGCAGGTGCCTGTAATCCTGGCTACTCAGGAGGCTGAGGCAGGAGAATCCCTTGAACCTGGGAGGTGGAGGCTGTAGTGAGCGGAGATCGTGCCACCGCGCTCCAGCCTCGGTGACAGTGTGAGACTCCATCTCAAAACAAAATAAATAAAATACAAATAAATCAGTTTAATTTCAAAACAATAAATTCTTAGAGTACAGGTCAAATCTTATTAAAAAGAGAGAATCTAAGGCCAGTGTAAATTTCAAAATCATCTATAATTATAGATCATTGTAGAAATATTGTTATGACTAAAAATAGTTGACAGATTTTGGTACTATAAAAAGACAAATTTTAAGTACTTTGTTTCTGGAAAAATAATTTAATTAGAATGAGAATTTATTTTATATAAAGTTTAAAAGAGAAGTATAATCAATAAACTATGCTTCCTATACTCTCATTGATTGTGAGTAAACTTTAAGAATATTTTTGAATTACAGTTCACACTAAAGGAAGACTTAGATTTTATGCTGCCACGTAGTGACTTTGACAATATTTCTTGTGCATTTACTTCTTTGTCAATAGCATGTCTAGGACATTTCTATTAAAAAGGTTGTCCTCACAATAGCAGTATGACTTCAACTGGGAGCTTATCAGAAATCATGTCTGTAATCCCAACACTTTGGGAGGCCGAGGCAGGTGGATTACAAGGTAGAGAGATCGAGACCATCCTGGTCAACATGGTGAAGCCCTTCTCTACTAAAAATAGAAAAATTAGGCATGGTGGCACTCACCTGTAGTCCCAGCTATTTGGGAGGCTGGGGCAGGAGAATAGCTTGAATCCGTGAGGCGGAGGTTGCAGTGAACCGAGATCGTGCCGTTGCACTCTAGCCTGGCATCAGAGAGAGACTCCATCTCAAAAAAATATACATATATACTGAATCTTAGGCCTCATTTCAGACCTGCATCATAATCTATATTTTAATAAGGTTGTTGGTTGATCTATATATACCTAAGCTTTTAATATTTGACTAGTGCTTTACTCGACCCTCAGCTTACTTTAATTGCTGGCCAAATATTAAAAGCGAATGTATGTCACAGATGATATGACCATAACGGAATGTTGGACAAGTCACTTCAACTTAAAAGGCATGATTTCTTTTAGGTTTTTAAACTCAACGTGACCCAGCACAGCAAAGTACACTTTTCCACTGAGAATACCTTCTTAACACAAGTTTCTCGGAAAAAAAGGCAAGAAACAAAAAGAAAAAGAAAACAATAGATTTTCTGAATTCAGTCAGTGAATTTGCTTCCTCTGGGTTGAATGACTCACCATAGTCTATCGAAGGTAGCCGCAGAGATGTATTATCAAGTATGAATGTACCTCCTGTGTAAGAGATGCAGAAGGAGGGCAATGCAAGTCCTTGTCAAAAACTCAAATTGCTTCACCATTTTTTAAAATACTTACTATAAAAATATTCAAGTATACACATTAAGTATAATAATTATGAAAGTGTATCACCAATATCAAATTTAAGATACCAAATGATGAGTAAAAATATGTTATATTTATTTATTTAATACACTTGCATGCATCTAAAACTATAATTAACAATCTTTATTCTTTATTATGTTGTGAATTATGATGGCTTTGTATGGAAGTGAAAATTAGACAGACTCACTAATTTGTGTTTCAGACTGAATTCTCTTTTACTTTCCTCTGGGACGGTTTGTGCGTGTGTGTGTGTGTGTATGTGTGTTTATGTGTGTGCACAGTGTGTTTAAATTATATATACAGTCTGTTATGTATACAGAATAAATTATACTATGACTATTTATATACATATATACACACAAATACTATACACACACACAGACACACACAGACATGCATAATATAAAATTCTGATTCACACACACAGAATAAATATTCTGAGTCTCCAGACAACCCAGACTAATACAGAGATACACTCTCAATTAAAGTATGCTCTATCAGAAATACAACTGTCTGCAAAAGGCAGTGCCAAATAATGTATTTCTGTCTCAGCATAGGGACTGGAATTTGTAAACACAATTCTATCTTTAGTCATGTTTGGGTCTGAATTAACAAAACATAGGCAGTCTGGGAAATTAATGAATTTTATATAAAGTGTTTATGATTTGACAGCATCCCCAAGCAACTAAGACATACTCAAGAAATTCCTCTTTAGATGTAATTACATCCAGGCCTCAAAGATACCTTTGATGGAGATTCACAAAATACTAATTCATGCTAAATAAAAGAGAAATACGCTTATGTTTGATATGACAAAAGGGACAGAACCAAGTTGATAAAGTGGGTAAAAAACAGCATTTTCAACCAAGAGCGGTGGAACATGTGCTTATGTACACAATGAAAAACAGAAAATCCTTGACCTTCACTTTGCAGCATATACAGTAATTAACTCAAAATGGATCCTAGATCGCAACTTGAAATGTTAAACTGTAAAATGTCTCCAATGGAAGGTAGGACATAATTTCTGTGACCTTCTATAAAGCAACCATTTGAGGGACTGGGCACAAAGCAGTACAAATTTTTAACAGATAAATCAACTTCGAAGCTTAAAGGAGCTCTTCAAAATGCACCAGAAGAAAATTAAAAGCCAAGCCACAGACAGGAAGAAAATATTATTAATACAAAGTATTGACAAGGACTGGTATCTGGAATATATAAATAACAATTACAACTCAATAAGACATACATAGTTCCATTTTTAAAAGTGTAAAATATCTGACGTGAAGTTCAAAAAGACTATTCAAATAGTTATCTTTAAAGATGTACATTGTCTTTAAAGGTATATATTAGTCATTATTTATAAGAAATATGAATTAAAACCATTATGTGATGTTACTACTTATCGATTAGAATAGGCACAATTAAAAAGACCAAAAACACTCAACGATGGCAGGGATTCAGAGAAACTGGGACCAATACTTTGATGATTTTAATGTAAAATGACATTGTCATTTTGAAAAGCAGTTTGGAAGTTTCTCAGGAAATTTAAAATGCACTTATTTTATTACACAACAGGTCAATTTCCACATACTTGCCTAAGAAAAATGAAAACATATATTAACTCAAAGATTTACACGAGCTTCTATTACAATTAGCAGAATGTACAGGCCCATTAACTAACAAATGGTTAAACAAATATTCCTGTAATGGAATACTACTCTGAGATACAAAGAAATCTGTCACTGATATTTGCAACAACATAGACAGACTTGAAAATCATCTTGCTGAATAAAAGCAATCCAGACACAAATGAACATATAGCAATGACTCATTTATATTTAACTAGAGAGAAGACAACTCAAGCACAATAATGGTGGCCTTGGATCAGGCATGAAAGTCACTGCAAATGGGACAACGGAAATTTGAGATGACAAATATTTTACATCTTAATTGTGGCTGTATTTACAAAAGCATATATATTTGTTAAAACAATTTAATTTTGTCATTTTAATTCTTTTCTGCCACGTTATTTTTAATGAATATTGTTTAAATATCAGATTACATTCAATTTAAAGGAAATATGTAAGTTGCAAAATAGATTTGGAAAGTGTTGAGAATGCAGAAATACGTGCAAACAAATTTAGACAATGATAAGAACAAAGGTGAAAAACTTTGGAAAAGATTCAGGAAAAAGAAATTAGAAAAAACAAACATGGGCTATTAAATCTCTGAAGAGTTCACAACCAAAAATTGATGGAAATTATAAACCCTTAGACATAAGAAAAACATATTTCAAACAAGATAGAAATCTAAAGTATCCTCAAACATATTGCAAAAATCTGTAGAATGTCAAAGACTAACAGAAGATCTTAAAAATATCAATGGAGAAAGAAAGAGAACCTTCCAGTAAAAATAAGAAAACAGTGAAAAGTGTTATCGAAATTATTCTTAGCACCATCTTAACAGCTACAATGAATATTTTGGCACTTTGTCTCTTTTATTATAAATTCTAAACTTTGAGAAAGAACATTGCGGGCTTAGAAGTATTAATAAAAATAGATGAACAGACAGAAGAAAGCTAAATTTGGATAAAAGAAACATTTCTTTTCCCAAATTGAATCTGCCCTGGCAAGATTGTATAGAATAGTTTTAAAAAAACTTTACATCTTGGGTCAAAAACATATGTATGAATAACTATGTTGATGAAAAATAAGTTGGTTTATGCTGCCAAATCAACTCCTCTGGCTCTATCAAAGAAAGGAGATGGCTACAAAGAATTTAGAAAAATGGGGTTGTTTATCTCTGCCAGTACAAACCTCTGATAATTCATGACAGAAATGAATACATTGCTTTTTCTCTCAAACTTGCTTCTCCTTCTAGTGATATATTTTGCAAAACAGCACAACTGTTCTCTTAGTTAATCAAGCAGGAAGCTTGTGTAATTTACTGACTTTTCCCGACACCTCATCTGCCTTGATTCAATCTATTAACTGCTGTTGTATCTACCTGTGCAATGGGTCTCAAACGGTTTTTTCTCTGATTTTCCACTACATTCCCATTTACATTGCTTTATTTGAGGTTTTGGACTATTTCAATTAGCAATAAATATTAATTTATTATTTAATTTTTACCATATTTAATCTTTATTATACTTTCAAAGTGAGTTTTCTGAATGAAAATTTGACCATTTAACTCACCCACATAAAATATCTTATGGGTTTATACTATGTGCAAAATATAATTAAAATCTGTGTCATATTTGGTCATATGCACTTCTGTTTAAATTGCTTTAATTACTGATATACTAGGGTTTGGTTTCTCTCATTTTGGAGCTTCTTCATGTCTTTTAGAGCATTAGATTTCCTTACTGTGATTTTTACTGGAGAGTGCAGGTTTTTTTGTTTTTGTCAGATTTACAATGAAATTTAAAACATATTAAGAGAGTAGAAACGCATATAAGTCTTAAATATATGATCTTGAACATATATTTTAAATATAGGTCTTAAATATATATTTGTATGGCCATTGTCAGGGAAGGGCCCATTCAAGTAAAGTTCTCTTTTCAGCTTTCCCTTACGGGCCCCTGCCTGGTATGGGTACTAAGACTTCTAAAAGCAGGGACAAGCCAGTATAATGCTTAGCAAATGTGTTTCTGGAAGGACACTGCCAGTGTTTGAATGCTCCATTTATTAGCTGTGCGACTTTCACTGAGTTACTGAAACTTTGTGTTTATAGTTCTTATACTCCTATCAATAACAGCACCCAATCCATAAGGTTGTTTTGAAGGTTACGTGCATAAACACGTGTGAGACAATTAGGATAGTACCTAGAAAATAGGAAGTACTCAATAAATGTTAGTTATTTTCATCACTATTATAACTTAAAATGTTATACATAACAAATTGATCAATCAACTGTATGGGTAAAACAAGTGCATATTCAAGACTTAAATGGACCCAAACATTCACATCCTACAAACCTGTTTCAGGGAAATTGTAAGGATAAGTTGCAGCAATGGAAGAAATAAATGAGCAAAGGGAAGATTGGGGTCCTATAAAGAGCGGTTCCATGATAGAAATGCTCCACAGAATGGCAGGTGGAAAAGGCATTCTGTGGAAATGCTCCACAGAATGGCAGGTGATTGGCTAATAATACAAAACCACAGTGGCGCAGAAAACTTGAAGGGGAAGAGAGGGAAATTCTAACCAATTAAGATGACTCAATAGGACTTCATTAGTTAGACAATTTGTGAAAATAATTGGTTATTACAAAGGCATGTATTTCATGAAAAAACAATCTAAATTATTACATTAAAATAGTATATAAGATTTACTTCTAAAGTTTTTTTGTGCATAGTTTTTCATAGTGAAAACTTTTGCACAAATATAATAATATAAACTCTTGATTATGTTTTCTTATCTTTAGATGAAAACTAAGGATATTGTCATGCAGTGTTTAAAGGACAGAATGTAAATCATTAGCCTGGAAAATATAGCATTATAGTAGAGACTGCAGCTATCAAGGGATGGAAGCACCTTAAGAGAGGGTAAGGTTTACAGTGCCTTCATCAATAGGAAGTCAAGTGATATTTAATAGAATAAATATGTTTGCCAGACTAAGAAAATCAATGCAGCAGATAGAGTAATTAAAACAGGGATACATATACGGTGGCAAGATGTTTGGGTGTAAGGTCAAATAAATGAGCAAAGTTCTCATATGTTGTCAGAGTAAAGTAATAGCTATTATCTGAAATTCATAAATTAAACATACGTGAGAAAGCATAGTAAGTATTTATGTAATGGTAATTGACAGAAGAATGACCTAAAATAGTCAAGGGAGCTTGCCTGGGAAACAGTAGTAGGAATTGGTAGATGATGATAGTGGGGGAAAGTGGCTCCTTTTTCTTAATGCTATTTTTTTCTTTTTTAAAATGTGAATATATTGCATTGATAATAACAGTAAAGGTAATATACTAAATAATAAATACATTTCATAGCATACAAAAATATGTTTATCCATACTAGCAATCATATAATTTCTAAACTTTAAAAATTACCTGGGATTCTTATTTTTGTTCAAGTTAGACCAAAGTGTTAAATTAGGATATGAATAGGAGGCTACAAGTCATAAGATGGGCATCACTATACAATTCTAGTAGAACCATAATTTAAAAAATTATATTTTATAGCAAATTAGCATTAAGTGTTAAATATTTTTTAATTTCCTCTGTAGAAATCTGTTCTAAGTAAATAATCCGAAATTTAAATTAAATTAGACTATTAGATGCAAATACTAATAATTGAATATTCATTATATATCGCACCTGTAATTTTAAATTCCTGTCTTGATTTAAAAACTAGAATTATATAAATATATTACACAATTAAGAAATTTAGATTATGCATTTTGAAAACTAACTGCATTAATAAATTAGTTTAAAATAAGAATAACCAAATCAATGAACAATTTGCCAATATTCAAAATTATCAGCCCTTCTCTCTTCACAATATTTATAACAAAATAAATAAAATTATGTAATCATATGTATTATGTGCAATACATCATATTGCATTTGTTTTGTGTAAAGGAAGTTATCTGGGTAGATGACGTGTTTCCAGTATGTGCTCGCTATAGAAAATTGTTACTAATCTGCTCATTGCAACTATGCAGTAGATTACATAATCTCATAAGGAAAAATAATTCACTATTCTGCTTTTACAGCTAAATTCTCAGGATCTAGTAAAGTATCTCTCTTAGCAGGTGTTCATGAGCACTTGTTAAATAATTAATTGAAGAACTTAGAACCACTTCTTATTTTTGATGTTGGGTTTAGAAGAGTATTTTACTTACCAGGGAAACAAGGAGATAGTCATTTGATGTACACTATACTATACCTGTAAAATCATAAGGGCCATCTATTGAATTCACAATATTCTTGATGTGGCTGGATTTCTTGATTAAGTCATTATAGTTTTACAGTCTGAGGAAGCCAAGAAAACATTAGGATTCAAGAATTTACTGGGTTAAGTAGATGACATTTCCACAATACCTGGGCTAGAGGGGAATATGAGCAAATTTTAAGTATATCTACATGTAGCTAATAACTAGTATATAAGTGTCATATGGGTTTCAATTTGAAGGTTATAAGATTTTGTCCTAATCTTCAGAATAGCTTACTAAAAAATTAGCATCTCTTTTTATTTTCCAAGCCATTTAAATTCTGAAGATATTTAATATATTTATTCAGCATCTTTGGCAAATTCAACTAAGACATTAGGAGTTTTATGAAACTATTATGTTGAGATCTGAAAATTAGAGAAGTAGACTCAATGGAAAAATAGAACAAAGAAAATATAGAGCCTGTTGAAGCAAGATTGATCTTGGAAGGCTTCGATTGTGAGATGTGACAGAAAAAACAAGATGATTAATGCACCTTATGATCATCAGTTTTATTTGTAGTCACATATTGTATATTTACTAAAATTTCCATCTAAGATAAGTTAGAATATTAAAATAAACATCATAGATGTATCTTATAAACACAGAATATTGAGTTTCATCATGGTGATATATATTTGAAAAGTTATTATGTTAGAACTCTATATTTATCAAAAGACTCTTTTCACAGCCTGTGAATTTTTTCTTTTCTTTTTCCAAGAAAGTTAATAAAAAGCAAGAGAAAATTCACTGCAGCTGAGAAAAAGCAAACAGCTGGTACATAAACATGATTATAGATTCATTAGATCATGAATACATATTCACACTTACCTACCATTCCATGGTGAGAAAACTTTTAGTTATTGTCAAGGCCATAGTGTTGCAATAGCTCATTGGACTTGAGACTGCTTAAAATATTATAAGTAAGACATCTAAGGCAATCTTATGGGGAAAAGGAAAACAAATGTAGCTGAAGCCAAGAAGAAAATAAAGCTACCCAGATGGCTCTACGAAACCGTTGCCAATAAAATATATTCTCAGCAAATATAATTGTCTTTATTATAGAGGTTGACTATAATTCTAAGTACTATGAAAACAACTCTCCTTTGTCTGGAAGTAGTCTAAGAAAATACTACTTTTCCCTAGTCCAATACAAAGCCCACACCCATAGACCTTAGGTATTAGATGTAGTAATAAGATCTGAAGAAAAAGAAGAAGGATGTTTGAGTGAACTGATGACAAAAAAGACTAAATATGTACTTAAATGCCTATAGTCTTTGAAAAATTAGAGGAGAAATGAAAATTTCACACATTTTGCATATAAATTTTGTATGCTAAAAGGAAAGCATTCTGTTAAGTCAGTAACTAAATTGGTTATTCATTGCATCCAGAGATTAATAGAGGACATTCTTTTAAATGAAAACTTGAATTAGTGGCAGTTGCAAACAACAGCTGAGATCACCTTTCAGAAATTTCCAGAGTAATTTTCATGGGAAAATATTTCTCCTTACTTTTTAACGTTTAAGAATGAAAATCATAAAAGAGGTTCTGTGTTTGCATTTTAACATTTGCATAATACAAATATCTAACAATGTCATGGGTTCTAGAAAAATATTATTTAAAAAATACCATGTAATATTTTGAATGAAATTGGCTCTGCCTGTAAGTTTTACTGATGAATGTGGCTTCAATTCATCCAAATATGAAATTGTTGCATCTTTTCTTAATTATTTTTTCCACTATCATTCCACATTTTCATTTTATTCTTTAAAATATGCAAGATAGATTGATTCATGTATAAGCCTGCTTTAACACTGCTATAAAGAACTACGTGAAACTGGGTAATTTATAAAGAAAAGGGGTTTAATTGACTCACAGTTCTGCACGGCTGGGGAGGCCTCAGGAAACTTAGAATCATGGTGGAAGGTGAAGGAGAAGCAAGGCATAGTTTATGTGGTTGCAGGAGAGTGAGAAGGGGAAATATCACACACTTTTAAACCATCAGCTCTAATGAGAACTCACTAACTATCATGAGAATAGCAAGTGGAATGTCTGCCCTCATGATTCAGATACTTCCAGCTGGGCCCTTCCCACAACATGCAATTACAATTTGAGATGTAATTAACTCACCATTAACTCAAAAGTCCATGTCCAAAGTCTCATGTGAATCAAGCAAGTTTCTTCTGCCTGTGAGTCTATAAAATCAAAAATGATTTATTTACTTCCAAGATACAGTGAGGGCAGGGACATTGGGTAAATGCTCAAATTTCAAAAAGAAGAAATTGTCCAAAACAAAGGGGCCACAAGACCCATGCCAGTCTGAAACAACAGGGAAGTCACTAAGTCTTAAAGCTCCAGGTTAATCTCCTTTGATTCCATGTCTCATATCCAGGGCACACTGATGCAAGGGGTAGGCAGCTCCCAAGGTCTTGTACAGCTCTGCCCTGTGGCTCTGCAGCATCTCCCGAACAGCTGCTTTCATGGACTGGTGTTGAGTGCCTCCACCTTTTCCAGGTACACTATGCAAGATGTCAGTAGATCTACCATTCTGAGGTCTGGAGGATGGTGACTCTCCTCTCAGAGCTCCACTAGGCAGTGCCCCAGGGGAAACTCTGTGTTGGGGGCTCCAACCCAATATTTCTTCTCCACTCTTTCCTAGTATATGTTCTTCATGAGGGCTCTGCCCCTGCAGCAGACTTCTTCCTAGACATCCAGGCATTTCCATACATCCTCTGAAATCTAGGAATACATTCCTAAATCTCTACTCTTGTCTTCTGCACAGAAAACACATGGGCCCAACACCACATTGAAACAGCCAAGGTTTATGGGCTTGAATCCTCAGAAGAAATGGCCTAAGCTGTACTTGTCCCCTTTTAGCCAAAGCTGGAGCTGGAGTGGCTGTGACACAGGGTGTCATGTCCTGGGGTGGCGCAGAAGAATGGGGCCCTGGCCCTAGCCCAGGAAACCATTTTTTCTTTCTAGGCTTCCAGGCCTGTGATCGGAGGGGCTGCCGTAAAGGCTCTGAAATGCCCTGAAGGCATCTTCTTCATTGTCTTGGTGATTAATATTCAGCTCCTCATTACTTATGCAAATTTATGCAGCCTTCAATTTCTCCCCAGAAAATGTTTCTTTTTTTTTCCCTACCACATGGCTGGGCTGCAAATTTTCCAAACTTTTATGATCTGTTACTTTTTCAAATGTAAGTTCCACTTTCAGACCATCTATTAGTGAGTGCACCTGACTTTGTGCTTTTAGAAACAGCTAGGACACATCCTGAACACTTTGCTGCTTAGAAATTTCTTCCACCAGATACTCTAAATCATCTCTCTCAAGTTAAAGTTTCACAGACTTCTAGGGCAGGGCCAAAATGCCACCAGTCTCATGACTAAAACATAGCAAGGTTGACCTTTACTCCAGTTCACAATAAGTTTCTCATCTCCATCTGATACCATCTCAGCCTGGACTTCACTGTCCATATCACTATAAGCATTTTGTTCAAACCACTCAACAAGTCTCTAGAAAATTCCAAATTTTCCCACATCTTCCTCTCTTCTTCTGAGCCCTCCAAACTGCTCCAACTTCTGCTCATTACCCAGTTCCAAAGTTGCTTCCACATTTGAAGATATCTTGATAGCAGTGCCAAACTCTTCTTGTACCAATTATTTGTGTTGGCCTTTTTTCATACTGCTATAAAGAACTACCTGAGACTGGGTGATTTATATTTTTTAAAAAATGATTTATTGACTCACAGTTCTGCATGGGTGGGGGGGCCTCAGGAAACTTACAATCATGGCAGAAGGCAAAGGGGAAGCAAGGCACATCTTACATGGTGGCAGGATATATATAGAGAAGAGGGAACTGCCACACACTTTTAAAACATCAGACTTGTGAGAAACCACTCATTTTGATGAGAACAGCAAGGAGGAAGTCCACCCCCATGATTCAATCACCTCACAGCAGGCCCCTCTCCCATACACATGGGGATTATAATTTGAGATGAGATTTGGGTAGTGACACAGAGCCAAACCATATCAGTTCACCACAATCCTTAGTTACATTCTAGCATTGACTCACAGAGGTCTCATATTAAAATCCTTAAGAGAAATGCAATTTGACTTTCTTTGTATTTTAATATATTTGGCTTCATCTGAATATTTTGTTTCTAGAATATCAGTATCTAAGGTACTCATCTGAATATCATGTTTCTAGAGTACTTTAACAAAATAATCAGATGAAACAAATAGTACCCCAAAACTCTAAGAAAGTTAATAAATTATTCCAAATGAGGAATATCACTTCAGATAATCTGAACTCAAATAGATTTTGTGTTGACCTATGTACAGCTATGAATACAGGATGTTCCAAAATTTGATATCTTAATCTTTAGTGGACATATTGACATTTCTGTTTTGTTGCTCCAAAATATTTAAATTGAGTAGTGCAAAAACAAGTGTTTTATCAAAATAATGTAAACATTTTTATTATTTGGGAAACAATTTTTGTAGCAAAATTCATTAAGTGAAATTAATTATTATTTTTCTTAAGAGCATAACAGTACTTTTAAAATATAATTTTACCCAAAAATTATTATTTGGCCTCATTTATTTGCCATGTTAACTTTTAAGCAAATATTCAATATGAAGTTAAGGTTAATGCCTATTTTGATGACTTATGGGTTGAGCTATTGTGAATAATATTTTTGGTCAAGTTTTACAAATAAGTCTATTATTTTTGGATCACATTATTATGGTATGTTTTATTTGAAGTGTTCAATCTTCTGTTAATTTATTCTTAAACTGTAAATTCTGTTTTTAAAGCAGTTACTAATTTGAGAATATGTACTTTTAGACAACTTTAATTTGATTTTCTATTGAGTTTTTATCCAATTATGGGTTTTTATTTTTCTTAATTTTTGTGGTTTTCAGATTTAGAAATTATAATAATGAAGATATAATTAATTTCTTATTTATGCCAAATTATTTTTAATGAAGTTTTAAATTTTTTTTGTATTTCTAAAATTACTTATAGTTAAGAATTGAAAATAATTGTTATGTAATATGTAATTCATAAGAAGTTACTCCATGTTGCTTATTTTCTAAATTAGTGTGTGAGTTACACATTTGTTAAGTACATTTCTGATCAATTACCACAATATCTATGCCTTAAAAGTGATTAGAGGCCAGGTGTTGTGGCTCATGCCTATAATCTCAGCACTCTGGGAGGCCAAGTTGGGCAGATCACAAGATCAGGGGATCGAGATCATCCTTGACAACGTGGTGAAAACCCATTTCTACTGAAAATACAAAAAGTAACTGGGCATGGTGGTGTGTGCCTGTATTCCCAGCTATTCAGGATGCTGAAGCAGGAGAATTGCTTGAACATGGGAGGCAGAGGTTGCAGTGGGCCGAGATTGCACCACTGCACTCCAGCCTGGACAAGAGAGCCAGACCCAATCTCAAAAAAAAAAAGTGATTGGAAAGGTCATAAAAATTTCAGAGAGCAGAGGCATTCTTATTTTAAATCAGATATTGTAGGTCAAAAATAAGCATTAAAAATGCAATAATTAGTAGACTTTGATAGACTTTTAGAATTCCAAGTTACATGTAATTCTGTTCTTGGATATCCAAAAATAGAATTATCAGCAAAATTGGTCATCTTAGAAATATTGTTCGTAAAAAGATTCTCTAATTTGAGATGTGTAATCTTTATGTTACAGTGTCCAAAAATTGCTACAGTTTTCTACATTTAGGATAAGCAAAACCAACTAAGTATTGAATATACAAATCAACTCACCAGCTACCAATTCATGTACTACTGAACTTCCTATAAACTTTTTCATATATTCCCATTTTGTTTTCTCCTTGGATTCAATCTTGCTTTTTTCTTTGACTGCTATATAATTTTTATAGTAACATAATTCAGGATATCTTTTTTGTTACTGATATAAAAATACTATGGATGGCTTAAAAGAAATGACACCCCAGGAGTAACAAGCAAACTCAGCACCCAGATCTTTGTTTACAATAACATTCTTCAATGAGACAGTAGGTCTCCTTGGAGAAATGGCTGATTTTTGAAGTAGAGCTGGAAACATTCAAAATGAGCCTAGAGAATCTGGTAGTGCCAGAAAGAAAGAAAGTGCTCAAAAACAAAAATAAAATCCATGAATGGAGTGTGTTAAAAGTGGCACAGCAGACAACCGAAGAGCTTCCAATTGTAAATGCTGTAACAATTTGATAAAAAAAAAAAAAAAAAAAAAAAGTAGTCGAATAGGATTATAGCCTAAATTATAAAATAAATATCTATGAATCCATACCAATGTAAACAAATGACTTAAAAACAAATAAATGAGGGAGGAAAGGCAAATCTCTTATGAAAGAATTCCAAATAGTTCCAAATAGTTATGTAGATAAACAATTGCCCTCAAAAAGATAAAGCATGATTCTCCACTCCTTATCTGCACACTGTATATATTGACTTTTTTTCTAAAGAGTAAATATGAAAATGTTGAGGGTGGAAGAAAACATAACTTTACAGTGAGGAAACTTAAGACACACTATTTCATCCAGGTGATCAAGCTCAATGTCAACAATTAAATAATGTTGGTAAAGCGCCCTGGATATTTGATGAAAATGAAACTTTACCTCTGCTAACTTCTTCACAAAACCCCTAATCTTAGTATAATCATGAGAAAAACATCAAAGAAACTCCAATAAAGCATATTCCTACAAAATATCTCATCAGTGCTCTTCAAAACTGTTAAGATCAAAAATTACTGTGAATGTTTGAAAAGTTGTCAAATCCAAGAGGAACTTAAGAAGCCAGGACAACTTAAAAGCAATGTATCCTGGATGCAACTGATGAGCAATAAAAATACATTAAGTAAGAACTAAGGATACATGAATAAACTATGGAATAAGATGATGATAATGTATCAATATTAGTTAAATAATTATAATAAATGTACTACATTAGTATAAGAAGTTAATAGGGAAGCCTTTGTACAGGGCATATGAGAACTGACTACATTTTCTTCTCATTTTTTTCTGTACATCTAAAATGGTTCTAAAAACTAAAGTCTATTACAAACACTATAGCTTACTACTGTTAAATATTTTCCCTATGGGACATATTCTGTAGCCACAACAGAATTCAAATATTCAACACACAACTAGACTCACGGCCTAATGCTCCATTCACTGAGTGAAATTAACAGAAGTCATTTTGCCAGCTATATTGTGCAATAAGTGTTTTAACAGTGAAACACTCAGGTGCTCCGGATGTCTATTCTCATTCTGTGAAGAGTGCTTATGCAGTACTTGTCCATGAGCCATTTAGTTTGCAGAAAGCAAGCCCTGAAAGTCTTCCATAGGATAACTTGTTCAAGTATTACTTTAAAATTCCACTTATTTGAGACCTCTTTCATCCTACTTATGAGCAGGATGCAGTAGACTATGACCAGCTGTGACTCCTGTTGAAATAAAAAAAAAAAAAAACACTGATAGAGCGAATCATATTTTTTGCATTTACTATTTTTTTAATTAACAGACTTTATTTCTTGGGGCAGTTTTAGATTTACAGGATAATTGGACATACCTAGTGTTTCCATATACTCTTTCTCTGCCTACCCAATTTCTCCCGTTATTAGTAACTTTTATTAATGTTGTATATTTGTTTCAATTCATAAACAAATACTGATATATTATTATGAAAGTTCATAATTGGTGTTAGGGTTCACTTTTTGTGTTGTACATTTCCATGGGTTTTGTCAAATGCATAACGGCATGTATCCATCATCACAGAATTATATGGAATCGTTTTGCAGCCCTTAAAAATTTACCTGTTCCTCTCTTACTCATTCCCCCAGCCCTACTCCAGACACTGGCAACCATTGATGTTTTTGCTATCACTATAGTTTGTTTGGCTTTTTCAGTATATCACATAGTTGCAATTATATAGTATGTAGGCTTTTTAGACTGCTTTTCACTTAGCAATCTATGCATTTAAAGTTTATCCATTGCTTTTATTGGCTTAATATTTCATTCCTTTTTATTGCTGAATAGTATTCTATTTAGTGGATTTATCACAATTTGATTATTTACTCACCTATTGACAAATAACGTGATGGTTTTCCAGTTTTGTTAATGATGAATAAAGCTCCCAAATAGCTATGGGCAGGTATTTGTGTGGACATAAGTTCTCAAATCCTTTGGGTAAATATCAAGAAGTGGCATCACTAGAATGTGTTTAATTTGTTTAAGAAACCGCCAAACTGTCTTCCAAAGTGGCTGTATCTTTTTGCATAACCACCAACAATGAATAAGAGTTCCTATTGCTCTACAATCTCATTAGCATTTGATGTCAGTGTTTTGGATTTTAACCATTTGTAAAGGCTAATAATGAATGTCAACTAGACTGGATTGAAAGGTGCAAAGTATTATTCCTGGGTGTGCCTCTGAGGGTGTTGCTAAAGGAGATTAATATTTGAGTGAGTGAACTGGGAGAAGTAGAACTACACCATCTATTCAGTTGCAAGCGTGACCAGAATAAGCAGCAGACAGAAGAACATGAAGAGACTAGACTGGCTTAGCCTCCCAGCCTATATGTTTCTCCCATGCAGGATGATTCCTGCCCTTGAACATCGGACTCTAAGTTCTTCAGAATTAGATTGAACTGGCTTCCTTGCTTCTCAGCTTACAGATGGCCTATTGTGGGACCTTGAGATCATGTGAGTCAATACTCCTTAATAAACTCTCCTTTATATATACATCTATCCTATTAGTTCTGTCCCTCTAGAGAACCATGGCTAATACACCATTCTAATAGGCATGTAGTGGTAGCTCACTGTTGTTAAATTTGTAAATCACTAATAATATCTGATGCTGAAAATCATTTCATGTTTATTTTCATATCTTTTTAGTAAAGTGTTGATGCATATCTTTTGCCAGCTTTTAAATAGGATTGCAGTCTGTTGAGTTTTAAGATTTTTTTTTTTGCCTAATTTGGATAAAAAATTCCTTTATTATAAATGTATTTTGAAAATATTTTCCCCAGTTTGTTGCTTATTTTTTGATTCTCTTAAAAATGTTATTCACAGATCATAATTCTAATGATGTTCAGCTCATAATGTATTCCTTCCATAATAATAATTTTTTTGTGGTAACCAAAAACCCATTGAAAACCAAAGGTAGATTTACCCCTTTGTTATCTTCTAGAAGTTTTATGGTTTTCTTTTGTATTTAGTATATAATACATTTTAATTAATTCCTGTTAAAGGTGTAAATAAAATGTCTAGATATAAGTTTTTGTTTGAGTATGTCTAGGTGTTACAGTACCACTTTCCATTTGATTGCCTTTGCTCCTCTGTCAGAGATCAGTTGACTATGTTGATGCATTTCTATTTCTGAGCTCTTTATTCTGAACCACTGATATGTCTATTCTTTTAACAATATCACACTTTCTTTATAAGAGTATAGTAAATCTTGAAGCTAATTATTGTCTGTTCTTCAGATTTGTTCTTCTTAAGTATTGTGTTGGCTATTCTGGGTTTTTGTGTTTGTTTGTTTTTGTTTTTATATAAACTATATCAGTCTTTCAATATGCAAAAAATAACTTCTCAGGATGTTGGGATTGGGTTGAATCTATAGATAATGTTGGGAAGAACTGATATCTTAACAATATAAAGTCTTTTCATCCATGAACATGGAATACATCTTCATTTATTTAGAACTTCTTTAATTTCTCTCATCAGCATTTTGTCGTTTTCATTATATAAATCATATACATACTTTGTTAGATTTACACCTTAAAAATTTATTATTTAATGTTAAATGATGTTGTATTTTAATTTCAAATTCTGATTGCTCATTGCTGATATACAGGAGGAAAATTAACTTTGCATATTTACCTTGTGTCCTACAACATTACCGTAATGTATTCTTAGGTTTATAATTTTTTAAATTGATTAATTCAGACTTTCTACATCTGATTTTGAACTAAGACAGCTGTATTTCTTTTCTAATCTCTAAACCCTTTATTTCTTTTTGTGGCCTGAATGCTGTATCCAGTAGGACTTCTAACATGACCTTGAAAAGGAATGAGAAAGGAGACATCTTTTTCTTGTTTCTGATTTTAGGGGAAGAACTTCTAGTGTCTCTCCATTAAAGATGATGTTACGCATGTTAGTTGTAGGTTTCTATATATTCTTTATCAAGTAGAGAAAGCTCTTCTCAGTTCCCAGTTTTCTAAGGGTTATCATCATAAATGGGTTCTGGCAGAAATCAATTTTTGAAAACATCAGAACACGATGGAAATAATGAGTACTAAAATAATTTAAAATTAGATTAAAATTCCATAAAAAAATCTTTTCCTAATTAATCTGATGATGAGCAGCAATTTTTCCCATGGGGGGATTTTCCAACTCTCCATGTGACATGATAATCAGGATTAGCCCAACAGAACATTCCTCGTAGCGGGGAGGGGGGATGAAAATCATCAAGGTTTCTTGGACTGGCCTGACAATTCACCAACACACAAAAAAGTTTGGATTTACCCCTGGCACATTTGATATATTCCGATTCCTGGAGTGACACAGGAGTGTGGATGTCTGGGTCACAAAGACAAAGTAAAATCATCCAACATACAGTGTCACACTGCTTGAAATACAAAGGAGTGCTGGCAATACAAACACAGTCTCTCCCTCATAACATAGGTCAGCTTGTCATAGTGTGTAGAAAAAAGCTAAGGAGCTCAACTCAAAATTTCTGAGACATAGAATGTGGTCTTTCACATCTGTTATCTCTGAGGAATAAGAAACTTGCCACATTCTCAATCAATGGCCGGTAGAGAATCACTATTTAGACTTTGGCCTACAAAACTTCTACAGAAGCAACTCTTTTGTAAGTTAAAAATAAACTCTGGACTAAATACTAAAATCCTAAAGATACTGGAGGGTGAACAAAGCAACCCAACTGGATGACACTTGAAGGAGGTGAATGCCCCAGAGTGGGTTTTATGGATTTTGGCCTGAGGCAGGCTGCTGGCAGTGCTACTTAGAGAGCTGAATTTTTAAAAGAAAATGTGAAATCTTTCTGGCATGAGGAAGAAAAGTACTAAGTTTTAAACTACCACCAGGCTGGACAGTGGGAGTGGACTCTAAGGAGAGAACCGGAGAAAGAATACTCCAAAATCTGTGCAATCACTGCCTAAATATGTAGGTGACCCTTGAACCGTATGTATGCAGGCGGACACCAAACAGCTAAAGCTAAGAACTAAAGAACTAAATTTACACTTGCGCTTCTACACAAGACACTGTGTTGTTTGAGTCAACCAAGTTAGTTGCCAAATAGAACACACACAAATATTGAGCAAATATTTGGTATTTTGATGCTTCCAGCAGTCTTATTTTTAACCCTTTTGGCTTCAGCCAGGATACTGCATTCCAGTTATGCTTAGTTTTTGTAGAATGAATAATTGGAAAAACTATTTCAGATTATTTTGAAATAAAGGCATATGTGAAATAGTCAAAAGCATTTGTAATTTTCTACTATGTATGAAGCCTCAAAAACATACATTTATGGTGTATTTTTTTTTTTTTCATTTTGTCCTGTGTCACAATGTGGGGTAATTCAGCAGAGTGTAGAGTAATTCCTAAAATGGGAATGGCCAGCCATACTCTGTAAGTCCTAGAAATACATTCCACTAAACTGAAAGGAGAAGATTCCTCAACTCATCAGGGACTCAATAAGGAATTTGAGTGCCTAGCTGAACTCAAAGTGCCCATGCTTTTGTCTAGTATCAGCCAGTATGAGGAAAAAAGTGATGGGTGGTAAGATAAACAATTAAGAGGTAGCAGTTTTTAGTAATTGTATTTAAAAGCTTACTTTGAAAGTTTTACAAAATACAGAACTTGATGAACAAATATCCCCAAGCCCTTCCATAAGCTTTGGAAAAATCTCATGAAAGCGAAAGCCCCAAATTTTGAGTTTTGTTAGCTTCATTTTAGCATTGTTAATTTGCTAATTACTAGTTGAAATTCCTAATGAAGGCACGCAGGGAAGAAAACCTTACTTTTTTAATACTTATCTTTCCATAGTAGACAGCAATTTAGCAACAGGGTCAAAATATATAATATGTCCCCCATTGACACATGAAAACCAGAGCAAACTATATTTCCTAAAATTATGCCTATGTAGAAGTTATTTTGTGAGCAAAAAAAAACATACACTTAAGATATTTCCATGTCTATTTTGTTTCAAAAGTTTTGGAATAGAAACACAAATATTTTGGAAACTTAAAATTGTTCAAATAAGACATCCATTCGAATCTCCTCATTAATAAAAACTATCTTTGTATTTTATAGCATTGTTTTTGCATTGCCTAAGGAAAAGGGATAAAACCACTTTGCCTGGTATTCAAGGGTTTCTAAAGAATTATTAAAACCTCTATTCAGCTAAAATCTTTTGTATTTTCAAGGCTTTAGCGAAATGGATTTTCTTTCTTTTTATATGGGCAACACGCGTTTTCTCACCACCAGTGCTGTTTCTTCTTCTGGAATATTTTCACTCTTTCTTGTTGAATAAGTCCTATCTTCAAGAACCAGCTCTTTAATAAAATCATTCTCTCTGTACTCAAAATTCATGCAACAATGTATCCTTTTTTTCTGTTTCAAAGACCAGGAATTTGAGCCTTAAAAACCAGCTCACCTTTCCTACTAATTGCAAGCTCATAAAGATAAAAGACTGCATATTTTTACTTCAATATCCCCAATGTTACCTTGGCGGTACCATACAAAATATCTAGACAATAATTATTTGTTCAGAAGAAGGACAGAATTATACTCTATACATTAATAAAAATAACATAGTTACACCTAATTTGGACCCCCTATGAATCATCTCGGGGCCTTCTCTGTTCTAAAACACAGCAAGTCTTCTCAACCGCCTATTTATCTGATTACATATTCCTAGTATACATCTTTGAAGTTAATGTTGCTGTAAGAAAAATCTAAATATTTATGAATACTTTTCTGCACCATACATATACATTGATTTTATCTTTATTTTTAGGTTCAATCTCAATGCACTAACCCAGTTATTTTGACTCAGTACAAACTAACAACAACAACAAACCATCTTATTTATAGTAGTTACATTGTAGAGTATAAATGGGAAATGCCTGCTTCTCTCATAATTCGTCAAATACCGCAGGGAATGTAAGTGAGTAATATACAAAATCTATCCTTAATAAAACAAGATGACAGAGGGCTTCCAGGAGGCTAAAGACAACCCCGACAGGTTCAGGTTTCAGGGATGTGTGGCAGAAAATTGTTTTTTAAAGGAGGCCGCACATCTTGAAAAGAAAAATATCCACCCCTTTTTAAAGCAATGGGAATATGGTCCAGGGATTAACATGAGATTTCTTGGACACGTTTACTATGAAGAAGGAGCTGGAAAAGTTAGAATAAATGTGAAATACTTAATACATGCCATATTTGTACAAAGCTGCCTGTTGGTGACAAAATATGGTTAAAGAGCAAATTATGATCAGCTCTATATCTGCAGATACCTGACAGCAGGAAATCATAAAAGCTAACACAAAATCACAACTTTACCCTGTGTCATAAATAACTTAACTGAAACTGAAGGGAATTTTCCTTATGCTTAGATGCTGTTCATTTAGTAAACTTTCCCAGCATTTAGAATTTTACTCCATTTATATGTTACGTAACAGACACAATGACTTAATTAAAAAAATAAACCGCCTGTATGACTGTTCGTCATTAGGTAGTTAGCATGTGCTTTGCTTGTGGGCTTGTATTTCAGAAGGTAGTAGCAACGGGAAGGCCACTGTGTATTTCAGCGTATTACTAAGGCATCCTCCTGACTTCAGCATTATTGCTGTGCTTCCACTGAGTAGTGTGGTGAAAATTAATAAAATAATTATTAGAAACAGTACTGCTTCTTTTTAAATGTTTACTACTATTGTTATTATTATACTTATATAAGTCCAGTTAATATTATAAGCAGAGAATAAGGATAGGCAGTAAATATAATTCCTTAAACTTGCAAGTCACATGCATTTAAAATAGGTCATCGATTTATAGGTGGCAGCAACTCTGGAAAAAGATATTTCTTAGATGTTGGCTGAATTATAGGAAATAATCCTTGAGTGAAGTGAAAAATTCTATAAGCCACTTACTTTATTCACATGACCCAAATAAAAAATATTTTACTCTTTGTTTTTGATTACAAAACTGTTTAGATCATTAGTTTTTATGCACCAGTTGCCCCATTTCAAAATTAAATATGATAGACTATAGACTCTTAGTTATTTAACGTTTTTGTTTTTCCATCACTAGAGGTAACTGAAAGTTGAGTAGAATTTAGGACTGTGTGTTAATAATCAGTAGGGAATGTTTAGAGTTTGCTAGCTTAATTATTTCATTCGAAACATGTTCACACATTGTAGAGACACATTCTTATTTGGAAAGTGTTCCTGCAGCAGCAATGAATACATGATAGCAGAGGATACATATAATACCTAGCATGTCAGTAATAACAGCGTTAGTGAACTGGTAAGTAGCACTTTCAAGACGTGAAACACAAAGCAGTGAAGTAATGCCTCATTTATATCCTTCTAAAAGCAAACTTGATTTTGATACTTCGGTTGGAAGTGAAAAACACTGTCTTTATATTCACAATAGTCTCTTGTTTGCCTAAGAAATAATACCACTGCAGAACCAATTGTAAATGCAAATTAGAAAGCATTATGAAGAAAAGCTTGCCATGTTTGAAATACAGTCACTACAATAAGAACATACATTAACAGGTGTGCAATTGATGACTGACAGATTGAATTAACAGATTTTCACACAACTCTATAGGAACACAAATAAATCACAATAAAGGAACATATATCCAGTCAAAACATTAGGATGAAACATGTGATGTATCGACTTCGTAGATTTTTGCAGTGTGTGTGTGTGTGTGTGTGTGTGTGTGTGTGTGTGTGTGTGCGCGCGCGCGCACGCATGTGTATGGGCATATATTCGTGCTTCCTAATTTAAAGCGGTAGAAATTTTAATCAGTACACAGGGGATAACATAAGAGAGCCAATAATGGGTAAAGACTGCCTTCCAATAATGCAAATTGGAAAAACTGATGTAGAGTAAATGAGATTAGCCTTCTAATAAAGTAACTAAAAATAAAGCACAATCTGTAATCATTGAATAAAATGCATCTTGAGCAGCCTTAATCTAATAAGGGTGTCTAGAGCATGGCTTCTTTGACATGATCATTTTAGTAAGTAAAACGTAGTCATTATTTTATCTACATGGGTCTTCAACTAACATAATTTTAAAAACATTTATTTTCAAACTTTTTTCTGTAAATATAATAATCTAACTATAGAAAATATATCTTACTGGCTTGTGCCGGTAATTCAGATCCTATAATGGTTCTGATTTAAAATAAGTAAGTGTTTTTCCAGTAGGGATATAATTATTGACACATAGCAAATACAAACTTAGTAAGTATCCATTTACAATTGTACGTTATCAAGGTAAAAGTACACTAATGGAAAGAGAGTTAGGGCTTATTCTATGACTATTATTCTTTTTCCTTAATATCACTAAGTCAGAATTTATGGATAAGATATTTTTGACCCTTCCCTGTGCTATCAGCATCTCCGTGGCCTGGATAAGGAAGATAACTAACATAAATTTATTTTTTCATTAATTTTGTCAAACTGATCCGGTACTTTGTGGTCAGGGCATGCACTTATTTAAAATATGTTGAAATCACAAAGAAAACTGAGACATTTTATTCTTCCTCAAGGTGATAAAAGTCTAGTCACCCACCATCACTGTAAAAATGACAGTTTTTTAGGACTATCACTTTCTTCATTTCTAATGACTTTGCTGGATCTCTTTACTTATAGGTGAATTTATGTGTGATGATATAACTACTTATTCTTAATGTAAGATTTCTTGGGAATTCTATCTAAAGAGAAATTGCGGGCACTTCAAAGAAAGCAGTGGAAAATAAAGGTTTATAATATTGTGTAACTAGTTTTTCAGGAGGAGAAACAGTAAGCAGATAACTATGCATTTAATTACTCAGTGTTAATAAGTCCTACAAATAAATAAGGGGTACTGGCCAGGAGCGGTGGTTCATAACTGTAATCCCAACACTTTGGGAGACCAAGGTTGGCACTGCCTGAGCTCAGGAGCTGGCGACCAACCTGGACAACACGGTGAAACCCCGTCTCTACTAAATACAAAAAATTAGCTGGTCGTTGTGGTGCATGCTTGTAGTCCCAGCTACTCCGGAGGCTGAGGCAGGAGATTTCCTTGAACTTGGGAGGCGGAGATTGCAGTGAGCTGACACTGCACTCCAGCCTGGCAACACACTGAGACTCGGTCTCAAAAACAAACAAACAAACAAACAAAATAAATAAATAAATAAATAAATAAATAAATGGTGCTAAATAGCACATACGTGGAAACTAGAGTTCTTGTGTTAGAGAAAACTAGTCTGAAAAACAAGATAAGCCTGGGATTGAATAAAAATAGGATAAAGCTGAGATTGAATAAAAATGGGACTAAGGTTGAGATTGAATAAATATAAAACAGATGTTTGGCATTAAAAGAGATAGAGTGCAAATTGTTCAGAGGTTCAGAGTTCTATTAAGCACTCGAAATAATGACCTTATACAATACATTTCTTTTCATCTAAACGTTTTCGAATCTAAGTGTTTCTTCTTTAATCTTCATTTTAACTGACCAACTTTTATTGAGATGTAAGACTTTTAAAAGATGTTCATTATCTTTTCAGAAGTGTGACTTCCTGAAAACTTACCTAAGAAGCAAAAATCATTTGTTCTCACAATTGCTATATTAATACAAAAAAAATTCAATATCAAACACTTTCCTTTCAAAGTTCTCCCTTAAGCACTTCAGATTATTTGCAAATGAATCTTTTCTAGTGGTCTCCAAGGACTCTCACTTACTGCAGCTTTTTGTCTTTCACAGGTGAGGAACTTCAAGTGCCTACAATAATTTTATTTGAGCCTTAACTATCCTTTCAAAGCAGGTGCAAAAACCCAAGGAGCCATGATATTCATCAGCAAGATTTTTATGTATCTAACATTGAAAGAAAGGTGCAAGTTTTATTTGGGATTACTTTAAAAATCCTAAGAGAACTGAGTTATCCCTCAGCATCTTGCCTGACATAAGCAATTTATTCACAATTACGTTGATTATCCCCTGTCAGACTTCAAGGAATTTCACTTAAATTCACATTCACATGAATATTCTGAAAAATGGTCTTATTCACATTGCTAAATAAGGGAAGCAACATCCTTAAAAATATTTTGTATAGGGCAGAAGATGTTTGTATTGGTGTCTTTGGGCTGGTACCACAAAGCACTACAGATCAGGTGGCTTATCAATATAAAAATTGATTTCTTAACCATTTTGGAGGTGGGGCATCCCCAGATTCAGGGGCAGGTATATTCATTGTCTGGTGAAGGTCTGCTTCCTGGTTCTAGATGGCCATCGCCTAGCTAAGTGCTCACATAACGGAAGATGGGCGGGGCCTACCAGGAGGCTGTTTTATAAGAATTCCATGAGAATGGAATCCTCAAGACCTAATCACCTCCCAAAGGCCCCACCTTCTAAAAACATCATCTCAAGGGTTAGGATTTCAACATCTGAATTTGGAAGGGGACACAAACGGCCAGATCACAGAAGGGTAGTATCTTAAGACACTAAAACTATACATTGCTCTGTGCTAATAATATAAAATTGTATTTACCAATTGTTCATACAAAGGTACAACAGGAATTTTTCATTTTCACCACAGTCAAGTATTATGAGCATGTTCATATATTTCTGCCATCACAATATATAATTAAATAGAAAAGCAATTCATATAAAAAGACCAATTGTTTCCCCTAAGTGATTATTTTAATATGAAATTGTAAAAGTAAATTCATTTATAAAATACGTTATCAAATATTTATGTAGGCTTTTTAGATGTAGTCAACTTTGCAGGATCTTTCTTAAGAGAACTAAGATGTTGCAAAAATAAGAATAACCCAAAAGTTATCGTTATTTTTCTTTGGATTCAAATCACAGAAACACTCAGATATACATCTTTACTATCTTATGATGCCAAATGGTATATCCAGTTTGACCTATACAATAACAATTATTATTTATATATATACACAGTGGGCTTACAGAGAAATTAACTTTTATTGACACTAACATTCTTGAAATATTTTTTTTCTGAATCTAAGACAAAACCTAAATCTTTCTCTCCTATTTTAATGACTTTTTCTTCATAGTTTTGTACATACAGACATCTTTAGTTTTCAAACTAATGAAGATAATTGTTTATGAATATTTTCATGCTTATAAAACATAAAATACCAGCATCATCCACTCTGTTTATTAAAGAAGACAAGCAAACATAGTTGAAAGCTGATTCAACAGGAAAAAATGCTTTGAAGGCTAGAGATAGCCTGGCAGGTCAGGACTCTCTAATGGCTGAATTGGCAGGCCTCAATAACAACTGTTTCAGCACTGACTGAGTGGTTAAGCTAAATGTTAAAAGCTGATAGAGCTCCGACCTATAATCCCAGCACTTTGGGAGGCTGAGGCCCACACATAATGAGGTCAGGAGATTGAGACCATCCTGGATAACATGGTGAAACCCCGTTTCTACTAAAAAGACAAAAAATTAGCCAGTCATGGTGGCCTGCATCTGTAATCCTAGCTACTCAGGAGGCTGAGGCAGGAGAATCACTTGAACTGGGGAGGTAGAGGTTGCAGTGAGCCGAGATCCTGCCACTGCACTCCAGCGTGGGTGACAGAGTGAGACTCCATTTCAAAAATGTAACAAAAACCCACCAAGAGTATTTCCTAGGCCTTTCCTGGGATTTAAAGCATGACAAGATAATGAAGAAATTCTTAATAGGACCTGTTTAGGATTAAACAAGTTTTACTGGGAGTCTGAAGAAACTCACCAGACCTCCACAGTGTTTATTGGGCGTCCGAAGGAACGCCCCAAACTTGCATGATTTAGCAGGAGACAAGGTAAAAGTAATCACCCCAGCACCTGTACACATTTAGATTAAGTACATTTACTGAGGATCCAGAGGAAGGTCTTGAGGACTCAGATCTTAGTTACAGATAAAAAGAAATTAATTACTTATATCTTTAGATGAATCACACTTCCACGTAAACAGGTAGCTTAGACCGTATATAAGCTCTGGAAAACTTACTAATTTTGAGTTTGTCTGGCAATATTTTCCAGGCTTTCTCCCTGGACCTGGTTACAGAAATAAACACTCTTATTTTTTTCAGTTCATCTGCATCTTGTTATTGGGCCAAGAGAATAAGCAGCCCGACCCATGGTTTGGTCCAGGAACAATTGTGGTTTTTTGTTTTTGTTTTTGTTTTTGTTTTTTTTTCCTGAAGAGAGTTAGAGACCTTTTTCCACCCATCTGTTTACAATGCAGGATAAGGAAGCCAGAGAGCTTCCTCCCCTCCACAGAGATTTGTTTATGTGCCACTGTTTCTCTCACCCTAGAGGGGATAAGGATCAGTGTGCCAACCACCACCACTTGGTTTATGCTCCAAGTCTCATAATTCCGTCATCATTCTCCGGCAGCACAATCCCATTGCATGCATGAGGTAACATCATGCTTTTACCTTATTACCCTGTGGAAAATGGAGCTAGGAGAACCAGTGCTAAGATGTGCTGAAAGTAATAACCAGGCTGTCTTCTGATCCTAAGACCTCATGTTTCATATCAGAGTAGCTGTATGTAAATTCACCCACCTGAAAGCAAGATTCAACGACAAAAGCACTAGAACAAGAAAAAATGCACTCGCTTAAGGGTTATTTGCAAGGAAGTCAGACCTCTGAAAGATTCGCTTATCAAATAAAACACACACACACGCTCTCTCACACTCATACAAAGTTTCTTCTGACACAGAAGAAACTGCAAAATTACCAGAGTTAGCATGTTAATACCAGTTATGGAAAATAGACTCTCATGTAATTTCCATATTCTCATAGAATGTAACATATCTTCCAAAATCAGCATTGCACAGCCCAGGAATCAAGGAGTTTGCTTCTGTGTTTGTTTGTTTTCTCACTTCCTAGACAGCAAGGAAAAGAAAATGCTTAAACTATTACATTGTTTATCTCAGGGTACAAAGTACCCCACACTTTATCAAAAATGCTTAAGATATTATACTGTTTGTTTGTTTATCTCAGGGTGAAAAGTATCCCATACTTTATAAAGTCTAGTAAATTATATTTATATATATTCCTGAAGGCAGTTTAACAAAATGTCAGTTTGGGTTCCCCAGTTTTTTTTTGTGATCAAACCTCTGCTCCTAAGGCACAGAAGTTGATATTGAAATGTTTGGAATTCAATACCATTAATTTTTCATTGGCCAGGTTTATTTGCATAGATATAACAAAATATGTTAAATAATATGTCAACTCTTACTTGTCAAGAGATAATGATTAGTGGACAAAGCCATTTTTATTTTCTGGTTAAGAAAACTGAAACCTACACTGTCTTCTAAAGTCTCTAGGGTTGTAATTTATTTCAAAAAGTCAGAAGTATTTCATTTCCCATATCATCTTCTCTGCAAAGATCAGAAACCAAGAACCTTTGAATCTAACTCATCCATGTTTTACCTGCGGTACCTATAACTATAAAGGTATATTCTGTCTTTCTGAGATCCCAAGGTTGTTAATATTCCTTTCCTGCCAGAAGGTAATGTTCTTTACTACCTTTGTCTGTAATTTTATAAATTGTAAAAAGATAAAAGGCTCGCTTCCAGGTATCATTTTTAAATGTGAAAAGAAGTCCTATATTATATTTGTCATACCTAACTAATGAGATTTCTATCATGGTTTAGCTACATATTTATCTAATTATGTCCTTTTAGGAAAAGGGTATATTCTTAAACCTAAGTAAATAATTACATAGATATCAAAAGTAAAGAAATACGGTAAATGCACTTGGGAAATATTTATATACTATCACTATGCTTTTGAATGTTTTTTGTAAATAAAATCAATTAATATTTAAAATTATTTTTCAAAAGTGTTATTATTGTTTCCCTGAAAAGTATTACCATGTAAACAGTGACAATCATTTCATAAGATAATTTTGTTTAATTCTAAAGATTAGATATATCCCTTTGTTTGAGGGATATACTATATCCCTTAGTGATATATGATATATGATAAAATCATTGTTGAATTCCTGTTTGTATCAAATTTATGTACAAATAATGTACAAATAATGTAGCTATTCTATATGCACATGGATATAATTAATATTTATATTATTGGATAAATGCTGTAAATCATTATTTCAAGATAAAATACACAGTACATTTTTTTTCTGTTTGAAAAATATTTATTTTTTATGACCATACGAATGATGAATATTTGTGATAAAAATTTGGAAAATTGAGAAAAATAAATTTTAAAAATTCACCTGTACTTAGAGGCAACTTGTAAACCTGGCTCATTTTCTTGTTTGTTTTTATATGTATATACATATATTTATGCATCTAATTTTAACTCAGTTGAAATTTAATGTATACAATTTTTGGATTCTGCTTTGCATTCATATTATACTATAAGCCATTTTCTCTATTATTTAATGTCATTTAAAAATATTTTTAATGGTTAACAAGATTCTATTGGCTGGGTGTAATATAAAAATTTATTTAACCATTAGTTTATATGAAATATATTGAATATACTTAGGTCCTCAATTTACTTACTAAAAGGGTAGGATTTTACTTTTTTTCAAGAAACAGCAAACATGCAAAAATGAACATTGCTGAAAAAAAAACGCACAGGCAAGCTGGGAGCGGTGTAATCCCAGCACTTTGGGAGGCTGAGGCAGGCGGATCACGAGGTCAAGAGATCTAGACCATCCTAGCCAACATGATGAAATCCCTTCTCTACTAAAAAAAATACAAAAAGTAGCTGGGCATGGTGGTGCATGCCTGTAGTCCCAGCTACTCGGGAGGCTGAGGCAGGAGAATTGCTTGAACCTG
Source organism: Cebus imitator (assembly GCF_001604975.1). Classification (NCBI taxonomy): domain Eukaryota; kingdom Metazoa; phylum Chordata; class Mammalia; order Primates; family Cebidae; genus Cebus; species Cebus imitator. The sequence goes on along the minus strand of NW_016107355.1, from coordinate 4,063,692 downwards.
GGAGGCGGAGGTTGCAGTGAGATGAGATTGCACTGCAGCCTGGTGCCTGGTGTTAGAGGAGACTCTGTGCCAAAAAAAAGGCACAGGCAAGAAGTTACCTACACTTGAGTTATATTATATTAAGATGTCCCATACCTTTATGAACATTATGAAAAAAAAAGTTGTTGGCTTAAATAAGGACATCTCTCTGCAACAAAAGAAACTGGTTGGTAATAGAATTAACCAGTGTTAATAATAAAATACTAAATAGGTGAGTTTACCTGTTTTTTGTAAAACAACAGGTTTTTCTTATGATGTAAGACATGAAATGGTGTATTGTGGTGTGAGAAGTTGAGGGTTTTGAATAAATCTATTTGTATGGAATGGTTTTTATTTTATCTGAAATTGGTTAAATGCTCAAATTTCCAAACCACATACTTAGTGTTCTATAGGGAAATGAGAGTTCCATGTCCCCCTTGAAGCACATGCAACAGGGTTGTGGCTTGTCTGTTAGGTCACTGCTCACTCAAACCCTCTACAGGATGGAGAGCACACAGACAGGTAGGTGAAGGAGCTGGAGCAAGCCATGCTAGTGTCTAGGGGTGGGTGCCTGTGACTCCCAAAGCCCAGGTGCGTGTGTTACAGTGCTCTTTGTTCTGCTATCTGCAGAGGGCTTAAATGTTAACTAGCTCAGTGCCCTCTTGGTACCCGGTTCTTGTCTGACGTACAGGAAGAATAAGGCCAGACAGACAAATTAAAGGATTGTAAATGCTGAGAATTGTATCGCCAGGTGGATTTGGCTCCCAGAGGATGGATGGGGAGCTGGAAAGGAGATAGAGTGGAAAAATGATCTTCTGCTAGAGTTTGGCCATCCTGTGGCAGATCTCCAGTTTATCCCCAGCACAGCTCCCCTTGATATTCCAACACTCCTTCTCTTCTCTGTGGCACTGCCCTTCTGCTCTGCCATTCTTCTACTCCTCTGCTCTTCTGCTCTTCTGTTCATGGAGGCTGGAGTTTGGGGTTTACGCAGGTACAGGATAGGGAGGTGTGGCAGGCCAAAAGGCAACAATGGGGTGAAAATACATAAATGTCTGTTCCCATTTATGCCTGTGTGTTTCTAGGCTTGACAATGGGGCCTTTGATGAGGAATTGCCCTCTTCTACCCAATATCTCCCTGCCTCCTGTCTGTATCAATAGTATCATACTAGAAGTCTAAAATAAACTTCAACTGTTTTTATTTATAGCTTAACTTTAAAAGGAATTGAAAATGCTGGGTGTCATTATGTATTCAGGTTGATTTGACACAAAACTCATTACTGCTATTATCTAACCAATTACTGGGGACTTAATTTTGTCAATTTACATTTATAAATATTTTATCTAATTACTATTCTAAATTTCCCAGTTCCACAGAATTAAAATATATGTTTTCTCTGTATGACATATATTTATATTTTACAGATAAAAATCTTTTTATATAAAATGTGCAAAATAATAAGTAACAGGAATTTTTCAGCTCCCTCACTTATTCTCATTTACTAATAGCAAAAATGGTTAACCAATTAGGAGTTTATTCTTTCAAGTATTTTTAATATATATGTTTATATAGAAAATTTCTGTTTTATAAATAACACACATGTATTTACTACAAAATATTTATATATAGTATATAATGCTTAGTATATTATCTACAGTATTATATTATCATACAATATATTAAATAAAACAATATTATTCAATATTAGGTTTTCACTTCATAATATTTATTGTGTCTCATTCAAGGTCAGTGAATAAAAATCTAGCTCTTTCTTTTTAAAAGCTTGATAGTGTTTCATGTCACATGGAGAAGAACACAATTTATTTTTTATATTTGTTATATTTGGATCAGCTGATAATTTCTGTTATAACTGAGCATCACCATTTAATTTTGGAGTCAGTGTTTGGTGTGCTATTTATTAATGCTTTGGTGACAAGTAGTTCTACTTTAACCTGAAAGAGTGAATGCAAATTGAACTTTGAAGATGTGACCTAAAAAATGTTTTCATATCAAGTGAAATCTCAGTGATATCATCATCTTGTACACATTAAATTTCAACAATAGTTCCAAATTTTGTAAATGACAGGAGACTTTAATCCTGACATGTCACTCATAAATCTAGAAATGACAAATTCAAAAGAACTTCTCATTCTGTTGACATTAATATCATAATTAAGCCTCTCTCAGGAACTAAGCATCAGCACATCATTCAGAACATTAATTCGCTAATTAAAATTTTTGTTTGTATAGACCTGTAAATATTTAATTTGTGAATGTGATTTGATTGTATAGCTTCATAGAAAATATAAGCATGAGATCATATCTAGATTTTAAAAGTACTAAAAGTATTATTATATTTATATTTTAATAAAATATGTGAAAGACTGGGAGATTACAATAATTTATTTTCTTTAAAAGAGGCCATACTTTATTCAGCTTTAAGAGACACTGTCATATGAAATAGTCTTAACAAAGACAATACTTGCTGTGTAGTGTACATTTAGCTACTGAAAATGTGTGTGAATTTTATACTTTAAACTGTTTCAATTTCATAATGAAAAATGAAAGAGGGCGTATCTAAGTCTTTCAGTTACGTGAAGACAGAAGTTAAGCAAAGGAAGGGTTTTCTGATATTATTAATGATTTCTATGGAAATATGTAAAATTCATTAGAGTAATGATGTAATAATATATTTACCATGGTTTTTCCAGTGTCTAGAATATTTTGTTTGTTCAATAAGTGTCTGTTTATAATAAATTTGTGAATGAATACATACATATGTGAATGACAGATTATCTCATATTGTAAATAAGTGTATTGTTTTCCTTATATGAGAAGTACATTTTGATAAATAATTATTTGGGTGGAGACCTGAGAAGTTAGTGTTAGAATTAAACCCTTAATATTTTTTGGAAAAAAAAAAAACTCTGTCTAAATTTTAATATAGAGAGAATGTTTTAAGAAATATTAATATAGAGAGAATGACTTAAGGCATTACTTCTCCACAAACAAAAATTACTCAGCCTCCAAGCACTAATAATAGAGTAAGCAGAAAGGCAAAACTTACAGAGCGGCAGAAGGAGATCCTTCAAAAAATCACAGAGTCAAAAAGGCATCACAAAACTGTCAACAGTATAAAAATCATATTTTTTTTCAAAACTCTGAAATTAACCAAAAGCTATTTGAGATATGCTTATTCAAAAACAAATTTTGTAAAAACAGTGATTTTGGAATATATTAACTTGCCCCTTTCCCATCCACCTCTCCCCAGGTACATAGAAGGCTTTAAAATGGCAGCCTCCAAACCATGAAGCTATAAAATCTAGCAACACGGTAGCCATTGGATGGGTGAAAGACTAGTATGTAGCTCATCCAAAAATCCATACCTAAAAATTTTTTACTGTTTGGCATTTGGAAACACCTTGTCAAAGTCTCATTTCTATAGCTGATTGTTATTAGATTCTATTCTGAGCTTGCTTAATAAAAATGTTCTATTGCCCAAGAAGTTGCTGAAAAATTACTTTCAAATATTTAACATTGCAGTTGATAAATGCAATGACGCCAGTTGGGACAAATAAGAAAAATCCAAAACACTTATAAGAATATATGAGAAATAAGTTGTTCACAGTGGCTTTGAAACCTCTTCATTTTCCTAGGGACCTAAAAAGTTTGTGTGACAGTGCACATGCTCAGAAAAGCCCAAAGTATGCAATAATACCTCACTCCTATCTGATTGGGAGACTCAATGCAAACAGGAAATGAAGGCTACAGCAGAGTAAAAAGCTGCTCACAAGGGCATCGAACACATGACCAATACCAGAAAGAGAGGACCTTGGCAAACACTCGGAGACTTATTGATTCAAGCCATTTAGGAAAATCTCTGTCCGAAACATTACTTAATTACCAAGCTAAATAAACAGAGACTTTAGTAACCATAAGTGTCAAGGAATATAGATTTTATAGATTCTTTTCAGGGTTGTTACTAAACAAACAAACCAGAAAAATAATAAGAAAATCACTTCCACCAATAAAACCTAGGAAAGAACGGGTAGTCTGATATCTAGGCTTACAATTCAATTTATATTATTTAAAAGATGCAGTTTTCTATATGAATGTTTTTAAGAAATTTTTTTTTAAATAAAGCATTAAATTATGCCCCATGCCAATAAAACAAAGCAGTCAATAGAAGCTAACACTAAGGAATAACAGGTATTGGACTTACTAAAGATTTTAAATTAGCTACTTTAGATACATTTAAATAACTAAAGAGAATCATATCTATGTGACTAAAGTATGAGATTGACATCTCATCAAATACAAAGTCTCAATAAAAAGACAGAAATTCCAAAAAAGAACCCAAAAAACAATTCTCAATTTAGAAAGTATATTAATTGAAGTTTAAAATCATCATAAGAATGATTCAACAGCAGATTTAATTTACTTAAAAAAAGAATAAGAATAATTAGAAAATAAGTCAATAGAATTTACTCAGTCTGTGGAGCAAAGAGAAACAAGAATGAAAAAAAAAAAAAAAAAAAAAAAAAAAAAAAAAAAAAAAAAAAAAAAAAAAAAAAAAAAAAAAAAAAAAAAATAGAAAATGAGGATTGAGATTCTAGGCCTTCAGTGGACTGCATCCATTAAAACCAAAAAAATGGTGGCTCATGCCTGTAATCCCAGCACTTTGGGAGGCTGAGGCAGGGGGATCACCTGAGGTTGGGAGTTCAAGGCCAGCCTGACCAACATGGAAAAACCCCATCTCTACCAAAAATACAAAATTAGCCCCATCTCTACTAAAGTTACATGGCACATTCCTGTAATACCAGCTACCCTGGAAGCTGAGGCAGGAGAATCGCTTGAACCCAGGAGGTGGACATTGCGGTGAGCCAAGATCACGCCATTGCATTCCAGCCTTGCAGCAAGAGTGAAACTCCATCCCCCCCCAAAAAAAATAGGGAGACTGAGGCAGGAGGATCAATTGAGGCCAGGAGTTCAAGACCAGCCTGGGCAATGAACTTAACACAAAAAATATGAATTTTTGCATTTTTTGTGTTTGAGATCCCATCTCTATCAAAAAAATACAGAAATTAGCCAGACACAGTAGTACACGCCTGTAGTCCCAGATT
>NW_016107355.1:4053747-4058504 GCF_001604975.1 Cebus imitator | reverse complement strand
CAGAGCCTCAGAGGTCTGAGGGACACCACAACACATACCAACATACAAAATACTTGTGACATAAGAAGAGCAGAGAGAGAAAGAGACGGTAGAGTAAGAAACAATCAGAAAGCTCCATATATGATGAAAATATGATTTATACATTCAAGCAATTCCAAGATTCCAGTAATATAAATTCAATTATATTTGTCACAGGATTCTTGGGGTGTCACTTTTCTGGCCAGAAACCTCTGTGGCCAGTAGCACCTTTGCCCAAGTTTCACTCAGGCACACTAACCTCATTCTGCCCACTCAGCCTGGCTTTGCTTGACCCATGCTACTCACCTGGATCCCACACCTGCCAAGGGTGAGCCAGGCAAGGAATGGTAAGGGGTAACTAGTGAGCAAGCATGGAGTCCAGCCACTGCGCAAAGCCAGGCACACTGGCTGCAGTGGGGCAGGAAGCTCCAGGCACCAGCATGGGTGCCAGCTCCTTGCAAGGCTGCAGTTGGACCAGGTGTACTGCAATCAGCTTCCACGGCTAGCCTGGAGAACACAGTGGCACCTAGAAAGCTTGGAGACAGCAGGAGACACAGAAGCTAAAAGAGGGAGTCACAGAACTGTCGTGGAGAGCTCCTAGGTCTGGGCTTCCCAAAGGGGTACAGCTCTTTTCTCCTTCTCACTTCTCTCCTTCTCATTGCCTGCAACCTTGAGGGCAAGGGATGTGTTTCAGCCCTATTTTTATTACAGCTCCTTCAGCCCTGCTATTCAGTGGTATTGAGTTCTTGTCCTGCCTTCAGGAAGAATGAGATATACAGACAAAGAGAGGCTGAACAAGGTGAAGGGGTGCTTTATTGAGCCATAGAACAGCTTGGAGGAGAACCACAATGAGAATCTCCTCTCCAGAGGCAGGTTGTTTGTTTGTTGGCTCAAATCTGGCTGAGTCCAGGGTGTTTATGGGCTTCAGAGGAAAGGAAGTGTGTGCTGATTGGTCCATAGGCAGCCATGGGCAAACCCAGATAAAGCACCATAAGTTCTAAGTCAGGTCCATGGAACTGACAGCTTAGCCCCCAGCTTAAGGTCATCCTTGAATTGAAGGTGGGGCTTCACCAGGGACCTACCCTTTTCCAGCCAGTACCCTGTTTCCTGCTGACATTAACCTGGCATCCATGGTGCCCACAGTGCCCAGGCTATTCCTGCTGAGGGGTACCTGCAGGCCCACAGTGAGCAGCCATCAGCCCTCCCTCAGCTTCCCCATGCTTGTTGATGCTAGAAGTCCAGAGGGAGTTGAAGCAGCAGGGGGCTGGTGTGTCAGCACTGCCCTGAACATGTGCTAACCTGGCCAGATCATTGACAATTCCTGTGCTTGGCAACAACCTTGCTCTAAAATTGGAGCAGGTGCTAGGTGTGGGGAGAGGCCAGGCAGCAGGAGCAGGCACCTCTGAGTCTGTTGGGGAAGTAGAGCTTCCCAGGCCTCTGAGCGTGCAGAGATGCCTGGTTTCCCAGTCATCGCTGGACAGCTGGAGCTGCACGTGGGACGGGGGGATTGTTGCCCCTCCAACTTGAAAGTGTGCAGGGCTCCCACTTGTTCCTAGTTTCTGCGAGCTCATGGAGCTCACAACCCCTGATGCACCACCCTTACTGCAGCTGGCATCATGACAGTGGCCACCCCAGACAGGCAACTGCTGCTATTATATTCCTACATTGACACATTTTAGTCAAACTCTCAAAAGCCAAAAAACCTTCAAAAGCATCATGAGACAAAGAACTCATGAAACAGAAAGTATTTACAATAACACTAACAGCAGCATTTTCACAAGAACTACAGAGACCAGAAAGCGGTTTACTTTGAATGATGTCTTCAAATTGCTGGGAAAAAAAAAAAAAAAAGACCATCATTAGGTTGGATGCAGAAGCTCATGCCTATAACCTCAGCACTTTCAGAGGCCAAGGCGGGAGGATTTCTTGAAGAATAGGAGTTTGAAACCAGTCTGGACAACATAGCATTACTTCATCTCTACAAAAAGAAAAAAAAAAATAAGCAGGTGTGGTGGAACATGCTTGTAGTCACAGCTAACTGAGAATCTGAGGTGGGAAGTTTATTTGAGCCTAGGTGTTCAGGGCTTCCAAGAGTTATTATGTTGCCACTGCACTCTATCCTGGGTGAAACAGTGACAAAGAGAGAAAGAGAGAAAAGACAAAAAGGCAGAAAGACAGTAAGACAGGAAGGGAGGGAGGGAGGGGGAGATCATCAACTAAAATTACATGCAGCAAAAAAATCCCTCAAAAATATAGCTTTATTTACTTATAAAAACTGTAACCCCAGTTTTTATAAAGAAAATATCTCACAATATCACAATATATACTAAAAGGAAAAACAAGGAAAATAAAATGGAGAACTAAAAAGTATTTATTTTACACAAAAGAAGGCAGAAATAGAGAAGAACATTGAAAATAAACCTGATACGCGCGCGCACACACACACACACACACACACACACACATATGTAAACATATGTGTGAAATAAAATAGTATAACTAATCTTTATCAGTAATTTCATTAATTGCAGATTTGTTGAACATTCCAATCAAAAGATGTGTTGGAAGAATGAGAAAAAATATCCAATTATATGTTACATATGAGGACACACTTTATATTAAAAGGCACAAGTGGCCAGGTGCAGTGGCTCACACCTGGAATCCCAGCACTTTGGGAGGCTGATGAAGGTGGGTCATGAAGTCTGGAGTTCGAGACCAGTTTGGCCAACATAGTGAAACCCGATCTCTACTAAAAATACAAAAAATTGGTCAGGCGTGGTGGTATGTGCATGTAATCCCAGCTTCTCAGGAGGCTGAGGCAGGAGAATCATGAACCTGGGAAGGGGAGGTTGCAGTGAGCCACGACCATGCCATTGCACTCCAGCCTGAGTGACAGTGTGAGACTCTGTCTCAAAAAAAAAAAAAAAAAAAAAAAAAAAAAAAAAAAAAAAAAAAAAAAAAAAAAAAAAAAAAAAAAAAAAAAAAAAAAAAAAAAGAAAAGAAAAAAAAAGCGTTTCAATAAGTTAAAAGTTAAAGGGTAGAAAATATACCATTCAAACAGAAACCAAAAGATACCTAGAATGGTTCTATTAAAAGTACAATTTAAGAGGAAATTTATTAGAGAGACGGAAAGATATTTTAAATGATAAAGAAGTCAAAATATCAGGGAGGGACACCAATTATAAACATATAGCTTCTAATAACAAAGCTTTAAAATGCATGAAGAAATAACTGAGAGAACTGAATGAAAACATAGATAGCTTAACAGTAATAGTTGGAGACTCAAATATCCATCTTTTAACAAAGGGTAGAACAAATAGCCAGAAGACAAATCCAGGAATAAAATTGTAAATAATATATTCCTAATAGACATTATATTCATACATCAATATTTAACAATCAAAAAAAATTATTCTACCCACAATAGTAATACAGTTTCATGACTGCAGGAACACCAGAGACCTTGGTTTTGTGCCAATAGGATTGATGACAGGGACAAGTGGAGTGGTTTTAAGAAGTGAAAAATGTAATAGGAAAGAAAGGAGAAAGGCAGAAGAATACAGAGACAGAAGGAGGTGGGCTTGGTTCGAAGAGGAACCCCATGTGCGGCAGAAAGGCAGTCAGTCCATTACATCGGGAAGCTGGAGGAGGCGTTGTCTGGTTTGCATAGGAGTCAAAACGAGACACTTCTTCAGACAACACCTCCTTCCGCATAGGGCCCAGAGGATTTGTTTGACCCAATGTGTTGGTGTGTCATTAACATAGCCCTCCAATCTTAGCCTTTTGGTATGCAAATGTGGGTCCTCGTGATGTTTTGAACACGTGGTGTTATGTGGGGGCAGCCATGACACTTGGCACACCTGGTAACAAGGAGAAGATGGTAGCAATCACCATGCTGGGTAGACCAAGTTTCTATTTTCTGGCCTTTGAATATCAAAGATTGCTGTCTTGGCTTTTTAATCCACCTTTCTGTTAGCTTCCATCAAGATTCTTTACCCTATCTAGCTGCCTAAAATAATTTCTTAATAATTCCTGTATTAATACTCCCTCAGAGATTAGTAAGCCTAATTACTGTTAGGGGGTGTTGAACGACAATTCTTTCTGGCTGCTTCCTGCTGAAAGGGGGCAGTTGTGGGGGAATAGCAGTTGTGCCCTCTGAGGTTGATCTAAGGTTCTCAGAATAATGCTGTGTCCATGTGTGGCTCTGCTCGTAGCACCGTTTGAAGTTTGATTACTTTCAGGTGAAAAGAGATAGCTTTTACAAGAAGGTTTCAAATATAGTGTTGGAATATAAGCATTAATATTACCACCACTCGTGGGGGTCCTTTACACTATACCTGACAGTTTGACACCTGTTGTTATACCAATGGATTGCAGTACTGATGTGCCTCCGCTAGATGCTGCTGTACATTACCAGAAATGTTAATATAAAAGTAACATTTTTCTAGAGAAAACCATACATTTTCCCTTGGCTTGCCATGAGAGAGTAACTTTAAGCTTAGGCCATTTTTTATAACTTGTAATACGATTGGGAGAGATACATTATTGGGTGGCTAAAATAACTTTATCAGTAATTATGACAATTCCTTTTCTTTAATCATTAAATTATTTTATGATTGGTATAGACCCTTTTACAACATACTTAAACTTTTTGACTTTTTAAAAATACCAATTCTTTAAACAAGCAGTCATTTCTTTTTAGGAGAAGTATTTACCACACGAAACTTTTCCTTATATAA
>NW_016107355.1:4029540-4053541 GCF_001604975.1 Cebus imitator | reverse complement strand
TTCACCATGTTGACCAGGATGGTCCCGATCTCTTGACCTCGTGATCCACCCGCATCAGCCTCCCACAATGCTGGGATTACAGGCATGAGCCACCGCGCCCGGCCCCATTTCTTTCTTTATAACTGTTTTTTTCATAGCTTAGAATGCATTATATTACCAACCTTCAGTAAGAAGTCTTATTAAATTTAATGATGGTAAAAATATTTTGCTCATTTGTTATTATTAACTATGTAATAAGTAGATTCTGCTATAGGCAAAACAATCTGGATTAAATTTTTTCTGCAATTATTAATCCTGTTACAAGGATGACAATCAAGCAAAATATTATACTAATAAGAATTTTACAAGCAGAATTTCACATTGTAGGTGCCATAGTGCAAATAATAGTGTGACTATAATAATTTCAACAAGAGCGGTGTAGTAAACACTGTTTGTCTAAAACTTTACTTGCCAACATATAATAAGGTTTTCCCTTGGGGATTTAAAAAGTTACACATGTAGTCCCATGTTTATGTAAAAACATCCCTGCAAACATGCATTAAAAGGAAATATTAATATTTGGTGGTGAATTTGAGAGGAAAGGGTAGAAACAATATTTGGCATTTGGTGAGGTAGGGGTGGGACTGAGTAAAACGGGTAGTCCTTACTCAGTTACTTTTTTTTTTTTTGATTTTCAGCTTAAGATCTATTTTTTTACATTGATATTCAGGACGTTCCTCTGGGCTGTCAGAGGTTGCTCCCAGGCTCTTCAGGCTTGACTTGACTTGAGTGTGACGAATCCAGGAGTTGATTCCTGTAACTTTTACTGCCGAGGGCCTTGAAAGGCCAGTCTAGGGTCCTTCCCAGCTTGGGGTGGGGAAGGAGACAGAGATGAGAGTTCGCACTAATACCAAATTTCCTGGGTTAAACAGAGGTGGTTTCTGTTGGAAGTGAGCTAGAGAAGTTACCTGTCTTACCAATTTAGAGGTTTCCTGCCTGTAAACAATCTCTGAGCATATTGAAGTTTTATCCTTTCCCAAGAGAAAAGCTTGGTGAAGGATTTTAAGGACTTTCCATTGGCTGAAGATGGGCAAATAGGGTTTGCCATCTTGACTGTGGCCATCCTAAGGGCTGAAAAGAATGCCCTTGACTAGTGGCCCATTTTTTTTTTGCAAGGGAATACCGAGGTTTAATTTTTTTTATGGAGCCTTCTTAGGTTAGAAGGGGTGTGAAGTATGTTAATGCTTTGACGCTTTTCCCCCTCTGACTTAGCTGCCTGATTAGCTAATCTATTTCCTTCCGCACTTTATTTGTTTCTGTTAGATGTTCCTTACAACATATCCTTGCTATTTTTGATGGAAGAAAAACTGAGGAAAATAACCTGTTAATTTTCTGGTGCTATTTTATGGGAATTTATTAGTGGAAAAAAATACTTTTCCCTTTAAATGGCAGCATGAGCATAGAGAATTAGGAAAACATACTTGGAGTTAGTGTAACTGTCAGCTACCTTTCCCTTGCTTAATTTAAGTGTTTTTGTATGAGCTGCTACCTCAGCTAATTGAGTGTTTGTGCCTGGGGAGAGATGTTATTTAGAGCAACCACTGCTTATCCCACCTTATGAAATTCTTGTTTTACCATCAGTTTGTTAGCTAAGAGCTCCCCCTAGAGGACAGCCATCCTGCCGCCTTATGTGGAGTGTAAACAGTTATGTCCTAGGGCTAACTTGGAGGCTTTTCTGACTAGTGGTAATAACATGACTATGACCTGGAAGCATGTGTAAATAACTGCAACTTTTAACTCCAACTAAGGTTGAGAAACATATTGGATAAAAGTTTTTCCTGAGGTGCCCCTTACAGCCATGCTATGGGAAGAGGGAAGGCCTGGGTTAGAGAGGAGAAAAGAGAGAGACTGGCTTCAGTGTTTAGAAGGAGGTTTAATTTCCCTTTTTAATTTCCAGAATCACAAAGGGATTCTGTGCTATAATGGCAGTTTGAGCCACTGGAGCTGGGGCTTGAGCCTCAGGTCCTGCTGAATCACCTGAAAGACTGGTTCTGAACCCAGTGACCTCTTTCTCTGGGGACAGTTCAGTACTGAGAGGTTTCCACCACAGGCTGGACAGGGTTGAAGGGCTATTGTCTTACTGCGTGAGCATTCCTTTTTAAAATGTCCTGGCCTGCCACACCAAAAGCAACTAGCAAATGCACCTTGGGGATCCTGGACTTTGCAAGCCTGCAAAGCTGCTACCAGAGGCTTTGTTCTTCTGTGCTCTCTGTCTTTCCTTTGGGCCCCTCCTGGTCCCTATTATAAAAGACCAAAGTGGCCACTTTCAGGAGATTCTTTGAGGTGCTTTCTGGTCCTGTAGCTTGCTTCTGTAGCTTCCTTCTAATATTGGGAGCTGCTTGTGTAATAAACTTGTTCTTCAGAATGAGCTGTTATTTGACTGAATCAGGGGATAAGCAGGTATGCTCCATTAGTTTCTTTCTTATCCTTTCCATAAAGGCAACAGGATTCTTATTTGGCTTTTGGTCTATTATACACAGTTTATAATAATTGAGAACACTTAAAAAGTGCTTCCATTTCTGTTTCTTTTCTGGGCTATTGGGGTTTCAATAAGGGTTGTTTACCAAATATTGCTTCCCTCCCTCTTAGAAATGATGTTTCTGCTATTTTTTTTTTTCTTTTCCTATCTGCTTTTTCTTCTTTTGGTATATTATAGGAGATATTTGGTATAGCTCCAAAATTCTTTACTGTTTTGCAGAACTGCCTACTTTCTGGCTGCAGTTAGGGTCTGATTTAAGAGCAACATAACATCCCTTTATGTGAGGTTAAACAGCTGAGATAAATTTTGGAAAGCTTCTATCTATCTATTAGGGTCTTTAGAAAAATCAGCCTACATTTTTCCTTATTTGCCTAAGGTTCTGTAATGAGAATGGAACTTGAGGGGACCCCAAATAAGAGGGACTCTTAGAAGGTTCCTCTGGAAGTTGCTTTTTTAATTTTAGGGGACCATTCCCACTGGGCCTGCCCAATACGATTGTTAAAAGAGCTGCGTTGATCTTACAACACTTGCAAAGATATGGTAAGAATGTCATGCCCTTGTGCAAAAGCAAATGAGTCACTTAACTCTTCAAAGTCCTGAGGATAAGGAAGTTCCTGTGTAAGAGTTCACTTCAGAGGGGTGCAACCTGAAGATAATCTGTTACCCATCTAGAAAAAGAAGTGAAAATAAAAGTGTCCTCTTAGCCTCCTTCCTTTCCATATGACCCACAGCAGAGGAGAAGACAGGGGACGTTCTCTGACTTTTCCTCACCCTGGTCTCTGGATCCTTCAGCATGTTAAATGTGTCACCTGTGGTTGAAGGCATGGTCCTGCCAGCCATGGAACCGGCTGAACTAAGTGATGGGACTAACCATGCTTACCCATGCAACTTGGCTTATCTGCCTTGTGTGATTCCCCTTTGACTTCCTGAGCCTGTGTGATTTGCCTGGCTCCCCAGAAAATGGTTATCCGGAGAGAGTGTGTTGCCTTTGGGCAAGGATCCTCTAACAGAGACAATATGCTAGATTGCCTGCTATTATGGCCGTGCTAAAGCATTCATCCCTAAAGAAAAAATGGTTTTGGTTAACTTCTGAACTTAAAATCCCCTTATTAATTAAGTACTGTTTTAATTGGAGAAAGAATAGGTGCCTTAAAAGAACTTAGAAACCAAATGACCATTTTCCTGCTGATGAGACAATATTGAGACTAAATCTGGCTACGTAAGATATCTAACTTTTAATCTGTTGAAAGCAAAAATTTCCTGGTAACAGAAGCAGCATAGAGCCTAGTTTCCACTGGAATAGCTCAAAAAGGAAAAGTTGGAAAGCTGCAATGTACCTCAGAGAAACAGTAATGTGTCTCATGAGGAGGATTTCTATTTTCACTAGGTTGGAAAGTTAGCTTAGATATACCATGTGCTCACCAGAGAATTAGTAGCAAGTAACCTTACCATGGGGAGAAAGAGGAGAACTCTGTTTCAAAAAGATTCCAAAGGCATTTTCCTGAGTTTATTTCCTTGATACTACCTCATTTTCTGATCTTTCCTAACAGCATTACTTCCTGTTAGGCTGTAAACATTCCTGCACATTCAATACGCAGAGAGTAAGAGGCTGCAGATAGAGAAAGTTTGGTGGCAGGTTAGCTGAAAGAGAGCCTTGAGATTAAAGGGCAGATTCAAAGTCAGTCAAGGTTTGCTCCATACTTACCCCTCCAGTGAATGATTTCCCAGCCAACACACCAAAGTGATATAGATCCGATGACTGGAAGAGCACCAGGGTCTTTAGTCTTGCATAAATAGGATTAACAACATGGACACATGTATAGTGGTTTCAGGGAGCAAAATGTATAATACACAAGAAAGAAGAAAGATAGAAGAAAACAGCTTTCACTTATAGAGACAGAGGGGGCTCAGAACAAAGAGGAATCCTGTGTGCAGTGGAAAGGCAGTCCGTTATATTGGGAGGCTGGAGGAGGCAGTGTCTTGTTTGCATAGGGCTCAGGGGAATAGTTTCACCAGATGTGTCATTCACATAGTCCACAAAAATCCTGGCCCTCCCACCTTAGCCCATTAATATACAAATGTGGATCACCATGATGCTTTGAACACATGGTGTTATGTGGGGGCAACCATGACACCTGACACTCCTCATGACAAAGAGAAAATACCAGGAATCACCATGTTGTGTAGATCCAGTTTCTATTTGTCAGCATTTTCATATCAAACCTTGCCAGCCTGACTTTTTAAGCCACCTTTCTGTTAGTTTCCACTGAGAACCTTTACCCTATCTAGTGACCTATAATTATTTCTTAACAACTCCTATGTTATTAGCATCAAAAGCCCTATACTTCTTTGACATATGCTTTTCAAAAGAAGTGAAAATCTTTCACAATCTAAACTAACAACTATTAACTATATTTTTAGAATTTATAAATTTAATATGGTTATAAAAATTTCAAAATATGAAAAGGTATTATATGTTCATGAATCAGAAAACTGAATATTATGGCAAAATGCCCCAAATTAATCTAAGATTCAATGAAATCCTTATTCAGTGATAATTCAGATGGGGTCATCTTCTCAAAGATTTTGCACCTGTTCCTTACCCTGTCCAATAAGTCAATCTATGAATCTACTATTTTTTAATGTTAAAATATTTTCATATGTCTACAAATGTCTTGTAACATTATTTCAGTGTTCAAACTTGGAATCCAGGAACAGAACAGTTCAATTTCCTATTTTGTCACTTGAATTTTACAGTAGCCTTGATTCTAAAGCAAAGAAGGTAAGGTATTCAGAACATCAGCAAACCATTCATCTACATAGTAAATTAATTTGTCTCTAATGAAAACAATGTATTAAAAAATCACTGAAAAGCTTCTAGTTTTCTATTTTAAATGTTGCAAAAAAATAATGATCTATGATAACGGCTACAGATTCCTTCAAATCAGTTGGTGTGAAAGACAGTTTTCTACAGGTATGACTGATTTATAAACCACATCTATCATTATTTTAAAAAATCTTAACAAGTAAAAAATAAATGCTAGGATATTTTATTTCCCTTTAACAAAGGAGAAGTTAATATTACCTTCTTTCAAATGATAAAATTTGATCATTAATGTATAGTACACTTACATCTAAAGATGTCACTTACTAATCTATTCTTTGTTTTTCTTTCTTATTCAGTAACAAGAAGAGACATTTAGTGGTAATAACACCTGGATCTTATACGAATTCAGAAGTTGAAAGGAAAATCAGGTCTGTTTCCTTAATTAGCCTAATTGCTTCTAACAGGAGTTTGCTATGTAAATAGAGTTGCTCGAAGGAGAGCCTAGAAACAATTTACATCAGTGTCAAATGCAAACCATGCTTAAAAGTTTTGGAGTCTAAGAACTCAAGCTAAGGTAGGAAGATCTAGTATAATTAAACCTGTATATGAAACCAGAATAAAACTATAAAACCCACCCTTTGTCACCAAAGAATATTGAAGTGTCATACCTGAAAGTGACAGCTTTCCAAAACATGTTTTTAAGTGAATTTTATTTTAACAATCACAATATCAATAATTTATTTTATTAATACATAAAACAGTAAGCACATTAAAAATAATAGTGTATGTATTAAATTCTAAATGTAAGAGTATCAATTCAGCCTAGAAATATCCTTTCATGCACACATGCATTTTAAAAACTGCTTCAATATCTCCCCTTTGTTTAAGCCAGATTGATTGGGAACCACCGAATACAACAAAATGTTGGATTTTATTATTTTGTTAAACTCAGCTCAATAAATGAGAAGTCTTTAATCTCTTAAATTAATAATTTGTTAAAAATCAAGGATAAAATTATCCCCATACGTGATCAATAAAATAAGAAATATATTCAAATAATTATGTGGTTAATTACGACATTGAAAATGCCAATTAATTTACCTTTAGATTATAAGGTATCACTTTTCCTGTCTTCCCTTTGCTTTGTGAATGGCTTTGATGCCTAAATAAAAAACTTCTTTCTGCGGTCAGTAGTATGAGCGTGCAAAAGAAAAAAAAAGTGAATGAGGAGAATGAGGCGGGAGAGAGAGATGAGAGAGAAAGAGAGAGAGAGAGAGAGAGGGAGAGGAGGGAGGGGGGGAGAGAGAAAGAAATATTTCTCACCTGGAACGGAGAGCGATCTATGCTAGGGAAACTAAATGTGTCCACCTGGGAGAGAAAAAAAATCCTATAAAATGAATACAGTTAAAATTTTCACATCTTTGGTGGGAGGGGAACTAAACGAGAGATTATTTTGACTAAAAGAAAATGAATTAAATGTCACTCATTCTGCACAACTGATTTTGCGATATAAGATTCAAACCTACCACAATCAGAAGAAAGTTTAAAAATAATGCTACAGGTATGTAACATAGTTAGTACTAATGAACAGAAAATAAGTCATTTGGGAGATTCTAGTGTTATGAATGATGTTGATTCCTCTAAAACAAAAATACCATCTTAAAATAGTATTTTAATAAAATCATTTAATTCTACCAAGTTATTTTATTTTAAAATATATTATTTGAATGTTGATGGCTTTAAGAAAATATTTTATTTTAGTTAACCATGCTTAAGCTTTCATTTGCAACATAGGGGCTAACAGTGACCCATAAAACATGTCAGATTGGGTAAGGCTTTTGTTCAGAAATTTCCAAAGTCTTCTCATCTCATCCCAAGTAACTTCAAAGTTCTTACAAGCACCTATAAAATTCTACGTGACCTGACCCTTAATTCACCTCTATCTGACATCATCTTCTACTCCTCTTTGCCTTGCTTACTGGTCTCCTGCTCCGTTGGCCTCCTTACAGTTATAGCCATGCCCCCTCTTTCAGGTCTTGCTCCTCATTGTTTTCTGTAATTAATTATCTCTCACTCCCCACACAGAAATCCAAATGCCAATTCCTGTCAAGTTTCTTAGGGTTACACAATATTCATTTTTCAATATGGCCTTCTCTGGTCACTTGTTAAAAATTGCAATGCCACTTCACTTCTCTCCTTTTATTCTTCATAGCACATAAACGCATTATGCTCATTGACTTTCTTATGTTGTATTTCCCCCCAGCAGAATCTATGCTCCTTTAACCCAGGAGTATTTGTCCACGTGGTTCACTGCTGTATTCTCAATGCCTGGAACACTGCCTACGTCCTATGTGTGAATGGGTAAATGGTCCCCTGTACATACAACCTGCACACCTACATCTAGTTTGTTGTTGTTGTTGTTGTCGATATCGTTTTATTCAGCATATTCTAACAATAACTAAAATGTGTAAAATAGATGGCAAAATCAACAGTTCTTAGCTGCCAAATATACAAGCCTAAATTTGCAAAACTAGGCAAATGTCAGAAAAAGTATAAGAAAGCATTCAATTCTCTCTCTTTCTCCACTATTTGGCTTTCTTAAGGTATTTGTTAACTCCAACATTAATTTAAAGTTATTTTTGGCAGCAGATATTTACTATGTTTTTCCAAATAGAATTATAAGCACCATCATAGTAGATAATTCAGAACAGACAAAGCTGATGAAGTGGAGTGAGCAGGATGAGGTCATTAGAGCCCTCTTAGTCTCTGAGGCTTTGCTACATTACATCAGGACTACATGTTAAAAACCACTGATGTTTTATATATTGATTGTTAAACTGGTAATATTTACTTAACTTTTTGAAATTTTCTGGTAATTTCTCCGTCAGATCCCTTTTATCTGATACATTTTCTTCATTTCTCTGGTGGTTTATAATCAGTTTTGCTGATTTTGCTCAAATTGACTGTCTAAAATAGTAATAAGGCAAGATTCTTAGTTTGCTGTTTTTGTTTTAGGTCACAGACTGTCTCAAATTTTAGAGTCTGGATAATCCCATGGACTACTTCAGAATAACATTCTTAGATTCATAAAATAAAATGTGTGAGACTGAAATAAAGGCAGTATTAAAATGTATGTTTAAAATATCTTTTATATATAAGGTATATGCTTCATTTGCAATACATTAAGTAACACAATCTAGTGCCTGCTACATTTTGAAACAGTGATATCTTTGACAACTTTATTATGATATTAATATCTGATTTTCCAGTTGACAAAGTCACAAGCACTGCACATAATGGTGTTTGTTGCCCATATTCATAGCTGAAGAAAGTCAGTGAAAATTAAGTGCATATTTTTTTCATTTACATGCATGGATCATGGCAATATTTCCCATAATAATAATTCTTGGGGGAGGGGGAAATTAATGATTCAAAGCTACTTTACCAGAGATGAGAAAATAATTTGGCCATTGATTTTTTTCAGACTGATTGAACTTTTATCATTATATAAGGATTTTCTATGTCAAGAGTAATGCTTTTTAGTTTAAGTTTATATTGCGAGATATTTGCATAGGTACCCTACTTTCATATAGTTGGCATTTTCATTTCTTTTTTATCACTTTGTTTTTACACATCCTCATGGTCTTGTGTTTAGGGTATGCATGTTACAATAGTATTTAGTTAATTTTTTTTAAAAAATTTCCATTGGAAGTATGTCTTCAAGTGTTATTTGATATCTATTGGATTATTATTAATGCTATTTTCCACATGTTCTATTCTCTCTTTCCTTTACCTACCATCCCTCCTTTCCTTTCTCTCTCTATTCTTATTCTCAATTGAATTGAGCGTGTGCTTCATAAAATTTTTTGTTCTAACTATGATACAGGAAAAATATATTACTTCCATCAATTTGATTATTACTCCATAATTTAGAACGGAATAGGGTCTAAAGCATAACAATTACTTACTACCCTTTGAAGTAGTAATAGTTTCTCTGTATCCATCACCCAACCTGAATGCTACTACTTTCAGTATTTTGATTAGTCTTTATTGCCATAGTTAAAACATTGTTTTTGCTATTACTAGTACTCTGCTTGTCTATTTAAATTTAGCTACAGGTTAACCAACAACTCTGTTTACCCTTCCTTCCAGTATATCAGCCTCCTTTATAGTGTGTTTTATTACTAAGAAAACTTCTCTTTAACATGGATCTATTACTGGTAATTGCTTATAGTTTTATTTTCCTCTTTTTATATGTCTTTATTTTTCTCATTTAATTGAAAGATAGCTTACTCTCTATACATTTCTAGTATTCTCATTTCACTTTGACTAAAAATTATCTTCTGTCTTCCTTTGTCATATTTCCCAAATATTCAGCCAGTAATCTGTTATCCCACTGTAGATTATCTGTCTTTTTTCTAAGCACTTTCATAATCTTATATTTGTTTTTGGACTTTCTACAGTTTTACTAGATACAAATTTATTTTCATTCATCCTGGTTGGTACAAATTGTGATTTTTGTATTAGTTATTAATGCCTTACATTGAGTCTGGAAATTCCTCAATCATTAATTCTTTGCCTTATCATCTTCCTGTTTTCTCTTTCTGGAACTCAGAGTAGAAAATGTGAGGCTTTCTAAATACTCCTTACGATTTATTTCATATTTTCAATTGTCTAGTATTCCTGGAGTACCTTCCATATAACCTCTTCACATTTTCTTTTCATTTCTCTAAACCTCTCCTCAGCTATCTGAAATCTATTCTGTAACTCATTCAATGCATTTTTCAAAATTTTAAAATAATATCTTTCTGGCTTTTTACCAGATCTTTCTTCTGCTTTCTATTCTTTCTCATTGTTCTTAGTAACTTCATTTTACAATAATATTTTTTCTTTTACATTATTCCTTAGAAACATTCATTCTAAATGCTAATTTTATGGTCGCTGACAATTCTGATGTCTGAAATCTTTGGAGGACTGATTACACTGTTTGTGTTCTACTAATTCTCACTAATGGTCCATCCTTGACTCCTTGACAACCTTTGGTTATGAACTCTTAATGAGCTGACCTTACAAGTGGAAATTCCAGCTCTAATTTTCAGATTCTGTCCTCCAAACAGAATTTGCATTTGTTTCTTACAGAAGTCAAAAGTAACTACTAAGTCAGGACCACATTATCTCCTTTGCATCTGCCTTGGCTTAATTTGAGGATTTCAGATACTGCTCGCCTGCCTTATCCACTAGCAAAATACTTCATTTCACTGCTGAAATACTGACATACACACTTGTTTTTTCTGGGCAACCTATTTTCAGTATATTTCCTCTCTTCTCAGATACCACCATTTCTCTGATTTCATTTTTCATCTCCACTTTTTCTCTCCTTCTTTGATATTTATTTTATTTCCTGTTACTTATGGAATACAATGAAAATTATGTTTTTTGCATGTAAATGACTATTAAGAACATCTATTTTAAATGTTATTTCATAACTTTTTAAGGTAAAGCACAATAAATTAGATACTGACTTTTGTATGAATGAGGGTAGAATAAATCAAATGAAATTTGTTATTAACCTGGTATAAAACTCAGGAGTAGTATTGAATATTACAAAATGGCACTGTCAGATCATCACTTTCTTGCTTATTCTTTCTCTACAATTAAGCGATTGACTTTCCTCTCTAAGCTTTGCTTTTAGAACTGTAAAGTGGGGAAATTAATAATACACAATTTATATTATTTTATATTTGTTCTTAGTTGTGTTCCACCTAGTAAATGCCCAATATGGGGCAGCCATTATTTGTCACTATTATTGATACTTGTTAGCTAATGCAGAGGTAAGAAAAGGAAAGGACAGGAAGGGCTCCAGAACAGTAAGAAAGTTAATCAGGAACAAATATTCAGTTGTATGTGGCATAAGATACAAAGAGAGCAGAAAATTGAGAGAAGCAGAAAGATAAAAGGAAGCATAAATAAGCATAAAAGCTCTTGAAATAAGATATAGCAAAAAAAGAGCAAATCACGCTGCCATGTGTGTACTAATGCAACAATCTTGCATGTTGTTCACATGTACCCCAAAACCTAAAATGCAATAAAAAAAGAGGTCTTTAGGTTCAGACAGAATAGATCAGATGCAAAAAGGAAAAGTGAATACAGAGAAATAAATTAAGAAAAAAATAAAGAGACAGTGAGAGACTCTGTAGATACTGAGTTGAATTATATTTGTAAATATTTATACTTAAGTCACTGAGTATAAAGAAATCATAACATTTCCTTGAATTCAGGTTATTTCTATTTTCAATTATTTGTGAATGTTATTACAATCTTCTTCAATTCATTTTTGTATTTATATAATTCAGTTATATAAAACAATATTTAGTATTATAATATTTACTTTTACAAGAAAAAAGCATGAAAATTTATATTCTTAAGAGGGTCAAATTATACCTAACTGGCTAATTTTTAAAATTCAATTGTATTGATTTATTTCTACTGCCTTTTCTGTAATTGTCTCAAGTTACAGCAAAGGTTAGGTTTATAATTATTACCAGCAGTGGGGGAAAAAAAGAAAACTCAGAAAATCTCTCTATAGTTTGATTAATTGGAGAAAACATATAATAAGAATGAAAACACAGAATATAGTTTCCAGGAGGACAGGATCTACATTTATGTGTGTTCATACCCATAAAATCTACTGAAATGTTTGGCATATACGAATAAACAAATGTATGAATAAATCACCAAATATAAGAAAAGTAAGAAAAGCGGGAGGAAAACAGACATTTATGGAATGCCTGCCAAGATGTATTAAGCATCCTTCTTTTGTGTGCCATTTAGTATGCACAACTATCTTGTTTGAAAGGAATTACCCTGCTCATTTTCAGACTAAACTGACGTTCAGGGACTCTTAGTAACTCACTCAAGGTCACACTAATGTTCAGTAGCATAATCAAGCTTCCTATTACAGTTTGCTAGGTTTCAAACCCATTAACTTTCCACTACATGTTGCTGCATCACCAGTACAAAAATATAATTCTCAGTGTTAAGTAATTAGATACCTTATTAAACTTCAGAAATCTATCATTATTAATATAGATTCAGCAAGTCACTTATTGTGAAGGATTATTCTCTAGGCTGCAACTTACCTCACCTTATTCAAATTAAATTGAATATAGCACATGGAAAATTGCACAAGCTATCCTGAAAACAAATTTCTAGTCCTACTTATGGCATCAGCTAGAAACATGGCTTCAGAAAATTTTCCTAATTTTTACTATCTATTATTAAATCTCTCATAAAATAAGATTTAGATTAAAATGTCCGCAATAATCAGTTTAGATAATTTAAAACCCTCATCAACATTTTCACCTTGTATATCCAAGTAAAAATCATAGCATGCTGTAAATTAAACATCTGAACATCACATGCCTACTTGTCCATTCTCAGTATATTTCACATGCTATTATGCCATTTAGCATTCTTTTCCTAATGGAAAATCCATCTATTTCTTGATGTCTAATTCCCTCATGGTAGACATAATCCTTGCTTGAGTTAGCATTTGTGCATAGGAGCACTGACTAAAATTTGTTCTATTCAAATTTTAAAAGTCATTCAAATTTGTAATTATGCTTTTGTATACCTTATTTTCTCATTTTAATCTTGGTGCCTGTGAAGAATTGGCATAGAATTTGAAATGAGTTGATAATCAAAGTTTAGTGGCTGATAATAACTCACATTAATTCTAAGTGTGTGATATGTTCTGTGCACATATTGTATATGTTTGTATTGTGAACCCCCAAAATTTGAGACAGGTCTCAGTTAATTTAGGAAATTTATTTTGCCAAAGTTGAGGACACACATCTGTGGTACAACCTCAGGAGGTCTTGACAACATGCGCCCAAGGTGATCAGAGCACAGCTTGATTTTATACATTTTAGGGAGACATGAGACATCAACCAACATATGTAAGATAAACATTGCTTTGGTCCGTTAAGGTGAGACCACTTGAAGTAAAAGTGAGACAACTTGAAGCTTCCAAGTCACAGATAGGTGAGAGACAAATGGTTGCATTCTTTTGAGTTTCTGATTAGCCTTTCCAAGGAGGCAATCAGACAGGATATGCATTTATCTCAGTGAGCAGAGATTGAGTTTAAATGAAATAGGAGTCAGGTTTGCCCCAGGTGCTCCTAGCTTGAATTTTCCCTTTAGCTTATGATCTTATGGGTCCAAGATATTTTCCATTCACAGTAGGTATGTGAATATATATGTATTCACCTTCCAGGTGATTTCACAGGCTGATGTTGAGTGTCTGTGATTTTTCCAGGAACATGGTGCATGCTGTCAGTGCATCTACCATTCTGGGGTCTGGAGAACAGAAGCCTTTTACCACAGCTCCACTAAGGAGTGCCCCAGGGGAGACTCTGTGTGGGAGCTCCAACCCCACATTTCCCTTGGGCACTACCCTAGCAGATGTTCTTTATGAGGGCCCTGCTTTTGCAGCAAACTTCTACCTGGGCATCTAGGCATTTCCATACATCCTTTGAAATATAGGCAGAGGTTCACAAACCTCAATTCTTGACTTCTGTGCGTCTGTAGGTTCAACACCATGTGAAAGCTGCCAATGCTTGGGGTTTGCACCCTCTGAAGCTTGAGCTGTACCTTGGCCCCTTTTAGCCATGACTGGAGCTGAAGCAGTTGGGATGCAGTGTACCATATCCTGAGGCTGCATAGAGCAGGGATGCCCTAGATCCCTCCCGCAAAACCATTTTGCCCTTCTAGGCCTGTGGCCCTGTGATGAGAGGGGCTGCCATTAAGGTCTTGGACATGCCCTGGAACATTTTCTCCATTGTATTAGTGATTAACATTTGAGGCCTTGATACTTACGTAAATTTCTCCACAGAAAATGAGTTTTTCTTCCCTTATTTTTTAAATTATTTTATTTTATTTTTTTGAGATGAAGTCTTACTCTGTCACCCAGGATGGAGTGCAATGGCACAATCTCAGCTCACTGAAACCTCCGACTCCCAAGTTCAAGTGATTCTCCTGCCTCAGGCTCTTGTGTAGCTGGATGGCAGGCACATGCAACCACACCTGGCTAATTTTTGTATTTTTAATAGAGATGAGGTTTCACTAGTTGGCCAGGCTAGTCTCAAACTCCTGACCTCAGGTGATCTGCCCACCTCTGCCTTTCAAAGTGCTGGAATTATAGGCGTGAGCCACTGTGCCCAGCTGAAAACAGTTTTTCTTTTCATGCATCATCAAGATGCAAATTCTCTAAACTTTTATGCTCTTCTCTCACTTGAATGCTTATTACTTACAAATTTCTTCCACCAGATACCCTAAATCGCCTTTCTCAATTTTAAAGTTCCACAGGTCTCTAGGGCAGAGGCAAAATGCTGCCGGTCTCTTTATATAGCAAGAATGACCTATACTCAAGTTCTTGACAGGTTTCTCATTTCCTTCTGAGACCACCTCATCCTGGACTTTACTGTCCGTATCACTATCACCATTTCAGTCCTTCCTGTCTTCTGATCCCTCCAAGTCTGTAGGAAGCTCCAAACTTGCCCACATTTTCCTGTCTTCTCTGAGCCCTTCAAAGTGTTCCGGCCTCTGCATGTTACCCAGCTCCAAAGTCGCTTCCACAATTTTTGGGTATCTTTACAGCAGTACCACCACTCCTCTTAATACCAATTTACTGTCCTAGTCCATTCTCACACTGCTATACGTGCATTTACAAGACTGGGTAACTTATGAAGAAAAGGAGACAGATTTAAGGGACTCACAGTTCCACAAGGCTGGGGAGGCCTCAAATTCATGGTAGAAGGCGAAGGAGGAGCAAAGTCCCATGTTACATGGAGGCAGGCAAGAGAGCATGTGCAGGGAAACTACCCTTTAGAAAACCATCAGATCTTGTGAGACTTATTCACTATCATGAGAACTGCATGGGAAAAACCTGCCCCCATGATTCAACTACCTCCCACTGGGTGCCTCCCATTGTACATGGGGATTATGGGAGCTACATACAATTCAAGATGAGATTTGTGGGGGGACACAGCCAAACCATATCAGGGTGTGATAAAGAGAGATTGATTAAAGGATCCAAACATACAGTTCGGTAGAAGAAAGAAATTCTAACGTTGAGTAGCAGAGTAGGATGACTATAGTTAACAACAATGTATTATACATTTCAAAATGGCTAGGAGTGAGGACTTCAAATGATATCAACACATGGAAATGATAAGTGTACATGGTGATGGATATCTTAAATATCTGACTTGATCATTATATATTCTATGCATGTAACACAAAGACATAGTTTTAAAAATCAATGTAATGTAGATACCACACATTGCCTTGAGAAAATAAAGTAAAAGAAACACTACTGTGGGGAAGTATCAGGAAGTATTCTTAATAGTATTGTTAAAACTAAAAAAATGTATTGTCATCAAATTTGGTATATAGAAACTCGTTTCAGAGAAGTGAGTTGACATTATTGCTGATTTAAACTTTTTATCTTCTTCTTCCTCTGAAAATCAACACATTGCATTTTAGTGAGATATAAGGTCTATTATAAAGAAAATATGGAAACAGAAGAAAAAGGAAAGTAATTCTAATTTGTTGTAGTTTTAATGCACTTGTTCCAAGGATGGTTAAAAATTGTTATATTTTATTCTAAAAGTCATATATCCTTACTATAATATCAGTAAAATATTTATAAAAAGGAAAATTAAAGGTTATTTTAATTTTAAAACCTATTCTCATTTTTTTTCTTCCAAGGCTTCTAAGTGTATCATTTAGATTCATGTATATATATATATATATAATATGGTTTATGTTGCATATTTATATTTTATATGACATTTAAAATCATATATTTTGAAAGACATTTATTATCATTAACCTTAATAATCATAAATGTGTGTGATTCCAACTTATCGCTATCCCATAATATTTTTACATATTCCAAGAATGAATAATATTTGTGTTTCCAATTCAAACATTTCTGTCAATGGAATTTTAAATATAAAATACTGAATGAGATAAAAACAGAGATACTTAATTTTATGGCAATCATTTACACATTATTATTGAGAGCTCTTCTTAGATTTTCTTAAATTCTAAAGCAAAGGGAGTAAACTATTAAATACGATTGCATAAAAGAGGCCTAACTTTTTTTATATGTAGAGAAAAGTTTAATTTATTTACTAATAGTGCAGAAAGGAAGCAAAATAGAAAATTCAGTAGACCACATGTTTTAGATCTGGTGTTTGGTAAGGAATAAATGTATTGAGAAAGTAATAATGGAGATTGCAAAATGAGAAAGAGAATTTTGAGGGAACTTCTGGAAGCTTCATCCTTTACTGTTTTCTTTCATATTCTACTAGCTAATCCCAAAGTGTCTTCATTCAAAATGAAAATCAATATTTTTAAGGCAAAATGTGATTTATCAGTACGTTTAAGATCATACTTTCTTTTAAACCTTGTTTTTAACGACTTAGTTAATTAAAAGGTGGTTTGGGATATTTCAATAAATAGAACATATTTATTATAGTCACTTGAGTTTATGTATATTTTCAAATAAAAATTAAGCCACTTTGGTTTTTAGTATCTAACAGGGATATATTTTTTTTTCCACAGACTTTATACAGCTTGTGAAAAAACAATAGCATCACCACCAGCACTCATTCACTATCATGCATCTATGATCAATCCACTGTGTTCTCGTTACAGAAGAAAAGGCATACACTACAGTGACCTCAGAGGGAGATAAACGCCATTGCAGTTCGTATACCTGACTCCTCTTCCTGCCTACAGATAAATCTCTGCCAAGGTGAAGTGAGAAGGAAATAGGGGAGAAAAACCAGTGGAGACCCATTTTTCTTACCAATTCCATTAACAAAATACAAAGATTCAGAATCTGAAGTCAGTAGACAGTAAATCACTTCGTAGCTAACTTCATACTCACAGAAGCCCTATGAAAGATTATCACAAAAAATTCCTTTCACTGGGTGTTCACAGAGTAGAGATAAATAAGTGTAAGATTTTTCTCTAACTCCTTGCTGAAAAGTTAATGAGCATTCAGATAATAAGCTCATTTTTTTTCCCAAGCAAAATCAGGAAGCTACTTTTTTTCATTGTAGCGGTACAAAGTGAAGCTGGAACCAAAATGTTTGAACCAGATAATTTAATTCTGAAAATATTCCAATAAATGTTTTCTTTATTTATTTCCATTTTGAGGAAAAATAACCAACAACTAAGAATTTCCTCTTCATATGGTGTTTTGAGAGAACTGTTGAATAATAAACCTTAACTCCAGCTAAGGGGTTAATGCTTTTGGTCTCTGAATGAAATATGATGGTTGTTAAAGGAAGAATAGTGATGCTTACCATTGCAGAGTTACCTTGCCCATGCTTTTTAGAAAATTATAAAATAGATGGGTTCAAGTGACATTTAAATAATTTAAGTAAATTTTTAAATAGTCTTTTAAGATTGTCTTCACAACAATTTGCGACTGGAAAAATTCATTTGTTTAAAATGGTTCAGAGGTGAAAAACATATATTTCTAAATCCAAAACGCTGATCTGTGTATTTTTTCAGAAAGCACTTGGTATTATAATTATAAATCAAATTCATATTACATTATCTGAATAACTTTCTATAATAACCATTCCTTGTTATATGCCTCCTCCTTGAAACATTTCTCTTTTATATATTTTAAATACTGCATTGCTCCTAATTATGGAGATATTTAACATTTAAGCTTTATGGGAAATAAAACGTCTTAAAGGTGATTATGTTCTAATTTGTCTAATAGCATGAATTCTAAGTGTAGTTTATTTATAAGAAATAACATTCATCTGAGCTGATCCTTCTCCTCCCCCAACCCCGCCATGTACCAGTGGTTAAAGCATGGCCTAGAAAGCCATCTAGTATACCTGGTCACAGTAATTTTCTCCAGGGTAGGAATAAAATTGGATAAAAACACAAAATAATTATTTTTTCCTTGGTTATTGTGTAATGAAGTACTCTTTTTTTGTCAAATGTGTGAACAAAAAGATAAACCTAGATCTGATCTCAAGATTCTGACTAAAATTTAGCTATCCTTGAAGCCAGAAGTCTCCTACAGGTTTCAGTTTATGTAGCTCAATATATAATCTATTTGTGTAAACAACATTGGTTCAGGATTTTGGCACTCATAAAGAAAAATCACAGAGTAATATAAGAGGAATTAAACTTATATGTGGAATTCCAGGAACATGACCCAAGAAGCCATGATAGTTTTTTTGGTTTGTTTTGATTCTAAAGATGGTGCCCCCAAGCTGTCATTGTTAAGTCATCTCTATGTCAGACACAAATTTTTAAACATGTAATTAGCTGATTATCACTCATCTTGGTCATAATCTATATTTCCACATGAAGAATACCACTGTATCTCATCTATTTTAGTAAGAACATCTTGTGAATTTATGGAGAAACAAGACTTTTGGCCTAAAAAGATACATTACTATTCTTGAACATCTTGAGGAAATGTGTGTAAATGTGCCCTTTTTTTAAAAAAAAAAAAAAAGCAGCATATAAAAAGATAAATTTTATATTTATTTGATTTCTCTGATCAAAAATTGTCCAAAGCACTCTTCTCAGATGGTAATAAAAGTAGTTAGTAACCACATCTGTCTTTAACCTCCTTTCAGTGGATTTGCATGTGAGATATGGCAGGTTTACAGCATTTCAGTAAATGAGTGGAAATGACAATTAGACGTCAACATTCCATTTTTATGGTGTTTCTGGTATTTTCTTTTAAAAACATACCATGGGTCCTTGATTGACTGTTTAATATTTACTGAATACCAATATGAGCTTGGTGATATACTTTATGACTACACTTTGAGATCTCTATGTTACACTTAAGCAGAACGCATTTGTACTTCTTCTACTCACTTGGAAAAGAGGATAATCTCTGGATCAAATATACTTGGAATATTTGTTGTAATCATAGAATATTTATTGCTAATTTTGGCTAGCAAATGTAGCCCTGGCACACTGATATTCTTAAATATAGATATTGTTACAATGAACATGCAGATAATATTATTTTATTGTTTCCTTGATGTATTGGTGTAGAAATTTTTTCAGGAAGTAGGCTGTAAAAATTTAAGTGCTTTTGTTGGCTAAAAATAAACTGTGTCAACAGCAATGGGAAGTCAACATAAATATATGTAGAAATAAAAACTTTTAATGAGGATTTACCGTGTGCCAGTTTGTGGTCTATCTAAGTGCTTTTGCATAGAATTCTTATTTCTTATTCTTCAATTCCAAGAATGGGAGATGGATTCAAGAAAATAGATTAGAGGAGAAAAAAAGGAAAGAAAGTGAAGAAACCACAAAGAAAATAAGGCAACATTTCCAGGAAGGCCAGTCTTCTCAGATATTTCCTTTCAATGGCTAACTATGGCATTGGAATGAATTGACTTTTTCAAAAAATTTTTAGAGAAAAGATGAAATAAGTCAATTGGACTTAAGCACTAATTTTTCAAGAAAGCTTATAGCACAATGGAAATTGGAAGTCATTAGAAAAATGCTTTTAGCAATTGCATCTAAATGGGTAAGGATTGTACAGTTCAGCCATATAGTTTGGGGAGAAAATGAGATATGCTAAGGTCTTAATACAGAATTTCTACAGCCAGATATTTCGGTGAGGATTCAATCAAGGAAACAGAGTCATTATGAGTATTATGGATGAGAGATTCACTATATAAATTTCACCTTTTACTTTTATGGAAGTAGCTGGAGCAGCAAAAGGCTGGGAGGGAAATTAAAGAAACAGAGAAACTGCTAGCCAATCAATCTTAAAGGAAAAGCATGTCCAGGCACAAACGTGGGACTGAGAAAGAAAACCTCATGGTGAGATCTAGAAGAAGAGGCTGCTCGGGGTAGCTGTCATCTCTGTGGGTCCATGGCTAAGCATGTGGTATGGGTGTGGAGCCCTGTTAGTCAATGCAATTAGAAAAGAAAACTGAGGAGAGCAAGAAGTTGGAACCCATGGATGTGTGACAACCTTCAGAGAGCAATGACTCCTGCTTCTTTCCCATTTTCCAAATCTTATGTACACTTTGCTTTTAGACAACTCTAACCTAGAACCATACAGGGAAAGAGATTCTGAAAAACATAGTTCCAGCTTAATCAAATCAACAGAACCCAAAACATGACCAAAGTTTGAATATCAAGTTGTCTAAAGCCAAAATAAACCAAAGAGAGTGTACAACCTTGAGCAATGCTGGCATAAAAGCACATATCGAGTAGAGACACATACAACATTTTCCCCTGACTAAAGACAATAAATTTTGATCAAAATCTTGGTGTATATACATGTACAGCTTTTGACTGTGACTATGAAAGTGTTGTTCATAAAAACTGACTCCAGGAAAGGCAATGTCACACACACACACACAAAATAGAAATGATGAGAGAAGTGCAGTTTTCCTGACTAGACTGAGAAAAGTGCCTTGTATATAGCAGTAAAACATAAAGAATGAATGAACAAATGCAAAAAGGCTGAGATAAATGAAAGCTAGAGTAGTCATAGAAAAACTAAAGAAGTACCTCTTACAGTTTAAAGAAATTGATACATAGAGGATACAAAAGGGACTGCAATGACACATTCTTTTTTTTTCTTTGGAGATGGAGTCTGGCTCTGTTGCCCAGGCTGCAGTGTCGATCTTGGCTCACTGCAACTTCCGCTTTCTGGGTTCAAGTGATTCTCCTGCCTCAGCCTCCCAAGTAGCTGGAATTTCAGGCTCCCACCACCATGCCCAGCTAATTTTTGTATTTTTTAGTAGATACGGGGTTTCGCCATGTTGGCCAGGATGGTCTTGAACTCCTGACCTCAGGTGATCCACCCTCCTCAGCCTCCTACAGGCATGAGCCACCACACCAGGTCTGGAATGACACACTTTTAACTATCATTGCCAGAGGAGGAAATTACTAGCCTAGGAGGACAATACAGGTTCCACGGATTGAATGACACAACACAAAATTGGTACAGCATAGGGCATTGCCTCTAGTTAGCTATCTTTCACTACAACATTGGAATAGTTCCTGATAAAGAGAAGTGAGCAACCCAACCAAAGAAGACTATTGTTAGAAAAAAAATTATAATATATACCCCTCCATATTAACCTCTTAGTTAATTTATGATATTTCACTTATTGTGTTATTAGATTATTTTAGAATTTGCATTTAATTCTGAAGTACAATTTGAAGTAATCCTTTTGTTGTTAAAATACAAAATCTCTTATCCAAGTGGAACTAATTAAACATTTCAAAATAATTTTGATGTATTTATTGGTAATTGCTAACCAACTGGTTCATTGACATTTAGCTGACTCAGACATGAACTAATCATAATGGATGTCTCTCTTAAAACACAATTTTATATGTGTTGCTGCATACTGTTTGAAAATTACTAGCAGTTTACATGTACATTTCCAACTCTCTATCTCCCCTCTTTTATCACAGAAGTTGGAAGATTAATGCTACATTTGTCATTCTCCCTTGCAGGTAGAGTTCAATATGTATTTAAATTTTATAAATAAGGAATACTCTCATGAAATTTGAAAGAAAGTGAAGCTTAAAACAGTCTAGCAAGTAAGATCTGGCATATATGAATATTTGTAGCTGATTCCACATTTTTGTATTTAGCCACAAGTTTCACAGTTGTGAGCCAAACATAGAAGACTCAATGGTGATAGCCATACCTGAATATTTCTTACCATCTGGCCTCCCCATCTTTCAACCAATATTTTAACCAAACACTTCCTCTATTAGCTCGTTCCTGATTGAAATACCTGAAGGGTATTCTTACATTGGTTTCTTACATTAAACTTTTACAGGTACACATGAGCCTCTTTGAATCACTACTAGGTCACATAGATATCAACGGGAATCCTAATCAATCACCACAAGAGAAACTAAATTATAAATATTTTGGCATAATATTTGCTTCATTGAGGGGAAAAGTGTCCTGTTGGACTGTAAGAGAGTGACTGCACTGTAGTACATTTCACACATCAAAGTAACCTAAGAACATAAACAACGCGGCTTGCCTTAAGTCTTATGTTACGTTCCCTCAACTTCCCCAAATCACCTATGCCTTACTTATCTTCTAAGTAAGATTAGATATGCACAAACCTATTGGAACACTCCCAAGCAATAATTATGTGTGACTTTCAACAATTATACTTGCAGTTATATAAAGGTAATGTGATAGTACCTCTCACCCCCCAAAAATATGTAAATATTTTTGATTCTGCAATTGTAAATAGGGAAAAAATTGGCATAACATATTTAAAATCAATCGTTTGTCCATTATCTGTATTTTTTACTATTGTGCTTGACTTATGTTTAGTATTAACGACTCATTTGATATTGTTGATAAGCTTATTTCTACACAGCATACAATGTCCCCACTTGCCTTACTCTCTTGCTTCCCTCAGTTTAAATTAATAATGTTTATCAACTAAAGACTTCATCTGTTCATATTCTGATACTCCAAACACTGACGTCTCGTACATAGCCGCTGATAGGCTAAGCGGTTAGTCTCGCTGAAGCTCTGGTATTTGGTGTGCAGAAAAGCCCTCCCTGGCCCACCACATTTTCCTTCCATCTTTCACCACTGCCCCTTTCATTATCATGTTGCTGCATCTTTGAAACTGAATTTCGACCAGCCGGGATTTCTCTGTTCAGCACTTGCGTCCTCAAACTCTGACACTTCACCAATCAAAGGCAAGCTGGTTGAAGTTCTCATCTTCTATCATTGTATTTTATTTTATTTTATTTTGCCAGACCCTTCCCCCAAATTGTGTTTATTCAGCAGCGGCCCTATTCTAAGCAGACTCGTCCACTATTACCTGTATTCTTTCAAAAATTGCGTATCATCTGTGTTCTCACTTTATTTCTCAACCAGCGTAATGGGTCTCTTCAGCTCTCCAGGGCTGTCCAAACCCAGGCAGAGTTAAGCATGACCTCTTGGATGCAGCAGGCTCTGAAGTGCCCTGTGTTTCTGCGGGTCAGGGCCTCCTTAGTCAGGTTACAGTGATCAGTCTTTTTGCCACTCCATCTCATCTGCTTTAGCACCTCTCTCTCCCCTGCTGTTAACACAATAGTCTGAAAGCTCAGCTTTTCTCTGCTGCACATGATGAAGGCATTTCAGTTTTTCTTTTCTGTCACACTCTGCAGACCTCATAAATCTTACACTCTTTTGGAGCAAGATAAGCAGCTTTCAAGTATTTAAAAACTTATTTAGATGTTTTTCTGGATGTGTAGCTTTTTATTCTGAACAATCGGAAGTTTATAGGGAAGCTAAATAATTATCAATAGATAGTATCAGACTCTTCCACATTCTAGGAGTAACAGAAATATTGATTAAAAGGACTTCCAAGCTGTTCTGCACACTCTTTTTATTGTTGTTGATTTCTCAACAAATTTCCCTGACCTATTATTTCAATATAAATAGCTTTTCTGGAAGTTTTACATAGATCGAAAACACAGGATAAAGAAGCATTAGATGTCCTTGTGTGTAATACCTTCTTTCTTTATACATTTTTTTCCTTTGAGAAGAAAATCCCCTTATGATGCATTAACTGAAGTCAATAATAATGTGCGCT